>NW_012267336.1:670933-726375 GCF_000151885.1 Dipodomys ordii | reverse complement strand
GTGTGTGTGTGTGTGTGTGTGTGTGTGTGTGTGTGTGTCTGTGTGTGTGTGTTCATGGGGCCTGAAATCTAGGCCTGGGCGCTGTCCCTCAGCTCTTCAGCACAAAGCTAGCACTCTACCACTTGAGCCACAGCGCCACTTCCGGCTTTTTCTGCTTATGTGGTGCTGAAGAATTGAACCCAGGGCTTCGTGCATGCAAGGCAAGTACTCTTCCACTGAGCCACCTTCCCAGCCCCCAGGATGGTCTCTTGAGACCATTGTAGAGACTGTCCCACACTTGCCATCCACTGAGGCTCTGCACCTGGCTCTCCTCATTAGCCTTGTCCACCAGGACGTACACATCTAGACGCCTACTTCCATTTAGCTCTGGGGTGTGTATGAGTGTGTGTGTGTGGGGGGGGGTAATGGCCACACATTGGTTTATTATTTGATGACTTATGCTGGCTAGCCAAGTGTAGAGACGTCTGGAAGGCTTCACCCCAGGCTCGTGGGATTTTTCTTCCTCTTACACTTCTGACCTAGAGGAAAGGAAATGGTCCATCCGGATACTGCTCGGCGGCGTCCTCTCTGCTTTCTTTGAGAGAACTCTTCTTCTTTTTTTTGCCTTCTTCTTTCCCTGAGTGAGTCAGATGTTGACCTCTTAGCATCTCTCATCATCTTCCTGTTGCCCTTTCCGTCTGGAGATCAAAGCTCACCTCAGGAAAGCCTCAGAGGGAAAAAACAGCCAACGAACTCCCAGGGCTGGGGGGAGGGGAGCAACTAAACAAGTGATTGACGCATTTGTAGACAGGCCTCGCTGGGGGTGAATGTGAGGAGGGAAGTCGAGGAAGCTGTCCAGGATGGGGGCGGGGCCTGGAGGACTCCAAGGGCTCATTGTTCCTCGGGGTTCCCAGGGAACAAGGTGGACCTCCCACAAAACAAACGTGCCAGGAGGAGCGGCTGTTTGTGTTGATAAACACGGAATGAGGGGAAGCGGCCGTGCGAAGGAAGGTGGTGTAGCAGGAATGAATGTACCTTGCGGTGGGAATGTGTATCCGAGCACCAAGGGGACGCCAGAGGAAGGAGAAGGAGCTGGGACAAAAGGGGGGGGGGTTTCCACACAGGACCTGGAGGGGAGGAAGATGTTGGTTCAAATCCTGCGGCCTTGATTTCCTAAAGCTAGGTCCCTTAGCCCTTTTGTTTCATTTCTCTGGGCCTTAGTTTTATTTTCTGGGAGATAGGAGTGACAATTCCTTACAATTCTTTACAATGACAATTCCTTGTTTTGTTTTCTTCCTTTGGTTTTGTTGTTGTTGTTGTTGTTGTTGTTTTGTCGCTTGTGGGGCTTGAACTCAAGGCCTGGGTCCTGGAGCTTTTTCCTCTGAGGCTAGCATTCTACCACTCAGCATCACTTCCAGTTATCTGGTAGCTCTTTTTTTTTTTTTTTTGGTCGGTCATGGGGCTTGAACTCTGGGCCTGGGCACTGTCCCTCAGCTCTTCAGCTCAAGGTGAGCGTTCTACCACTTGAGCTACAGTGCCACTTCTGGTTTTCTGGTGGTTTATTGGCGATAGGAGTCTCACGGCCTCTCCTGCCCCGGCTGGCTTTGAACCGTGATCCTCAGATCTCAGCCTCCTGAGTAGCTAGGATTACAGGCGTGAGCCACCAGCGCCCGGCTCTGATAGTTCTTTAGAGATAAGAATCTCCTGGACTTTCTTTCCCTGGGACTGACTTCAAACCAGGATCCTTAGATCTCAGCCTTCTGAGTAGCTAGGATTACAGGTGTGAGTCACTGGTGCCTTCTGAGTAGCTAGGTGCCCGACTCCCAAAGTTTTCTGGGTTTGTTTTTTTTGGGTCCGGTCGTGGGGCCTGAACTCTGGGCCTGGGCGCTGTCCCTCAGCTCTTCAGTTCAAGGCTAGCGCTCTACCACTTGAGCCACAGCTCCACTTCCGGCTTTTTATTTCTGCTTATGTGGTGCTGAGGAATCGAACCCAGGGCCTCATGCATGCAATGCAAGCGCTCTACCATTGAGCCACCTTCCTAGCCCCTCCCAAAGTTTTCTTGAAGGCTTAATAAGATCGTTCACCTAGTGTCTGGCATCTAGAAAGTTCTCAACAAGATGTTTAGTCTTGGTGGGAAGGTGGGATGGTGGTCTATCAGTGAGGGGGAGGAAGAGTGGGAAGTAGTGGTGTTCCTTGGCCACAGTATTGTATTGTCACAGACTTTGTACCAGGTACCTCATAGGTATTTTGGTGTGAGACTTTTGTAGCACAGCGGTCACACTATAGGTCACTTGCCAGGAAACAAAGAAAGGGTACAGGCTGGGATCTAGATTTTACCTTCAAAGACTTACCCCCAATGACCTAACTTCCTTCCCTTAGGCCCCGCCTCCTGAGGTCTCTCTACCAGACATAGTGTCACAGCTGGGAGCCAAACACACCACACACAGGCAATTCTAAACCTTGATGCCATCCTGGGTGGACCTGTGGTGCCCCAGTCCCAGCCTCCATCCAGGAGGAGTGGGTTCAGCCTGGAAGCTACCAGCCCCGATCCAAGGCTATTTACAAAAAGCCCTCACTTGAGGCTGCCTGAATGGCTTCATCAGACCCGGAGATAGAAACATTTCCTTCCAATGATCAGTGACATTTAGAGCTCTAAGAACTGCAAGGGAAACATTTTTCTTGCTGACTCCTCTTTCTCTGGCTAATGAAGTGGTCATTAGAGTCTTTCAAAGGGGACTCTGCCAGTCAAGAGCGCGCCCTACCTCTCGCAGGGGTGGGGGGAGAGGGGGGAGACATGCCCTAAATGTCACATAACTCTGTGTGAAGGGCACCAAGCCAGCTGCTCAAAAACTGGGAGACCCAAGTCCTGTTTCTTCATGATCTGAAGCTGGGCTGGCTTCGGGGGTGTGTCCGGCAGGCAGGTGGGGTCATGAAGGGCCTCCCCGCTCCTAACTGATCTAGAGCCAGGTACTTGGTGGCTCATGCCTCTAATCCTAGCTATTCAAAAGGCTGAGATCTGAGGGTTGCAGTTCAAAGCCAGCCCAAGCAGGAAGGTCTGTGAGACTCTTATCTCCAATAAACTATAAGAAAACCGGAAGTGGTGCTGTGGCTCAAGTGATAGAGCACTCACCTTGAGATGCAGCACCCAGGCCCAGAGTTCAAGCACCACAACACCAAAAAAAAAAAAAAAAAGAGCTGGAAAGTAAAGCTGCAAAGTTCAAAGTCAGCCTGGGTTGGTCCCAGGTCTTCCAGCCATATCCTCCTCCATGCCCACGTCTAGGAGTAGACATGTCCCAGCCACCAGGCCACCACCTCCTCCTCTCAAGCTACATTTATGAATCGCCATCTAGCCAGAGGCCAACTGAGTGGCAATCACCCAGACTCTATCAGGCCTGTGTTAGTGACCCAAGGTATTTGGAAAGCATTGCATATCATTCCGTGCTTGGAGACCCACAGAGCCCAACAGCATGCTTTAGAGGCTCTGACTAGTCCTTCAGCAAAACCCAGAGCTAAACAAAAAGGGTTAGGCTCATTTTTCAAACTCTCTCTCAATTCCCTTCTTCGCTAGGACAACCTCCGAAGGTCTTCAGAATCATCAGTGTCGCAGCGCTTCCAGCCCAGGCCCTGCGCTCCGCAGCCTCGAGCAGAGGGCCTGAGAAAACCTCTCCGTCTTTCCCAGTTGCCGCTTTTTCCCCAGTGGAAAAATGGGATTCCTGATCCCATTTTGAATGGCTGTCACATCATAGTTGGCAGTCATTTATGTCACTGCTGAAGATTCGAGAAAACCATAGGTGAAATATACGTAGCAGGTGCTGAATAATGGCGGGGTTATTAAAGTCAAAATGACTTGCCCCCTTCCTACCAAACTGCCCGCCCTCTGCGGCTGGCTGAGGTCTGTCTCCAGCAGTTTTTTTGTTCATTTCAGGTTTTTGTTTTGTTTTTTTGTTTTTGGTGATACTGGGGATTGAACTACAAGCCTAACACACTTCAGGCACACCTTCAGTCTCCTGTTTGTTTGTTTTGCTGGTCCTGGGGCCTGAACTCTGGGCCTGGGCGCTGTCCTTTGGCTCTTCAGCTCAAGGCTAAGCCTAGCACTCTACTACTTGAGCCACAGCACCAATTCCTGCTTTTTCTGCTTATGTGTTGCTGAGGAATTGAACCCAGGGCCTCATACATGCAAGGCAAGCACTCTACCACTGACCCACCTTCCCAGCCCTGTTTGTTTGTTTTTATCTCCTATTTTCGCATGTCAGGAGTGAGGGTGAGATCTTGGGCCAGTCTTAAACAACAAAAAAACAACAGCAAAAAGCCAAACAGGAGCTCAAGGCCCTGAGTTCAGGTCCTAAAAATGAATCCTTTTTAAAACTCTTGTACAAGGGGAGCCTGCACTTCTGAGCAAGGTAGAGAGATGTGGACCAGATTAGCCTGTGCTGGAAACTCATTACTCGAAGCAATGATGTTTAGAACCATTAGATGTAACTCAGAAATGGGGGTGGGGGTTAAGCAATCCTCCTCAGCCTTCTAGGTAGCTGGAACTACAGGAGTGATTCATCTAGCCCAGCTCAGAAAATGCGAATTAATTGAAAGTGACAGGAAGCAGATCTGGGTACAGAGGTATGGGAGGAGGGAGGAAGCATGAAGAGAGAATCATGAAGGATACTAAGAAAGTTCTGGAGTGGGATGAAGAAGGCTTGCTCTTTGATGTGTGGTGATCACGACTGAATGCACATGTCAAAGCATGCGTATCAAATTGTATGCTTACATAGACAAATATATAATTATTGCCACTTCAATATATAATTATATGTAACTATCCACTAATAAATATATATATATATGTTATTAATATAGTGAAGAAAATGATTTTTTGGGGGTTGGTCGTGGGGCTTGAACTCTGGACCTAGGTGCTGTCCCTCAGCTCTTCTGCTCGAGGCTAGTGCTCTACCACTTGAGCCACAGTGTCACGTCCGGCTTTATCTGCTTATGTGGTGCTGAGGAATTGAACCCAAGGCCTCATGCATGCAAGGTAAGCACTCTATCACTGAGCCACCTTCCCAGCCCAGAAAATGATTTTTTTAAACAAAAACTCAAAGAAATATACAAATGAATACTGCATAAGGAAAAAGGCAGAAATTGCATAACACTAATGTTTTTGTTGGTGGTGGCATGTTGAGGTTTGAATTAAGGGCCTGTGAGCTTGCTAGGCTGGGGATTTACCACTGAAGCCATGTCCCAGACCCATTTTGCTATCATTATTTTTTTGGATTGGGTCCTTCCTTTTTGCCCCTGCCAGCCTCGGACCTTGATCTACCCATGTATATGTATTTACCACAGAGTCATGAACGCACACATGCAATTTGTTGGCTGAAATAAGTCTGTTAACCAACTGGGAATTTTTTTTGGGGGGGTCCGGTCATGGGGCCTGAACTCTGGGCCTGGGCGCTGTCCCTCAGCTCTTTTAGCTCAAGGCTAGCGCTCTACCACTTGAGCCACAGCGCCACTTCCGACTTTTTTCTTTTTTGCTTATGCGGTGCTGGGGAATCGAACCCAGGGCCTCAGGCATGCAAGGCAAGCGCTCTACCACTGAGCCACCTTCCCAGCCCCCCAACTGGGAATTTTTTGCCCAGGCTAATCTTGAATCTTGGTTCTCCTGATTCCTGCCTTCTAAATAGCTGGGATTATATGTGTGAGACCTCATACCTGGCCAAACACTCAAACAAATGGAGGTCAATTTTCTCTTCTTTTGGGGGGTTTGTTTTTTTTTTTTTGGAAAGGGGTAGTACTAGAATTTGAACTCAGAACCTTGTACTTGGTAGGTACACACACGTGCGTGCGCACACACACACACACATCACATCACATCACATCACATCACATTTTCTCGATGTGGTGACACATACCTATAATCCCAGCATTCAGAAGGCAGAGGTAGGAGGCTCATGAGTTGAAGTCAGCTTGATTTATTGTCTCAAAAAATAAAAAAAGGAAAATTCAGTTTAGGAATTATCATGACATTCTAACAGCAGTTGTGTTTTGGATATTAGAATTAACTGTTAATTTTCTGAGGTATGAACATGACACCATTAGATAGAAAAATATCCTTATTAATTAGATATGTATCCTGAAATATAGAGAAGTGAAGCAGCATAATATCTGAGGCTTAGTCCCACATTCTTAGTTAAAATGTATTTTACACATTAAAAACGAACAAATATGATGAGCCAGACACAGGTGGCTCATGCCTGTAATCCTAGCTACTCAGGAGGCTGAGATCTGGGGATACTGGTTTGAAGCCAGTCCAGGCAGGAAAGTCCATGATACTCTTATCTCCAATGAACCACCAGAAAACTGGCAGTGGTGTTATGGTTCAAAGTGTGAGAGCTGTAGCCTTGAGCAAAGACCTCAGGGACAGGTCCCAGGTCCTGAGTTCAAGCCCCACAACTGACAAAAAAAAAAGCCATACAAAAGGCAAAATGGTAGTAAGAATTTGCAAAACTGGCAAAGAGCATATAAGGTGTTTGGTATTCTTAACCTTTTAAGTATAGAGTTTCTAAAAATATAGAGATATCCATTAGCAAGAGAACATCAGAGAGAAAAAAAGATAATCATCCAGAGAAATAAAAACCCAAAATACACATCTCCCTCAGGAAGCATCTGGGCTCAGAGATACAATCAGATAACTTGAAATAATTCAGATGAACAGGAAGATGAGTTCACTGGGGGAACTGAGAAAAATTAGAACAAGAAGAAGATATTGCGAAGCTGGAACTCAGTGGGAAAATGACACTCTCTCACTAGTAATTTTATTTAAAAAAAAAAAAAGAAAACTTCTAGAGGAAGTAAGGTCCCTAGTGAAGAGAAGCTAAGTAAAACGAAGATGATGCGTGTCCTCGATTTAAAGCTTAAGAAGGAAAACTTCCAGACTTACGTTGAGTAAGACTGTCATTCTGAAGAATTACTCAGCTTTTAGAACATCCGATGACCAGGGCAAGAAGATAGAAAGTTCAAGAAGACTGACAATAGCTACTTCTCAAACAAACTTAAAACTGGTTGAAATAACTAGAGTCTACTTTATCCAATACCTCTCCAGTTAACCACCAGAAAACTGCAAGTGGAGCTGTGGCTCAAGTGGAAGAGTGCTCACCTTGAGCTGAAGAGCACAGGACAGCACCCAGGCCCTGAGTTCAAGCCCCATAACTAACCCCCCCAAAAAAAATTGCTCTCAGGTGTCTTTATTTTTAGCCATTACAAATCTTCTTAGACAGAGGACAGGATTTTAAAAACAAAAAATAAATCAGACAGATGAAAGCGAGGTGTTCCAATAGAGCTATTGCCCCTTCCCGGCCTGAGGCTCAGTGCCCAGGACAGGGTCCCCAGAAGAATGACAGCCTGTTCCCCACTTCCAACACTCCCCCTTCATCTTGCCTGCCTTATTGCTCTGGCTGTGACTCCAGGCTGTCCCCAGGGGCCGAAGGTCAATTTGATCTAATATTTATAATTAGCTGTCACCTCCCAGCTGAACTGCTGCTTCTGCTTTGATTATTGGAACACCCACCACCCCTCCCGCGGTGAGGGCAGGTGGGGAGAAGCTCAGCAGTCTTTATGGCCTGGGTAATAGTTCACTGGAGGTGGCAGGTGGCACCCCCCTTCTTCGCCTTCCCCCCCCGCCCCCCCCCCGCGCTGCCAGCTTCTCAGCGATGCGTGTCTAGCTGCAGGTGCTGACTGGCCACGTGATGATACAGAGGGTAATCTCTGCTGGGGGACGTGCAAATACCTCCACTCCCCATGGGGAGAAGAAGGATCTTTGTCAAAGGTACAGATGTATCCTCAGAGAGGATGAGCGCAGGCCTTGCTGGAAAAGCTGTCATCTGGTGACATTCCTCCCATACTCAAATTCTACCTCTCCCTTTTAAAAGGGTGTGTGTGTGTGTGTGTGTGTGTGTGTGTGTGATGGGTCTTGAACTGTCTCTTACTTGGCTTTTTCACTCAAGGCAAGCACTCTACCACTTGAGCCACAGCTCTACTCTTGTCTTTTCTGGTTAATTGAGGATAAAAGTCCATCAGATTTGTCTGCCTGGGGTTGTCTTCAAACCATATCCTCAGATCTCAGCCTCCTGAATAGGTAGCTAGGATTACAGGTGTGAACCATGGGTCTCTTGCTATGTCCCGTCTTTGTTAAAAAATGGATGGAGTGGAATCGCGAGCCATTAGATTTGCCAAGGAATGATGTCAGAGCCCCAAGAGTCGAAGAATTTCTCACAGTTCTTGGAGTCTCATCAGATCTTTGTTTCTTTCCCTATTCTGATGAGGAAATAGAGACGATCCTAAATCTTCAGGACAAATTTCCCAAACATCGTCTAACTGTAGATGGCCAGGATGTGAGCATTCCTCCAGCAATCACAAATAACAACTAGTAACAACGAAGCCCTGGAAGCGGAGAACCAGGATGGAGGCTTTTTTCCCCCTCCAGATAGGAAAAATGTGTTCAGACAGAACCCTGCATCTGCCTGGAAGTGAGGTAAGAGCAGAGTGAAGAAGTTTGTCTCCCTGGAAGGCCTGGCTCTTCACTGAAGCCGCTTATCTGAGGCAGTGCCTGGCCCCGTCCGAAGGGAGGGGGAAATATTCACCGAGGAAAAGAGCAGAGCTTCCCCCCCCCCTTGGGAATCTCTATAGGAAGTTTTTGTGAAGGAACAAAACAAACAAACCCTAGCCAGACAGCCGTGAGGTCTGGAGTAAGGAAAATAAAGCAAAATGAAATAGAGTCCAATTAGTTTGCTTAAACAATATTAAATTCCAGAGGCACACAGAACGAAGCCCTGCCGACTGTACTTGGGGCTGCCGAGGGGCCAGGCAATTACATTGGAGAAAGCAGATAAGTTTGTGAGTTTGCCAAAAAAAAAAGACCCCAAACAAAAACCAATCACAGAGATAAAAGCAGGCACTATTCCCCAACCCAGAGAAACAGAACTAAATCATTCCTTGACTTCCAAAGCAAAACCTCAGCACCTGATCTGGAAGCAAACAAGGGATTTTTTTTTTTTAATGGTGTTATCAGAAATTGCCTGATTCCTTTGCCTGGAGCTAATGTGGATTAATCTAGCTCCCCAGGAGGTGATAAAATTCTTCCTTTCCTGAATAAACCCTTGGGAGGACAGATGGTCACTCCGCTGCAAATGAATTTTCTTCCCACTCTGCCAGGAAGGTGAAGGGGAAAGGTGGAAATGTGGGTGTCAAAAACAGGGAAGGAAGCCTAGGGCTCGGAGAGAGACCAAGCCCTTTGTCCTGTCTTGTTTGGAAGTGGAAAAGTACCTTCACCAAGTCTCTGCCTCCTTCTCTTCTCCCTTTCTCCCTTCCTTCTCCCTCCCTCCTCTCCCCATCTCTCTCTCTCTCTCCAATTTGAACTGATGCCTCATGCTTTATACCACTTGAGCCATGCTCTACCCCCCTCCCTTTTTCTTTTTTTTTTGTTGGTCATGGGGTTTGAGCACTGGGCCTGGGCGCTGTCCCTCAGCTCTTCAGCTCAAGACAAGGGCTCTACCATTTGAACCACAGCACCACTTCCGGTTTTCTGGTGGTTTATTGGAAATAGTCTCAGGGACTTTCCTGCCTGGGCTGGCTTTGAACCGAGATCCTCAGATCTCAGCCTCCTGAGTAGCTAGGATGACAGGCGTGAGCCACTAGCACAGGGCTCCCGGCAACCCCCAGCCCTTTTTGCTTATAGTTGTTTTCTGATCTGTCTCTCTCCCTTCCTTCCTTCCTTCCTTCCTTCCTTCCTTCCTTTTCCTGGGGCCAGCTTCTGATCCTATCTCTGCTAGTGTTACTTGCTTTTGTTTTTTCTTAAAAGGATCTCACTAGCTTCTTTGCCCAGGCTGATATTAAACCTAATCCTCTAGTCCCACCTCCCAAGTAGCTGAGCTACCATACCCAGCTCATGTCTCATTTTTTTGTTTTGGGAGTGTTTTTTGTTTTTTTGCTGGTCGTAAGGCTTGAACTCTGGGCCTGGGTGCTGTCCCTCAGCTCTTCAGCACAAGGCTAGCACTCTACCACTTGAGCCACAGCGCCACTTCTGGCTTTTTTCTGCTTATGTGGTGCTGAGGAATTGAACCCAGGGCCTCATGCATGCAAGGCAAGCGCTCTACCACTGAGCCACCTTCCCAGCCCTTTTTTTTTTTTTTAATGGTAAGTCCCTGTCTTTTGTTTAGCCTATGTCACCATCACCCCAGGACAGGGATTTTGTCATCTCTGTGGAATCTTGAATTCCTTTGGGAATCTGGATTCTCTTCCTTATAGAAGACACACACTTGCTGAATCCCATCTACTCAGAAAGCTGATATCTGAGGATTGCGGTTGAAAGTCAGCCCGGGCAATAAAGTCCAAGAGACTTTTTTCTACAATTAAACACCAGAAAACTAGAAGTGAAGCTGTAGCTCAAAGTGGTAAAGTGCTAGCCTTGAGCAGAAAAGCTCAGGGACAGGATCTGGGCCCTGAATTCAAGACTACAACTGACAAAAAACAAAGTTAAGCATGCACATACATGTATACACACACATACACACACACAAAAAACCATTGTCCAGGCTACAGAGAGGCCAGACTAGTTCCATGAAGAAGTGTTCCTTAGGCCTCAAAGGAAGCTCTGATTCTCAGCATATCTTTTCTGAAGTCCTAAGTCCTCATGATGGTTAGCATGAATTACCAGCACTCCAGCTCCCCGTGCACGGGTCCTGTGTGCAGGATGTGTGTGTGTTTACATTGGCCAGGTGGCTTTAGTCACGTGTACAATGGGCAGCACCGGAATCCTCCTGTGAGCAGGATGTGGGTGGTCAGAAAAGAACTGGGACAGGCACAACTGGAGGAATGAGTTCTAGGACATAAAAGGGACAAGGGTGCCCGGCACCCATGGCTTCTGCCGGTAATCTAGCCACCCAGGAGGCTGAGAGCTGAGGATTGGATTGAACACCGTCCAGACAAGAAAACCTGTGACACACTTATCTCCAATTATCCACCAAAAAGCCAGAAATGGAGCCGTGGCTTAAGTAGTAGCAGCCAAAAGAACTCAGAGACAGAGCTCAGTCCCTGAGTTCAAGCCCCAAGATGGATAGGCACAAAAATGGGGGGTGGGGGTAGAGAGAAGACAAGGTGGCGTGAAGGTGGTAGGAGAGAAGGCGAAAGGGCCCGGAGCAGCCAGACAGGAAGGGACCTTGACAGTCAAAGTCAAGACCTGGACTTGGTTCTGTGGGAGCCAGTGATGTTCCCAGGGGAAGAGCAAGGTGTGGGTAAGCAGGGCCAGCGGGAGCCACCATGCCTGCTCTGGGGTGGAGCATGGGGGGCTGACAAGCAGGGGTGGACTCGAGTGAGGTGGGGGGGAAGGGGGATGTGAAGTCCCGAGTCCCAGGGTCCTCCACTCATGATTTCCTCTTTCCCACTCCCCACTCCTACTCCAGTGTGCACCTGCAGGGCCTGATGCCATGGGTGTGCCGGAGCCCTCCCAGCCGCGTGCCAGGGAGACTGGTCAGACAGGAACCCAGTCCTGTTTTATAAATGCTGATGAGGAGCCTCAGAGAGGTTGTGGAGACATATCCAGGGCACACAGTGGGCTAGGGGAAGTGGTGTCTGAGTTGTTCTCTCTGAGTGGCAGCCGAGAAACCAGCACCCGGACGCTACATGGCTCTGGTTTTCTTGTGACTCCTGTTTGGGGAGATCTGGAGACAGGGAGACCTCACGCTCCTCAGTTTTGTCTTCAGCCAGGGTGCATCTCTTTGGGGGAAGGTCCCTGTTGCAGTGGGATGGGGGGGGGGGGAGGCACAGTAAAAGACCGGAAGCAGCCGCTTCGCCATTGGTGTGGCCACAAGGGGGCAGTAGTGTCCCGTGATGCCTGGTGGGCAGCGGCCAGTGCGGGCTGCAGAGGAGGGGGAGATGGCCCTGCAGCTCCCTGCCCATCCCAAACTTCCCGGGTCTGATCCATGCTGGTCTGCGTTGGGTCTCCTGAGCTGGCCTTGAGCTCAGTGATCACCCATATTCAGCCCCAGCTCAAAACGTCTGGGGACCCTCCTTCCGGCCTCGAGCATCCACGGTGACCACCTCTCTGCGGACCCGAGGCACCGGGCCCAGCTTCTGCCTTTGTCTCTTCCCTTCCCAGGCCCTCCCATATTGGGAGAGGATGAGCTTCTCAACGTGGGTTCCCTGGGAGCCTGGGGAACCTGGGGAGTGAGGAGGGCTGGGCAGGAAGTGGACAGGACGCACACAGCTATGCCGAAGGACGTGGTCGAGATGCTAAAGACGCACAGCTCAGTACATGCCAAGGAGCTGGGGCCCTGACGGAGGGGGAGTCAGGGGAGAGGGGGTGGTTACGGGGCTGCAGACCTCACCTGAACCCCAGGAGCGTGACAGCCCTGGCCAGCTGGATCTGCTGTCATGGTACTGTGGACAGGAGGGGGGTGACACTTCCAGCCCTGGAAGCTGCTTCCTCGGCACTTGTCGAGGAAGTCAGTCTGGGGGCCTGGAAGGCTAAGAGCAGATTCCATACAGAAGACGCTGGGGGACAAGGACATGGGAAGAGTCGGGGTGGCTACTGGTGTCTTGATTCCCAGGAAAGGCCAGGACCAGAAACAGAAAAGCCTCTGCGACAGATAGACAGACAGACAGACAGACACACACACACACATACATACACACACACAGTGCAGGGCTCAGTATCTGCTGTGGACAAGGTCAAGGGTACAAGCAGAAGGCTTGAGTGCTGTGGTGCGTGCCTGTAATCCTAGCTACTCAGGCAGTGGAGAGCAGGAGAATCAAGGTTCCGAGCCAGCCAGGGCAGAAAGTTAAGTGAGATGGCATCTCAACAAAATAAGCTGAGTGTGGCGGCACACTTCATTGGTCCCAGCTATGTGGATGGTCTCAGCGGGAGGAGGATTCTGGTCTCAGGTAGGCCGTAGTCAAAAACATGAGACTGTATCCAGAAAAATAATAAACGAGGAGGGGGCTGGGGGACAAAATCCAGCCCAAGCAGGAAAGTCCCTTTGACTCTTATCTCCAATTAACCAGCAAAAAACCAGAAGTGGGACTGTGGCTTGAGTGAATGAGCTGAGGGACGGTACTTGGGACAGTGCTCAGGTCCTGAGTTTAAGTCCCACAGCTGACCAAAAAAAAAAGACAAAAGTGAAAAGAGCTACAGGCGGTAAAGTCCCTGCCTGGCAAGTGCAAAGCCCTGAGTTCAAATTCTAGTACCAATGTAAGAAGGTACCCTAAGCAGAGTTCCAGTCAAGACTTCCACCCTCCATGATCCTGGTGGTCGTTTTCTGCCTTGATCTATCATAAACATAAAAAGCAGTCTGATATCTGGGCACTGGTAGCTCAGGAGGCTGAGATCTGAGGATCCGGGTTGGAAGGCAGGCTGGGGAAGGAAAAAGTCCAGTGAAACACCAGAAAACCGGTAGTGGTGCTGTGGCTCAGAGTGCTAGAGCACTGGCTTTGAGTGAAACAGCTCAGAGACAGTGCTCAGGCGCTGAGTTCAAGCCCCACTACGGACCAACATTTAAAAGGGGGGGGGCAGTCAGAGCTGGAATTAGTGCGGTCCAGTGAGAGGCAGAGGATGGGGCGGGGGGAAGGGGTGCCCTGGTAATTGGGCTTCCGGACTTCTACTCAGCGCCCTAGGTTCTCTTCCTAGCATTCCAGTCTGGAGGTACAGGATGAAGAATTCCACATCCACAATCACAGATGCTCACGATAACAAGATCACGTGACCCCCAGGGAGCAGCAGGATGTCTCTCCCGCAGACACACACACACACACACACACACACACACACACACACACACACCCTCAACACGACTGAATCTAACAAATTAGAAGATGGGGCCGGGACCTCCCCAGTCTTCCTGGTCTGGGAGCTCCTGCTGAGATGTGGGGTGCATGGGTACAGCGTTGCTCTGAAACAACGCTGCTGTGGTCAGGGCAGCACCAGGAGGGGGAGATGATAAGGCAGAGGCTGGGCCGGGCTGGGCAGGGCTATACCTCTGGGCTCTGCTCAGCTCTGGCCCATGGGCAGGCTGGGGGAGGAGGGGGAGGAGGCGGGCACCTCAGACCTAGCCTGGCGCCTCTGACTTGGCATTTCCCATGCCTGGATTATGGTTTAGCCAGACTTCCTGTGCAGGCCTGGCCAGTCCTGAACCCTGCAGGGACAGGAGGAGGCGTGGATGGTCTCAGACTACTTAGGTTGTCTGATGAACAAATGCTTATTCAGTAAAGGTAAAAAGGGGGGGATGGGCGATGAATCCACTGGGCCCTTCCAGGTCCCCCCTCCCCCCACGGCGCAGGCCACCCACGGCCCAGGACACCAGGCAAGAGCCTGGCATTAACAGCAAGGGTCTATGGATGCAGAACCTCATCCCCACATACACACTGGCACATACAACATGGGGACCCCTGTGACAATTCCATGCTGTGACTTACACACACACACACACACACACACACACACACACACAGAGCCTTTGTGTCTTAAAATCAAAATCAAGGGACCTGGCAAAACACAATGTCAAAGGGCTGGCTATGCCCTAAGGGTATCACAGAGCCACCAGTGCCAAGATGGAGAGTTGGCTAGCAGGAAAAGGGAAGAAAGGCACCCGGCACAGGGGACAGGCAGGCCGGGTGCAGCTGCCAGGGCTGTGGTGTGGCACCTCTGGGTTGGATGGTCTCCTGGGAGGACATCTACCTCCTGAGCTGTGGAGCTAGGGCCTGGGGCCCAGCTAGAGACCAAGGTAGAAAGCAGACAGCAGGACAGACAGATATCAAAGGCATCTGAGACCTGCGGGGGCCATGCTATTCAAGAGTGTGGCTAGCCAGGTACCAGGGGCTCACACCTATAATCCTAGCTATTCGGGAGGCTGAGATCTGAGGATGGCGGTTCAAAGCCAGCCTGGGCAGCAAAGTCCGTGAGACTCTGATCTCCAATAAACTACTCAGAAAAAGCCAGAGTGGCGCTGTGGCTCAAGTGGTAGAGTGCTGGATTTGAACAAAAGAAGCTCAGGGACAGTGCCCAGGCCCTAAATTCAAGCTCCAGGACCAGAAAATTAAAAAAAAAAAAAAAAAAGGAAGAAAAGAAAGCAGGCTCATGGGTACTGAATGAATAGGGCCTGTTTTTTTGTAGTTGTTGTTTTGTTTTAATGGCCCTTGTCCTCATAGACCGTTCAGGCTAGTGGGGCTGCCAGGAAGTTTTTCGTAATGAAGTGTCACCAGAGCTGCATTATGCAAAAGTAACACAAACTGTGCCTGCCTTCTGGAAAGCAAAGGTGAGTATGGCCAAGAGACAGAACAGGAAAGAAGGATGCGGGTGAAATTCTCCATGGAGCCAGAGAGCCCTGGTGCTAGCCACACCCTCAAATAACACAGCTCACGGAAGCCTAGAACATTAAAAATGGAAGGAGGGCTGGGAATGTGGCTCAGTGGTAGACTGCTTGAAGTGGTAGACTAGCATGCATGAAGCCCTGGGTCTGATTCCTCAAAACCACATACACAGAAAAAGCCGGACGTGGAACTGTGGCTCAGGTGGTAGAGTGCTAGTCCTGAGCAAAAGAAGCTCAGGGACTGTGCCCAGACCCTGAGTTCAAGCCCCAGGACTGGCCATAATAATAATAATAATGATTATTACTATTATACAATTTTAAAATAAAAATAAAAATGGAAAGAACATCAGGCTTCATCCAGAATGCTTAGGGCATAGTTCAAGATGCGGTCCCATCATATATTAGCTGTAAATGGGACCTTAGGTCCCAGGCCTCTCATCTAAAATGATTGGGAGTGAAAAGAGAGACACCCAGTTTGTCTGGGCTGGGAGTGGGTCATGTGGGCCTCACATGTTGGGCATAAGCCAGAATAGAGAGTCTCAAAAACAGTGACTTAAGGAAATCTCACTTCTCTCATGAGCCATGGTTAGCACAGCGTCTTGTGGTGGTGAAGAGCCAGCCGCTTTCTTCTGTTATGGCACTGATACCCAGAGCACATGGCTCCCATTTCATCAGTCCAAGATAGTGGCTCCAGCTCCTGCCATTGCATTTCCACCCTTTCCTTTTAAAGACATGATCCAGATATTACACACAGCACAGCTGCTCCTGGGTCATTGGCCAGAATACAGTCATGTGGTCATATCTAGCTGCAAGGGAGTCTGGCCAAGTGTAGTTCTTGAGAAGAGCAGCTATAGGTCTAATTAAAGAGTAAAATACTGCCAGGTGCTGGTGGCTCACGCCTGTAATCCTAGCTACTCAGGAGGCTGAGATCTGAGGATCATGGTTCAAAGCCAGCCCAGGGCAGGAAAGTCTGTGAGACTCTTATCTCCAATAAACCACCAGAAAACTGGAAGTGGCGCTGTGGCTCAAGTGGTAGAGCGCTCGCCTTGAGCTGAAGAGCTGAGGGACAGGACCCAGGCCCAGAGTTCAAGTCCCACAACCCACAGGGAAAAAACAAAAGAGTAGGAGTTTGGATACTGAGTGCAACAAGTAGAGATAGGCGACTCAGAGGCTGAAGGTAGAATTGGAACCCAGTGCTCTCCATGGTTATTGCCTTGGCCTTTCTTCACTAAATTCATCAGGCCCTGGCTCCATCCTGCCTGTAATCCACCCGGTGCTGGCTGTACTCAGACAATGGGCTCAGCCTGTGGAGGCTTTGGTGGTGTAGAGTTGCAGTGATGGAAAGTGCAGGGGCGGGGGCCTCATCTTGCATCTCACCCCATGCTGGATTCTCAGGGGTTTCCTGGCAGGCTAGGGGAAAGAGGCAGGGTTTCCCCCCACAGGCACATTCGTCAGAGCCCACCCTGTCAGTGGCTACTGCGCTTGGCACACAGCTAGCAAAGGCAGGACAGGGGTGGGTGGGTGGGTGGGTGGGTGGCCAGCCCTGTGTTCATTCCCTACTCCTGAGCCAGGACCGGGGTGGTCCCACAGCCAGGTAAACAGCTGGCGGCGGCAGCTGGGGTGGCTGGTGAGCTCTTTCCCACCAGATGATCTGACCCTTCCAACGCCAAAAACAACAGCAGCTTGTTCCAGGGCCTGCAACCTGCCCACAATCTGGGCTGCGCATCCCTGCCAGCTGCTGGAGACGACTCCCTCTCAGGAACTCTGCTCTCCACTCTTGTTTTCTCTGAGGATTAGGGGTGTGGGTGAAGTTGGGGTTAGAGGAGAGCAAAATTTCCCAACTTTGCCATGACTGATCATTGAAGCTGGACAATTTCTTTTCTTTTCCTCTATCTCTCTCTCTGTTCAGTCAGTTGTGGGTCTTGAACTCTGGGCCTGGGCACTGTCCCTCAGCTCTTCAGTTCAAGGTGAACACTCTACCACTTGAGCCACAGCACCACTTCCGACTTTTTCTGCTTATGTGGTGCTGAGGAATCAAACCCAGGGCCTCATGCATGCAAGGCAAGCACTCTACCACTGAGCCACCTTCTCAGCCCCTCTTTTTTTTCTTTCTTTTTTTCTTTTCTTTCTTTCTTTCTCTTTTTTTCTCTCTTTCTTTTTCTTTCCTTCCTTCCTTTGCTCCCTCCCTCCTTCCCTTCTTCCCCCTACCTCTCTCCCTTCCTTCCTTCTTTCCTTCCATCCTTCCCTCCTCTCTCCCTCCCTCCCTCTCTCCCTTCCTTCCATCTTTCCCTTCTTCCCCTTTCCTCTCTCCCTCCCTTCCTTCCTTCCTTTTTCTTGGAAGCACTGGGGTGCTTTCAAGAACTCACAGCCTTGATCTAGCTAGGCAGGCTCTCTACCACTTTAGCTATACCTCGAAGCCCTTTTTGTTCTAATTGTTTTCAAGAGAGCATCTTGCTTTTGCTCTCATTCATGCTTCCTTGTATAGCTGGGATGACAGGTGTGCACCACAATGCTCAGCTTTTTCTGTTGTTGGGATGGGATTTTGTGAACCTTTCTTTTGTCCGGACTGGCCTGGAACCACGATCCTCCTGATCTCAGCCTCCTAAGTACCTAGAACTATAGCTGTGAGCCATTGTGTGTGGTGTTCTGCTCTCTTATCAGGACACAGAGTCCCCTCAGTACCTCTCTAAGCTCGAGTGTCATGCCCAGAGAATGGGCCATCACTGAAGAGGAAGCTTAGAGAACTGTCTCTGCTCTCTCCTAAAATCCCACTAAGGCAAGAAGATAAGGCATAATTCACAAGAAGAGGAAGAATGGAGTCATGGGGTGGATGTTATTCAGACATTTTGCCAGTGTGACCAATACCTGAGGCAGGGAAAACAACACTATTTGACTCACAGTTTGGGAGGCTTCAGTCCACGGGCAGCTGTCGCTGTTGTCCCTGGGCCTGTGTTCAGACACAGCTTCATGGCTTCAGAAGGGCAGGGTGGAGCAGAGCTGCTCACCTCCTGGCAGCCAGGAAGCAGAGAGACAGAGGAAGGAGCTGAGGACAAGACATGCCCTTCCAACTCCCGCCCCAAGTAATCTACTTCCTCCCGCCGGGCCCGCCCCTTAACCTTCCCACCACCTCCTCAGTGGTAGTCATGTTTAACCACGATCTCTGGGGACCTTTCACATCCAGCATCAGATCACATGACATCACAAGTTGAGAAAGTTATCAGGAAAAGAGGTTTGTTTGGGCTGATGGGTTCTGATCCAAGGTCAAAGGTTATTGAGACTATGGAGCAAAGAAAGGGATGTATTCTTTACCTGACTTACACAACTGTAACCTCTTTGTACATTACCTTTAAAATAACAATTTTAAAAATACTTTGGCTGGGCGGCAGTGGCTCACACCTGTAATCCTAGCTACTCAGGAGGCTGAGACCTGAGGATCACAGTTCAAAGCCAGCCCAGACAGGAAAATCTGTGAGATTCTTATCTCTAATAAACCACTAGAAAACCAGAAGTGGTGTTATGGCTTAAGCAGTAGAGTGCTCACCTTGAGCTGAAAAGTGCAAGGACAATGCCCAAGCCCAGAGTTCAAGCCCCATGACTGACAAAAAAAATATAGATAGATAAAGAGAGAGAGAGAGAGAGAGAGGCACTGGCAATGTGGTTTAGTGGTAGAGTGCTTGCCTAGCATGCATGAAGCCCTGGGTTTGATTCCTCAGTACCACATACACAGAAAAAGCTGGAAGTGGCATTATGGCTCAAGAGGTAGAATGCTAGCCTTGAGCAAAAGCAGCTCAGTGACAGTGCCCAGGCCCTGAAACAAAAACAACAAACAAACAAAAGGTATTTGAGAATTACTGTCAATTATCACAAGTGTGATAAATATCCTTAACCTTAGGATCTGACAGTTATTTGGAAACCAAGTAAAATATGGTTTATACATTTCTTTCAAATAGTTCTGTCAAAATACATAGGCAACCAGGTGTTGGTGGTTCATGCCTGTAATTCTCCTCAGGGGACTGAGATCTGAGGATCATGGTTCAAAGCCAGCTAGAACAGGACCATCTGTGAGAGTCTTATCTCCAATAAACTACTCAGAAAAAGCTGAACGTGGCACTATGGCTTAAGTGGTAGAGCTTTGAGAAAAAGAATCTTGGGGACAGTGCCCAAGCTCTGACTGAGTTGAGGCCCTAGGACTTACACACCCAATAGATAAATGATAGATAGATAGATAGATAGATAGATAGATAGATAGATAGATAGTAGTCATGTAATTAACAATTATTCTGGCTCTTCCCTGTCTGACCCAGTAGACTGTTCTGACTAGTGGCCACTAGAATTTAAGATAATCTGAACTGTTGAGAGCATAAAGCACACACTAGATTTCAGGCTTAGTATCAAAAAGGGGATGAAAACCATTTGATGAATCATATTTGTTCATTGCATATAAAAATGACATTTGGAAGTAAATAATGTATGTTACCAAAGTTAAGTTCATCTGTTTCCTCTTATCTTTCAAATGCACCTACTAGAAAATTTAAAATTAAGGAGGAAGAGGGACAGCTTGGTGGTAGAGTACTTCTCTAGCCTGTGGAAGGTCCCAGGTTCAATCCCTAGCACAACCAAAAAGTAAAATAAAATTACATACAAGGGGCTGGGAATGTGGCTCAGTGGTAGAGTGCTTGCCTAGCATGCATAAAGCCCTGGGTTCAATTTCTCAGTACCACATACATAGAAAAGGCCAGAAGTGGTGCTGTGGCTCAAGTGGTAGAGCACTAGCCTTGAGCAAAAGAAGCTCAGGGACAGTGCTCAGGCCCTAAATTCAAGCCCCAGGATTGGGGGTGAGGGTGGGAAATTACATACAAATGGCTTGTATTTTCCCATGGAACAGCTGTTGACTTAGATGATGGGAAATGAAGATTAAGCAGCCTCTTATCTTTTCAACTTCTCTACATTTGAAACCCTCTTAATAAGAAGGAAGAACAATGCTGGGTGCTGGTGGCTGGTGCTTAGTAACTGGCTAATGCTAGTTACTTAGGAGGCTGAGAGCTGAGCAGAACACTTCAAAGCCTTCCTAGGCAGGAAAGTCCGTGAGATTCTTATCTCCAAGGAACCACCAGAAAACTGGAAGTGGCTCTGTGTTCAAAGTGGTAGAGTGCTGACTTTGAGTGAAAAGTTCAGGGACAGCGCCCAGGCGTTGAGTTCAAGCCCTATGAGGAAGCGGCTACTTCTGGGTTTATTTTCATGATGCTGGGGATTAAAGGCAAGCACTCTGAAGGTAGCTTCACCCTCAGCCCTAACCCTCATCCACTGCAGCGGGAAGACAACAGGAAGAGAATCATCAGTGCAGATGGGCTACATTGCACGACCCTATCTCAAAAAAAGAAGAACCATTATGAGAAAACTCTCGAAGAGCTAGCTCTGACTTCGAAGAGTGAGCGGGAAATGGGGAGAAGTAACTTGGAAGTCTGCAGGAAAACACATGTCCCTGGAGAAAGGCAAGGCCAGGCTGCCGCTCCTTCCCATTGCAATCCGAGGAATAATACTTGACTTTTTAAAAAGTATTTATATCTATCACTTAGCTATAAATAGAAGCTGGATTTCAAGATTAAAAAAGAGCCCAGGTCATCTCAAGCAAGATAAATGACTACCCAGAAGTGAAGGTCATTCTAGATGCCTGTGAGCTGCCCACGTCACCTCCTCTTCTGGAGCCCTTTTGGAGACACCCCCTCTCTCCTTAGGCATGACTCACACATCCCATTGTTCCCCGCCCCCACCCACCCCATGTCCCACTAGGATGTGGGTGAGCGCCCCACAGGGAGGGGTCCAAAGCAACCTCCTGGTGCTTTTGTTCGCTAGACTGCCCGCTCCCATCCCCAGGGGTACTGGCTTCCTTGCCAGGTACCGAGTCAGACAAGAGGCACTGAATGCCAAGGAAGAAAAAAAAAACAATCTTAAAAATATCCACTGTGGGAATTCAAGATCACATGGGTGAGACCAACTTACGGGTATTTATGACAGGTAAACATGTCCTTTGCCTGAACACTTTGTGTGTGTGTGTGTGTGTGTGCACGCGCGCGCGCGCATGCACCAGTCCTGGGACTTGAACTCAGGACACTGTTCCTGAGCTTTTGTCCTCAAGGCTAGCTCTTTACCACTTGAGCCACGCTCTACTTCCAGCTCTTGGTGGTTTGTTGGAGGATAAGAGTCTTACGGGCTTTCCTGCCTGGGCTGGCTTCAAACCGCAATCCTCAGACCTCAGCCTCCTGAGTAGCTAGGATGACAGGCGTGAGCCAGCAGTGCATGGCTTTCCTGGGCACTTTCAATGACAGGGACTTAATATCTTAGGGAGACACATTGGGGTGCAGGAGCAAAAGGAAAAGCTGGATTTCTTGCAGCTGTGGGCATCTGTATTTTCCCTTTGGCTCAACTGGGATTGGGCCCTTTATAGAAACAAGGGGAAGCTATTAAGGAGTGGGAATGTGAGAGAAAAGAGCCAGGGGGGAGGTGCCAGTGGCTCACGTCTGTCATCTTAGCTACTCAGGAGGCTGAGATCTAAGGATCGTGGTTCAACGCCAGCCTCAGCAGGAAAGTCTGAGACTCTTACCTCCAATGAATCCCAGAAAACTGGAAGTGGCGCTGTGGCTCCAGTGGTAGAGCACTCGCCTTGAGCTGAAGAGCTGAAGGACAGCGCCTAGGCCCAGAGTTCAAGCCCCATGACCAACAACAACAAAAAAAGGGAGTCAAAGGGTCAAGGGTAACAGCCTTCACCATGCCACCCATCCCCAACCACCGTTAGGACACAGCAACCGGGTGCCATCTTGGAAGCAGACAGCAGCCTTCACCAGACACCAATCCTCCCAGCGCCACCACCTCCCACGCCACAAGAAGTCAATTTTTATAGCTTATTAATTACTAGCCTGGGGTGTTTTACCATAGCGGCACAAATACACTGTCCCCACGAGTCTGCATTGCCTTCCTATTTCTCTCCACCCACCTTCTTCCTCTTCACCCTGGGCCCAAGCTCAAAGGCCTACCTCTGCTCTCAGGCCTCTGTGGACATCTCTACATCCTGAGTTCCAGAGCCCACCCCCAAGTCATTTCATTGGTCCATCTTGGTTTAGGTTTCCTCTCCTAGACCAATCAGCTTTCCCGGAAGGGGTCACATGGCTCAAAGCTACCTAGGTTGACTCCTTTTCAGCAAGTGATTCTAAGAACTCCAATGTGTCTGACTGCTCATCGCCCTTCTTCCTCTCCCCCTCCCTGCATTTGTGGATGCCTCAGCAGCTAGGGGATACCAAGCGCCTGCAGAATGAGCACTGGGAGTGTACGGGCAGAGGAATCAGGCCCCAATCTGTGACCACCAAGAAGGCAACGCCCTTCTATAGGCCTCAGTTTCCTCTTCTGTAATGTAAGAGAGGCCTCTGGTAACTAGCTCAGAGGTTCTCAACCCTGGGAGAACACTGGAATCACCTGAAGAGTTTTTATTTATTTACTTTTTCCCCCTTCTATACAGTGAGGGACTTGAACTCAGGGGCTGCTGGATTGCTTGACTACATTATTCATGGCTGGTGTTCTCCCACTTGATTCGCGTCTCCAGCCAAGCTTTTCGCTGGTTAATTGGAGATAAAGTCTTGTGTAGGTTTCTGCCCAAGCTGACTCTGCACCATGACCCTCTAGATCTCAGCTTCTGAGTACTTAGGATTACAAGCACGAGCCCCGGCACCCAAGATCTAATTCGTTTTGCAGTAAATTCTGGTAAGTTGTATCATCATCTCCTTCCCACCAAAGCCTCTGCTTGCCTGGTTAGAGTCAGTCTGGATCCCATAGTTGACAAAGCTCCCCGAGTGATCCTAATGTGCAAACAGATAGGGGTGAAAGGTACGGGCAGAGAATCCAATCACAAGGATACTCAATGGCCCCTGTGTTGGGGAGAAGGAGCTGACTTGAGAAAGGGGTCCTTGAAGGAAAGGGGTCAGCTGTAACGTTCTGTCCCGAATTCAGCAGAAGGCTCTAGGGTTCTGGAGAGTTCCAACTGAGCCAAAACGAAAAGGCCTGGCCTGTACCACGTAGGTTTGTGTGGATCTATGGAGCAGAGTGCACAAGGGAATTCCTCCGGGACGGTTCCGGACCCTGTTCCTGCGTTCGGCAGTGTGTCGCCGAGGCTGAGCTGCTCAGAGGGCAACCGTCCGTGGCTCCTGGGCCCTGAACAGGCTGGCAGCTTGCACAAACCACTGCCATGTGACTGGATCACCATGGATGACAGATCCCAGAGGGTTCTGGGCTGAGACCGAGGGGCCCTGACCCTCGGTAGCAGCCACTGGGCTCCATGAGCCACCCTGTCCTCTGGACTCGAGGGAAGTTTCTGGAAGGCCTTGGATTCCCTGCTTTGGCATCCAGGTTGCCTGAGGCACGGCTGGGTGCTTCGCTCGGTGACATGCTCTTTGAACACCACAGTCTGGATACAAGCCGCTCCACAGCCTTGTGCTGAGACAAAGTCTTCACCAAGCACGGCTCCCCTTTACCTATACAGTTGGGTAGAGTTCAAGGTCACTCCTGGACCAGCTTTGGGCAGCCCCAGAGCTCCAGCCGAAGGCCCAGACATATTCCCCTTCCAGCCTCCAGTCTAGGCTATGGCCCCAGGGCCACACATATCTGTGGGAGCCCACCCATGACTCCCAGCCCCCCTTTATACCCCAGGCCCAAAGGCCTTATGAAATATGTCCCCTCTGAAGCTTGGGTGGTTTTCCTTTCTATAGGGGCCAAAGTCTGTCAGTGCTCCGCCCCCGCCCCCCAGCCCTCATGGCTTGTCCAATGGGAGGCCAGTGCAGAGGCATGTTGGTGAAGCATACCAATATGGTGTCAGAAAAACAGGACTTGGGCCTGGTACTAATGGTTCATGCCAGTAAACCTAGCTACTCAGGAGGCGGAGATCTGGAGGATTACAGTACAAAGCCAGCCTGGGCAGAAGAATCTGAAAAGATTCCATCTCCAAACTCACTAGCAAAAACAGCAAGGCTGGGCATGGTTCAGGTAGTAGAGCACCAGACAGCACAAGCACAAGGTACTGAGTTCAAAACAAGACACTGCTAAAAAACAAACGAAAAACAGTAATTGGGAGGAGAAATATAGTAGCCTACCATTACATTTTATCTGCACCATATGTCCACAAAACCATCTCACCGCAAAGACAGGGATAATAATAACATTGGAAGTATCTATGAAGCAATGACTTTTGAGTACTTGTGACTTTTGCTCTTAACAAGACTGAAATGTATACTCATGGTTTAATTATGGTTCAAATGCAGGCCCAGGGTGCTCACTGTTTCTTAGATTTTTCTCTCAAGGCTACCTGTTCACCCCTTAAGCCATACCTTTACTTCTGGCTTTTGGGCGCTTCATTGGAGAAAGGCTCAGACTTTCCAGCCCAGGCTTGTGATGTTTTGTTGTTGTTTGTTTGTTTTGGTACGTTATGGGGCTCCTGCCTAGGCTGGTTTTAAACCTCAGTCTTCTGAGTAATTAGAATGTACAGGTCTGAGCCACCCATGCCTTGCATACATGGTTTAATTTTCTTTTCTTTTTTTTTGTATGTGCTTGTCCTGGGGCTTGAACTAAGGGCCTGAACACTGTCCCTGAGCTTTCACGCTCAAAGCTAGCTCTCTACCACTTGAGCAACATCTCCTTTTCCAGCAGTTTTGGTAGTTTATTGAAGAAAAGAGTCTCATAGACAAAAGGTGAGATAAGGTGATTTTAGGGAAATGAATCCTAAGATATGTATTCAATTTTTTCTTCTTTCACGCGATTGTTTCTAACACATTTATAAGATTATTTCTTTGTTGCTTTGTATGTCCCTCCCCCACAGTATAACCCCTGCTTTCACTGTATTTCATGTCAGTATAATTTGTGGAGGGAAAGGGAAAAAACAAATCGTTTAAATAGGGATACAGGTGGACCCATTGCAACAATGAGAAGTACAAGTCGTTATGTCGAAAACGAACTTTACAACTTTGGTGGGGGGGGGGGAAGAGGAGATTGGGTGGGGGGGCAGGAGGAGGATGGGAAGGGATAGGAAGGGAAACAAAGGAGGAGGCTACAATGCTTGATAAGAAATGTACTCATTACTTGCCCATGTAATTGTAACCCCTCTGTACAGTATTTTCACAATTAAAAAAAAAAGAGTCTCACAGACCTTCCTGCCTGAGCTGGCTTTGAACTGCGGTCCTCAGATCTCAGCCTCCTGCAGTAGCTAGGATTACAGGCATGAGCTCAGCTGGAGCCCCAGGGTTTACTTTTTAAGAATGGCTGTGGCTTATTATCTTGCCCATGTAATTGTAACCCCTCTGTACAGTATTTTCACAATAAAAAAAAACAAAAAAAATACTTTTAAAAAATGGCTGTGGCTGACAATGAACTTGGTAACTTTCTGAAAAGTTACCCATTGATCCCAGGAGTCAGCATACACGGACCTTCGGGACCCCAGTGGACAGAAAAGCAGAGTTAGATCTGACTGCCTGGCAGGTCATTGCTGCCCCGTTCTTTCCCCCTCCGCCCCCAACACGAAGGATGCTAAGCAGCGCGGGAGAGGCGCGGCCGGCTCAAGTCCTCTGAGTTGCCTCAGTGTGATGTCCACGGCCGCCCAGCTGGCCAGGGTGCGCAGGCGGGGGTGTCCAGGCATGAGGGGGACGTTTTCCGTCACTCGGGGTAAACACAAGTTTCCACGCAGAATGAAAACACAGGCAGGCTGGCTTGGCAGAGGATGCTGCCAGCGGGCACACCTGACTCCCCCCCTCTACGGGGATTCCCAGAACCCGGCTATTTCTAGGCCTCCCTCCTTCCCCCAGACCTTCTGAGTCATCATCTCTCCAAGGTAATGCTCAGGAACTCCCTAGAAGGTCTTGGGTAGTCACCACCGGCTGGGCCAGGACTCTGGGCCTATGACTGCTTTTGTACACTGACCAGGTGGAGCTGTGGTTCATCTCTGGGCATCCCCACCCTTGAGCAGGTGAGTTTGTCCCAAACAGACTTATAGAGTAGGGAATAACACAGGTGCTGGGCTCTCAGATTAGAACCCAGGCTCTGGTGCTAGCTGTGTGCCTTTGGGGTGAGTTATATAACCACTCTGAGCCTCTGATGACAAGTGAGAGCAATAATGGTTGTTGTGGAGATTAAATGAGATTGTGTGCATAAAGAAATCATGGTCAGCCACGTGCCGGTGGCTCACGCCAGTAATCCTAGCTACACAGGAGACTGAGATCTGAGGACCATGGTTCAAAGCCAGCCCAAGCAAGTAAAGTCAATGAGACTCTTACCTCCAATTAACTACCAGAAAACTGGAAGTGGTGCTGTGTTCAAGTGGTAGAGCACTCACCTTGAGCTGAAGAGCTTAGGGACAGCACCCAGGCCGAGAGTTCAAGCCCCATGACTGACCAAAAAAAAAAAGGAAGAAAGAAATCATGGTCAGTATCTGAGCTGTGCTGGTGATTATGCCTGTAATCCCAGCTACTCGGGAGGCTGAGATCCATAGAGGATCAGCAGTTGGACACTAGCCCAGGTAGAAATGTCTGTGAGACTCCATCTCCAGAATAATGAGTGAAAAGCAGGACTGGAGGTGCGGCTCGAGTGGTAGAGGGCCAGCCAAGCAAGGACAAGTCCCTGAGTTCAAAACCCCAGAACTGCCCCCCACCTCCCAAAAAAGCACCATGACCAGTGCCGGAAGCGGTCCGCACCCTTACCAATGGCAGGTGTGGTTATGAAGTGCACGTGGCTGGACAAGCATGTTAGAAGTCCCAAGCCAGTGCCATGCTCTTGGATCCCTGCAACCAAGAGCTAATCAAAACCTCTTTCCTTTATAAAGCACCATGTCTTGGGTGTTTTATTATAGATGGACTAAAAAGCGCAGACTTAGGAGACACATGGCATTTAGTTATTCGTGGTTCCACAGTGTGTAAGATGGTGAAGATCTATCTACTTGGTGGGGTGGTGCCTGGGGCTGGAATGGGAGGAATGTTCAAGATGGCACCTCAGCTGGGCCATTCTCTCTCCCCCTCCCCCTCCCCGCATCTCTGAGGGGCTTCTTCACAGCATAGTTTTCAAGGTACTTTGATTTCTCCCATCATCATGTGGCTTCCTCCAGAGCACAGAAGTGGACACTGCGGCTTCCTTAGCAGGGGGGCTTCAGAGTGGTTGCCACTTCCGCCCTCCTGCATTGACTACTATAGCCCAGGGTGAGCTGGCCACAGGGAGCCCGGGGCTGCCAGGGAGGGGTCAGTGTCCCCCAAGGCCATTCTTAGCCACCAAGCAGCGACAACCAATGGAAAAATGAAGTTACCAAATCTTCAGCACGATGATGACTCCGTGTGGGGCCCTCTGCATCCGCTGCCGGGCTGGGCCCTGGCTGCGCCCTATAAGCTCTCGAGTGGTTTGTCTCTCTTGCTCTTTCTTCTCTCCCTCTGCCTCCACTTCCCTTCCTGCCACTGCTGACCAGCTCCTGATCTAGCCTTAGGCCTTGCTCCCTTAGCAAAGCCAAATCAAGACATTGGGTTCCCTTCTTTGAAAAGTTAAGCTGGGTCATACAATGCTGCAGCTGGCTCTGGGGCTTGAGGAATGGATGCGAAAGGTTTCTGTGGGCTGGGTGTGAGCAGAGGTATTTCCTGGTTTGCACGGGGCGGGGGGGGGGGATGGCTTTGGTGGGGGGAGCGAGGACTGCAGGGAAGGCAGACCCAGCTGCTCTCATCATTTGAGGGGGGGAGGGGGGAGGGAGGGCTATATAAGATGCAGACAGCCAATACTGCCTGGGGCGGGCTGTGTCCCCAGCCTGCCCTCCAGACTCAGGTGACTTGGCGCTAGGTGAGGTGACTCACCAGGCCACCTCAGCCGGCGACAAGGTGCCTCAAGATCATCCACCCAGATTTGCCGGGACTTGCCCTTGTGGAACAAGCTTTGCCCCCTGATTTGGCCAGCCCTGAGACTGCCAAAGGGAGGGACCCAGGTTCTGGTCATTCACCCAACGTTTAGTAAACACTCTGGGCCTTGAGCTGGGAACAAAGGTGAGCCAGTCACTCCCAGCTACCCGCTTCCTACCAGGGGAGGGCGCTTGAGAGCAGGAGACCAGGAACCAGATCACTGCACTGAGAGGCAGACTGCTGAGGGGCCTTGCCACAGAAAGAGACCTGGCCCCAAGCTAAGATCCACGGTCAGTGCAGCGGGTCTTAGGCCTGACTAAGGAGGAAGAGAGGAAGGGCACCTAGGGACTCCTGAAATCTCATGAGAGGAAGTGCAGACCCCAGAGAAGTGGGTGAAAGAGAAGGCTGGAAAGAAAGGCCCCAGGGATAGCAGTGGGAGCTCCCCCGACCCCAGGAAGTTGCTTTGAGGATAAACCCTGCAAGTGGACCATAGTAGCTAGTAGCGGCAGGGAGGCTCATTCCTTCACTCAGTGGATACCCACGGAGCCCTCCCACGGACCAGGCCTGTGCTGTTGGAGGGAACCAAGTGAGGGGTTATTGTGATTGGACCCAGGATGAAGATCAGGGCGGGGAGAAGGGGCAGAGGTCTCAGGAAGTGGCCCACTGGATCCTGGACAGCTCACAGACTGGCATTTGATTTCTGGGCCAGCTATGCATGTGGAAACCAAGAACCTGTTGTTTCAGCCAGGTGCCATGGTTCACGCCTGTAATCCTAGCTACCCAGGAGTCTGAGATCTGAGGATCGTGGTTCAAAGCTAGCCCAGGCAAAAAGTCTGTGAGACTCTTATCTCCAATAAATCACTCAGAAATCCAGAAGTGGTGCTGGGGTTCAAGTGGTAGAATGCCAGCCTTGAGCTGAAGAGCTGAGGGACAGTGCTCAGGTCCAGAGTTTAAGCCCCATGACAAAAACAAAAACATCAAGAAAACTGTTATTTCAAGAGAGAACTACCTAGGAATGGTGCTATATGCTGAGGTAGGAAGACTGAGTTTGAGGTCAGCTCAGGTTATAAAGCAAGACCCTGTCTAAAATAGAACAAAGCCAGTTGGGTGCAGGTGGCTCATGCCTAGCTACTCAGAAGGCTGGGAGCTAAGGATCATAGTTCAAAGCCAGCTCAGGCAGAAACTCTTACCTCCACTTAATCACTAAAAAGCCAAATATGGAGCTGTGGCTTAAGTGTTAAGAATACAAGCCTTGAGCAAAAGTGCCCAGACCCTGAGTCCAAGACCCAGGACTGGTGTATGCATGCATGCGGTGCATGTGTGTGCACACATGGCCAAACTGAAAGAGCTGACGAGCAGAGCCCTCAGCACATTTCAGGGTCCCTCAGAGAGGCCGCTGTTTCCAGAGACCCTTCCCAAGGGAACGGGGTCCACTCTAAGCTTCACAATTCTCCCTGTGCAATTCCTACTGACACTAATCTTCATGTTCCCCGCCCCCACACACCCTAGATCTTCACAGGGCCTTCCAGACCACCCCCAAACCCTCTATATCTTCCTTTGTCCTCCTTCCCCAAAGGCCACAAACATAACACAGAAAGGCAGCTTGTCCACATGTTTTATTCTAAAAAAAAAAAAAAAGAAGAAAGAAAAAAGAAGAACAGGTTTAAAATAAATTACATTTGCCGCCATTGCCGTTACGTACACACAGTGTGACTCTTGGGGCTGGCCAGCTACAAGAGGAAATCCTGACATCTCTCACAGAAGTTCCAGACTGCTCTTCACACCCCTAGGCTGACGGCCAGTCCCCATAACCATTTGAGACGATAAGAGAGGCCAGCTCTGGGCTGTGTGCACACATGTGCAGGGTCTGGCCCCACACCAGAGGGGCACAGGCTAGGGGTACCTGGGAGAGAGGGGCTCAGCGTGGGCCTCCATGCCACGCAGCGCCCCTCCCCACCCTGGCCACCCGCCGGCCACCGTGATATCCTGGCAGTCAACAGCACAGTCGGCTGTCAAGAATGTCCTCGTTGAGTCTGGGGGGGTAGACGTCCCGATGCTGGGGTCCCCTGCCCACTCCCCATGGCTAGGAAGCCAATAGCAGGTTGTAGGTATCAAAACATGAACCGAAGAACAGCAGTTCATTTAAAAAAAAAAAGGCAAAAACATGGGGGGAAGAGGGGGGGCTGGCCCGAAGGGGAGCGTGGTTGAAACCCTAGAATGTCAGCAGCAGCGAGTTCGACGCACCCCTTGCCGGCGGAGAGTTGGCGGACAGTTTCACATTTTCTTGGCTCTCCAGCCCCAACACGTGTCTTTCTTACACATACACACACACACACAAGCACGCACCCGCACGCCACAGGGGAGGAGTTCTATTCACATTTGTTGTTTTTTGGCCAGTTTCCATCCATGAGCCAAGAACAGTTTGGCCTGAGGTGGGGGAGGAGCGTCGGGGGGAGGGGCGGGGAGCGTGGGTACACGTCCAGGACTGGGGTATGCATTTCCACTGGGGAGGGGACGCTGGAGGGGTGAAGGCAGAAGTCACCGGAGCTAGACTTTGGCTCCAGCGCTCTGGCTGCTTCAGGAGTCCCGGCTTCCCCAGCCCGCGCCCGCTACCATCTCCCCTACATTCCCGGGGCACAGAGCGCCTGGCGTCCATCATTTGCTTGGTCAGAGAGAGTGTGGGACGGGACGTGGCTGTGGGAAGGCCTTGGCTTGGGGGAGCTCTTGTTGGCCACCTCCTCCCTGTCCTCCCTCAGCAGCCTCTCTGACCCACGGAGGTCTGCAGCAGGGCCTGACACGCGCACTTTGCTCGCCTGGGGATGGGAGGAAGGCCCTCAGATGCACCAGCCACAATCATGTTGCACTTCTCAACACTTCTGGGGTCCTCAAGACTAAGCCTGGATCGCACATGCCCTGCATCCTCACTGAGGAATGCGGGGGGGGGGGGTTAGGCACAAAGACAATGCTCATTTAACACTGGTGAACTCCAACAGCTGATCCCACCGTGCCGCCCCCCCCCCACTTCCCTCCCTCCCCCTGGGACCGGGGAACCGTGTGACATTCAACCAAGTCAGTGATGGGGAAGCCGGGTCGGCATGGGCCTCCAGGGCCGGGGCTGTCAGCCCCAGGAGACTCCAATCAGTTTTGCCAGCCAGGCTCAGGCCAGCTGCTCAAGTGGAGAGCAGAGGGCGGGCCTGAGCCTGCGCAGAGCAGCTAGCGGAGGGGAGGAAGGAAAAGGCAGGCCCTTGGCCCCCCACTTCCACTTCCAGGACTGTCCCCTACCAGGGGCCCTGGCCATCACAGGACACCCGAGGTGAGGGGCGCGGCCCGGGCGGCGGGGCGGGGGGCCAGCCCCCTATCACGTGCCTCTGGGGCCATCTGCCTTGTTGTATTCGTTCAGCAGTTGCTCGTAAGGCACGGAGAGCTCCGACTCGGTGCTGGTGAAGGTGGACTCGTCGGACGAGGGGAACTCGCCGGGGGTGAGGGGCGCCTCGGCTGCGGGCCCCTCCGGGGGCTGCTCTTCCCCCACCAGGTTGTCCTCCAGGGAGGACTTAGAGGTGTCCTCGTCGGAGAGGCCAGCCTCCTCATTGGCAAAGGCGATGCTGGCGTTCTGGAAGATGAGAGGCTGGTAGTCCAGCGTCTCCCACGGCTCGCCCTCCTCGCTGATGCGGTCCAGGTGATTAACGAACACCTCCGAGCTGGGGGAGTCGTCATTGTCGTCCGCTGTGGGGGCCGGGGGCCCTTCCTCCTCTCCGGGGGGCCGGGACACATGACCCTTGCTCCTCAGCGTCTGGGAAACCTCCTCCAGGCTGGGCACCCGGTTCTTGGAGTAGACCACCAGAGGCACCAGGGATGCGGGGACCCCCGCCAGCTCTCCTGCCTGCAGCCCCAGCCCAGGCCCCGGCCCCGTGGCCCTGTCCCCACTCCCACTCGTCTTCATGGCCTTCTTTCCGATCTGCTTGATGAGGTCGTTGTACGTCTCCTCCTTCTTGGACAGGAAGCTGAAGATGTTGATGTCCTTGGCACGGGCGGAGGTACCGCCCGCCATCTGCAGGGCCTTGCGCGGGTGCGGGGAGCTCTCGAAGGACTCCTTCCGCCGCCGCCGCCGCTTCTTGATGGCTTTGTGGACCTCCACGAACATGCTCACCTTCCAGTTGACAAACAGGGACAGCCAGGCCAGGCCCAGGTAGATCCACAGCTCCACGAAGTAGCGGTACAGGGCGTGGTAGTTGGCGCTGGGGTTCACACCTGAGTGGACAGGAAGCCCCGAGGGTCAGGAAGGGACCCCCAAATCGAAAATAGACAGAGTTGTGCTGTCTACACAGACCAGAACACTGTGTGTGTGTGTGTTGGGGGGGGGGGGCGTTGCCTGTGCACCTATGTTGTTAGAGCTCAGTTAAAATCAAGATGCGGATATATATGGTAACATATACAGTCCATGTCCAATGGACCAAAGTCCGGTGTCCGTAGTGTGAACCTCCTTGAACAATCAGCAGATGGCTTAACAAAATGAATACTGGGAAGGTGATATAGGCCTTGTCCAAGAGAGGTCAGAGTTCAGGAGACAGGAAGGACAGGCAAATACCATCACAAAACTCAACATACAATTATGTAGGAGTGGACCCACGTCATCTGAGGGTAGGATGAGGAGAGACGAGGGACAATGATGGAAGAAGGGGTGACACTGACCAAGATGCACTGGACTCAACCCAAGGACTTGAAACCCCTTGGCGTTTTAAGACAGTGATGTGTGTGTACATGTATGTACATGTGTATGTATGTATATGTATGTATTTGTATTTTAGACTTTTAGAGTGAAGTGACATTTTCCAAAAAAGAAATATACACATGGACTGGGAAGGTGGCTCAGTGGTAGAGCGCTTGCCTTGCATGCATGAGGCCCTGGGTTCGATTCCTCAGCACCACATAAGCAGAAAAACCCGGGAGTGGTGCTGTGGCTCAAAGCGGAAGAGTAGAAGGGCTGAGGGACAGTGCCCAGGCCAACAACAACAAAAAAGTACTCATTACCTGACACCCCTCTGTACATCACCTTTATAATAACAATTTTAAATTTTAATTAAAAAAAAAGACTTTTAGCCAGGCCACTGCTAGTGGCTCACACTTGTAATCCTAGCTACTCAGGAGGCTGAGATCTGAGGATCACTGTTTGAAGCCAGCGACTTGTCTGAAAGACCCTGTGGTTAATTAACCACCAGAAAATTGGAAGTGGTGCGTGGCTCAAAGTGGAAGAGTGCTAGCTTTGAGTGAAAGAGCTCAGGGATAGCGCCCAGGCCCTAAGTTCAAATCCTACAACTGACTAAATAAATAAATAAATAATTGCTTTTGTATAAAAACCAGGACAAAAAGAAGCCGGTGCCACAAAGGGGCTGGGGGGGAAGCGGCAGTATAGACTCATAGGCTTACTATGAGCATGGCTCAGCAGGTCGGGATGACCCCAGGAGGCACTGACTAGGATAGGAAATATTCGGAACTGTCTTTACTGACCTCCAAGGCCTGGTCTGCCTCCCTATTTCTTGCCTTCCCTCAGTCTGGATGGCTCTGTCCTCTCTGTGTTCCTCACCTCCCAGGGCGGCCTCCTGACAATGCCTGTGTGGCGTCTGGTTCTCTGCCACATATTACGACTGAGATTTCTTTCATGGCTTCCCCCTTGTAGCTATGTTGATCTAGATCCTGTTCCCCCACCCGCACCCCCATCCCGCCAAACTAGAAGCAACTTAATTGACTAGGAGAGGGACCACCTCGTCCCTCAGTTTAGACGATTTGTGGAGGTGTTCCTTTCCATCTGACGGACGCTGTCAGTTTTGCTCACGCAGATGGGTGATAGTAACAAGAGTTGCTGGGCGCTGGTGGCTCACACCTATAATCCCAGCTACTCAGGAGGCTGAGATCTGAGGATGAACAGAAAGGTCTGTAAAACTCTCACCTCCAAAAAGATGGAGTGGGGCTGGGAAGGTGGCTCAGTGGCAGAGCACTTGCCTTGCATGCATGAGGCCCTGGGTTCCGTTCCTCAGCACCAAATAAGCTGAGAAAACTGGAAGTGGCGCTGTGGCTCAAGTGGTAGAGTGTTAGCCTTGAGCTGAAGAGCTGTGAGACAGTGCCCAGGCCTCACAACCAACAACAAGAAAAAGTAACTCCCTTCATTATGGGCTGGGAAGGTGGCTCAGTGGTAGAGCGCTTGCCTTGCATGCATGAGGCCCTGGGTTCCATTCCTCAGCACCACATAAACAGAAAAAGCCGGAAGTGGCGCTGTGGGTCAAGTGGCCTCGAGCTTAAGAGCTCAGGGACAGCACCCAGGCCCAGAGTTCAAGCCCCACGACCAACAAAAAGATGGAGTGGAGCTGTGTCAAGTGACAGAACACTAGCCTAGAGCAGAAAAAGCTAAGGGACAGTGCGTACGTAGGCCCTGAGTTCAAGCCCTAGTACCAGCAATAAAACCAACAAGGGTGCGTACAAAGAGAGCAGGGCCCTCCCTGCCCTCTGCGCTTAGGAATAGAAGCTATTGATTTCCCACCAGACAACGTGGTAGGCTCGTTATTTTTACCCATGCACCTATGGGAGAAAAAGTCTGTGGTCTTGACATCTTGTAGGAGCTGAGAAGCAAGCAAAGCAAAGCTCACTTCGCCAGCTCTGCGCTGGAAAATAAGGCCATGCTGAGCCTCTACATTATCTCCCGGCAGCAGGCAGGCCCCCATGGGCAGCTCTGCTCCATCCTGTGCCTCCCATCCACTCAGCTTCCCCTCCCGGCGTTCCAGGGCAGGAGGGGCAGAGGAGGGAGCTCCCACTGCCCTCTGGGTAATCAGCTGGGGTAGAGGTCAAGTGGACAGGAGGTAGCCGTGAGGGAAACAGACCCTGGGTCAAGAAGATTAAGAACCAAGAGGCTGTGGTGGCCACAGGCACAGTGAGTGGCTGGGGCGGGCGGGCTGGTCCCAGCCTTTCAAACAAAAGGGACAAAGAACCCATTGCCTCTAAGATTAGGGAGGGGGGAGGAGGATGCAGGGCTGAGGGGGGCAGGGCAGCCTGGAGAAGGCCTCTTGTGTTTATCCCTGCAACAAGCCAAGCCTCAAAACAGATACCTCCTCTGGAAGGCCGCCCGTGAACTGGAGGCCCCTAGCTAGGCTCTCCACTCCAACCTGGCCCACAGGAGGCCCAGGTGAGCCCAAGCTCAGGGCTCCTGAGACTGCATAGTAAGAGGAGAGAGACTACCCCTTCTCCCCTCCACCCCGGACAGCAGTGAAGGTGAGGGGAAAGGGGGCAGGGACTCACCAGCCACGAAGTCCCCGAAGCCGATGGTGGAGATGGTGATGAAGGAGTAGTAGAGGCCCTCGATGTACTTCCACTCCTCGGTCACCATGAACACGAAGGGTGGGATCACCAGGTGGACCAGGACGCCCCACACAATGAAGATGGCCGTGCACGTGATCTGGGCCTTCCGCTGCGGGGGGGGGGGGGGGCGGGAGAGAACAAGTCAGATAGGTGGCAGAGAACCAGAACCCAGAGAGCACTGGGGACTCCCAGATGGCTGGGCAGGCAGCTAGGAGAGAGGCCAGCTGGGTACCCCCCAGGCCAGCCATGCGGGGCTTACTGTCAGGAAAGAGGCAGGTGTTCTCTCCCTGACCAGGAAGGGCAAAAAGGGGCAGAAACTGCACTCTTACCATCTGTACTAACAGAGGTCCTAACAAGGGTACTCTAACACCCTTGTCCAATTTTTTTTGTTTCTTGGCCAGTCTTTGGGGTTGAACTCTGGGCCACCACACCATATCCCTGAGCTCTTTTGCTCAAGGATAGTAGCACTCTACCACTTAAACCACAGCTCCACTTCCAGCTCTTTTTGTAGTTTATTGGAGATAAGACTCTCATGGATTTTCCTCTCTGGGCTGGCTTCCAACCATGATCCTCTGATCTCAGCCTCTTGAGTAGTTAGGATTACAGGAGTGAGCCACTAGTACCCAGCCCTTGTCCGGTACTTAGAGCCTTCCAGATCTCTGTTATGTCATGGTACCCTGTCTCTCTGGCTAGCACCTACAATTGGGGACATACCAAGCTTACTCCTCTTCTGGTCAGGAACTGGCCCAGCCTCTTGGCACGTCCCCCGAAGAATTTGCCCAGGGCACTGATCCATGTCAGGCACAGTGGCACCCCGAAGAGACCATAGAAGACGCAGAAGAGGCGTCCAGTTGAAGTTTTGGGAGCCACATTGCCATAGCCTGAGGAGAGAGGCAATGAGGAGAGGCTAAGGAGGCAAAGTCCCAGCACAGGGCTGGGGCTTCCCCCTCCTCTAACGGGGTACCTGTCTCCTACACCCACATGTCTACACATGCCCCTCCCAGTGAAGTCCATCTTTTCTTTCTTTTTTTTTGGGGGGGGGAGTGATCATGGGGCTTGTATTCTGAGCCTGAGCGCTGTCCTTCAGCTCTTCAGCTCAAGGTAAGCACTCTACCACTTGAGCCACAGCACCACTTCTGGTTTTCTGGTGGTTCACTGGAGATAAGAGTCTCACAGACTTTCCTGCCCAGGCTGGCTTTGAACCACGATCCTCAGATCTTAGCCTCCTGAGTAACTAGGATGACATGCGTGAGCCACCGGCGCCCGGCTTTTCGTATCCTTTTAGAATCTGGGCTTCACTGGCCAGTGAAAGTGACGTGAGCAGGCTAAGCTCCTTCTTCCCGGATTCTCTGGCAAATGCCCAGTTGGGGATCTTCCTGCCATACTTAGAGATGCCCGGGTCACAGGTGGCTGCCTTACAGTTTCATCCTCAGCTGAGTTCCCAGCCAACCACCAGTGCCAATGGACACACGTGGAGTAGGAGGAGCTACCATGAAACCACCACACATTCCAGAAACCAAGCAGGAAAGCACAATTGGCTGAAACTAACCACCCACCAAACAGCACATCACTTAAACCTCAAACTGTGGAAACGATCAGCCACGCAAGCACAGATCACCGTGCTTATGCAGTGAGCAACCTGAGCAATCTCCTGTGTGGCTCCAGCCATTTGAGTTGTGTCACTATTTCAGTTCAAAGAGCCCCAGGCCAGGCCCCACTGGCAGGCCTGGCTAGTCACCAAGAACTTGCTAAGTCCTTATGAATGGAAGGGACAGACTGTAATTTCCTGACTCTGTCCCCAACAAGGCAGCGTCGTCACCAGAGCTGATTTCTGCAAGGTCCTGAGGAGGAGAGGACATGGGGATGGGTGTCCCCATGGTCTCTCGACTCACCAATAGTGGTGATGACTGTGGCTGCAAAGATCATCGCATTAGGCCAGTTCCAGTTGTTGAAGGTCTGATTTCCTGTGATAGCCACGCCCTGTCCTGCAGCTTCCGACACTACCTGCAAGGAGAGAGTGACAATGTAACAATGGTGGTGAGAGTTCAGCCACAGTAAAGCCAGATGCCCATGGCTCATGCCCCTCACCCTAGCTACTCAGGAGGCTGAGGCCTGAGGATCGCTATTTCCAGGCAGGAAAAGTCCATGAGACTCATCTCCAATTAACCACACAATAACCACACAAAAGCTGGAAGTGGAGCTGTGGTTCAAGTGCTAGCCTTGAGTGCAAAAGCTGAAGGACAGCACTTAGGCCCTGAGTTCAAGCCCCAGGACCAGTGCATGCGTGCACACAGACACACACACCTGCACCCACGGCAGGTGTGACACAGACACCCAGGTCTCCCCATACCCCTCCCAGCCCTCTATCCTAGGCCAACCAATCATCTGGGCTGGATCAGCAGGCAGTGTGTGTGTATTTCAGGATGACTTGAAATTGTGCTGCCAGCTCCCCTCCCCCACTGTGGATAACAGGTGGTGGGCCCAGGGAAACCTCAGGTTGCACACCTGTTATGACCTGACCAGATCCAGCCCCCACCCCATCCTTGCAGGAGGGAGGCCACAATGGGACCACCAGAACCTAGATGGTAGGAATCCATAAAGAGAGGCTCTAACATCTGAAGTTCAAATACTGCAAGCCCAAAGACAACCTCAGGATGACCCATCCAGACAAGAAGAGAAGAGGAACTCGGCCAAACACCCCATGCAATCCAAGCCAAAGGCATCAGGAAAAGACCCAGGCGCAAGGGATGGAGCCGGGGGAGCCGGGGAGACGGAATTTCTAAGCCACCCGAGACATGACTGAGGTTTGGTGGGAAGGGACGGGCGGAGGGCCCTGAAGGAATGTGCAGGCCGTGTAAATGATCCACATACTCTGTGAAGAATTTTCCATGATGACATGCTTGCCCCACACCATCAAACCGCACAATCCTGGCTCCCCCAACCATTTCCAAAACACTGGCTATGTGGAAGATAGGCATCGTCGCCTTGACCCTGGGCCAGGACAAGGTCCTGCCTTCAGAGAGCTCGCTGTCCAGCAGGCCCAGCCCTCACGCGAGCAATTACCAGACTACATTTAGATACTGACAGGCCAGCAGAACTGAGACAAAAATACTAAAGACCATCCATAAGTATTTCTTCCCAGCTGGGTACCAGTGCTCATACCTGTAATCCTCAGAAGGCTGAAATGTGAGGAATACAGTTGGAAGCCACACCCAGAAGAAAAGTCCTTTGAGACTGTGGCTCTCCAATTAAGCAACGAAAATATAGACGTAGAGCTGTGGCTCAAGTGGTAGAGCACCAGCCTTGAGTGAGAAAGCTAAGAATGTAGCATCCTGAGTTCAAAACTCCTGTACAGGCACCCAAAACAAGAAATATTTCTAATGCTGGGGTTGAACCCAGGATCTCACACATTGCTAGGTTGAGCATCCTACCACTGAGCTACATGAGCTACACCCCCAGCCTCAAAAGATTTGTGAAAAACCTTTTTCTTTCTTATTCTTTTTTTGTCAGTTGTAGGGTTGAACTCTAGGCCTGGGTGCTGTCCCTCAGCTTTTCAGCTCGGCTTTTTAAGCCAAGCGCTCTACCACTTGAGCCACATTGCCACTTCGAGATTTCTGGTGGTTAATTGGAGATAAAAATCTCACAGACTTTCCTGCCTGGGCTGGCTTTGAACTGTGATCCTCAGATCTCAGCCTCCTGATCAGCCAGCATTATAGGTGTGAGCCACTGGTGCCCGGATCTCTCTCTATTGATCCTGGGGCTTGAATTCAGAACTCAGGGCTTGGGCACTATGCCTGAGGGGCTTTTTTTGTTTTGCTCAAGGATAGTGGTCTACCACTTGAGCCACAGCTACACTTCTTTTTGGTAGTTAATTGGAGGTAAGAGTCTCATGGACTTGCCTGTCTATCGAGGCTGGCTTCAAACTGTGATCCTCAGATCTCAGCCTCCTGAGTAACTAGGATTACAGGCGTGAGCTACTAGTGCCTGACAAACAAACCTTGGAAAGAAGAGAATGAGGAAGTGCCAGTGCCCTGGGTGCTGACATTAAACAGAAGACAGAGAGACGCCTCCGCTCCTCTCTGCCTCCACCTGGTATCTCTGACACTCATTTTAAACCAGACGGCTTAAAAATAAAACAGATGAGAATACAATAAAACAAAGCCAGCCTGGGCTACAAAGGGAGAGACTGTCTCAAAAAATAAGAAAATAGGGCTAGGAAGGTGGCTCAGTGGTAAAATGCTTGCCTTGCATGCATGAGTCCCTGGGTTCAATTCCTCAGCATCACATAAGCAGAAAAAGCCGGCAGTGGTGCTATGCTCAAGTGGTAGAGCGCTAGTCTTGAGCTGAAGAGCTGAGGGACAGTGCCCAGGCCCAGAGTTCAGGCCCCATGACTGACAACAAAGAAAGGAAGGAAAAGAAAATATAAAAAATTTAAAAATCCATAAGAATTCCTTTAAGTAGGAACTGAATCACTGATGGAAGATGACTCTGTGTGATTCCCAAGGAATTGTGGGCCACAATAAAACACCTCTGAACACAAGCTACCTCTATTTCCACACAAAAAGGAAAAGGGTAGACTTTAAAAATCTGGAAATCAGCCAGGCGCTGGAGGCTCATGCCCGTAATCCTAGCAACTCAGGAGACTGAGATCTGAGGATCATGGTTCAAAGCCAGCCCAGGCAGGAAAGTCCGTGAGTGAGACTCTTATCTCCTATAAACTACTAGAAAACGGGAACTGGCACTGTGGTTCAAGCAGTAGAGTGCTCGCCTTGCAGGGACAGCACCCAAATCCAGAGTTCAAACCCCAGGACTGACCAAAAAAAAAAAAAAAAAAGAATCCGGAAAGCAAGCCTCTATCTTGGGCAACTTTTTGCTAGTTTATTTCAATCTATCTTACTATGTGGCCTCCATTGCATCATAATCCTCTTGCCTCAGCCTCCCCCGCTGATGCCTGGCTTTTGGAAACTTCAAAGAATCAAGTGTTTGAAACACTTCCGGAAGAGGAAAGGGTGGGCCAGAAAAGTCCTTTTCTCCAAAGGGTATACACCTAGATCGACTTCTTGTGGAATTTAGTCAACCTGAGCTAGCAGGACAATAGAGATGGGTTTTGAGATAGAGAGATGCTTGTAAACAGAAGAACTGTGGCACGGAAGAAAAAGATTAGCTGGGTTAATTCCAAAGTAGTGATTCTAGTCACCACCAATCCTGAGTGGATCTCTAGAACTGAGCCTCAGGCTCAGGCTGGGAAGGTGGCTTAGTTGTAGAGTGCATGCCTAGCATGCGTGAAGGCCTAGGTTCAATCCCTCAGTGCCACATAAACAGAAAAAGCTGGAAGTGGCACTATGGCTCAAGTGGTTGAGTGCTCACCTTGAATAAAAGAAGTTCAGGGACAGTGCCCAGGCCCTGAGTTCAAGCCCCAGAACTGGCAAAAAAAAAAAAAAAAAAAAAGCCCTTTTCCTCAAAGGCACTGACAGCTTAAATGCCAGAAGCAGAGAACACAAAAATAAGTGTTGGGTATCAGACAGACTGATGGTCATCATACTACTACAGCAATACCCAGGCCCACAATCCCCTGCGCAGGCAACATCAAGAAAACCCACAGGACTAAGATAGGCATTATCTTCTACATTTAACTCCTGCCTTATTTGGATCAGAAAAGACCAATCTGTCCAAGACCAGTCCTTGGGCTTCACTGAACTTGAGTCAACAAACATGGCTGCCAAGAAAAATTAAATACCAAGTCAGAGCCATGAGTACCTATCTCCCCAAGGTGGGGGACAATGGTGCATTCTGGGTACTGGGGGCCAGGGGTCAAGATAAGAGGGGGCGGCTCTTGGGGATAAAGATCTAGCTCTGAATGGGTGACTTGTACAAAGATCAGCTTCTGACAAGAAGTATGTAGACCAAGGGTGAATGAGTGTCATTTATCAGGAGTACGGTACGGTATGACTTGAACGGCAGCTCAACGGGGGGGGGGGGGGGAGGGGGGGACGGACGCAAGAGCTGCTTGGCAAAGGCTGTTGGAAGGACGCTGTATATGCCAGGCACAGGGGGGTACACAGTGAACACACAATCCTGCTGTCCCACAGGCTTATTATCCAAATAGATGATGGGAGATGGGACCCTACTGGCTGGCATGGGCAGAGTGGTCAGACATGCTAAATGCCTGGAGGCTGAAGGCCACGTCCATGCACAACACTGCACTGCTTAGACACACAGAGCCCAGAGCCCACCCAAGGTAATTTGTGGTGTAGAAATCGTTTGGAAAAGGTGAAGTAGGGGGCTGGGAAGGTGGCTCAATGGTAGAATATTTGCTTTGCATGCATGAGGCCCTGGGTTCAATGCCTCAGCACCACATAAGCAAAAAGAAAAAACACGGAAGTGGTGCTGTAGCTCAAGTGGTAAAGCGAGTGCCCAGGTCCAGAATTCAAGCCTCCCCCCCCCCAAAAAAAGGCGAAGTAGCTACTGAACTAAATGCTGACAAAACAGTCCTTGAAAAAGGCCATATTAAGCCAGGTGCTGACCTCAAGAGGCTGAAATTTGAGGATCATGGTTCAAAGCCAGCCCAGGCAGGAAAGTCTCATCTCCAATTAACCACCAGAAAATCAGGTGTAGTGCTATCCTTGAGCACTAAAGGTTAGGGACAGCGCTCAGGCCCTGAGTTTATAAGTCCATGATGGATTGGGGGGGGGGAAGGAACCACTACATTATTAGACTGGGTGCTGTGTAATTCTAGCTACTCAGGAGACTGAGATCTGAGGATCATGGTTCAAAGCCAGTCTGGACAGGAAAGTCCATAAGAGTCTTATCTCTAATTAACTACCAAAAAGTTGGAAATGGAGCTTTGGTTTAAGTGGTAGAACATCAACTTTGAGGGAGAAGCTAAGGGGCAGCACCCAGGCCCTGGGTCATGCATGCATGCGTGCGCACACGCACGTGCACGCACACACGCACGCACACACACACACACACACACACACACACACACACACACACACACACACACATACACACACAGAGGCATTACTAAGTGATATTAGGAACAAGAAGAGATGGGCAAGCCTGCTCTTCACCCCATAGATGGCATAAGACCCTGCCATGTCTTATCCACTACTCTGCCTCCCTGGTGTCCTTGGCCAGTGCCTCCTCCTCTGCCAATGAAAACTGAGCTCCCTGAGCTGAAGATGATGTGAATTTGGGGGTCCCAGCTCCCTGTTCCCATGTGTGGCTGTGACACCAGCCTGGTCACGGTCAGATTGGGGGGGGATGGGGAGGGCGGGTTTAACTGTCTCCCAGAACAGAAGAGCTGACCTAGGACAAAGGCCATCCCTGGGTCAGGGGAGGGCTGTGGGGGAAGCAGGCAAACACCCCCGTCGGACAAGACGTCCTGTCCTGGGGTTAGAGAAACAGCTCTCCCAGGAGGAGGTGGCCCCTGTTCACTTGCAGAATTCTTTAACTTGGCTCTCGAATCTATACAAGACAATATTTTCGTTTTTCTTCTAAGTCTAGAGGGTGATGAGAAAGTGAAGGGGAGGGGGGAAGATGGGGGGAAGCTGTGCCCACCCAGGCCTGGTTGAGCTCCTGTTCAGGGACAGAGTAGAGTTAGTTGCCTGCCTCTGTCACCTCCACCATAAAGACCCTGTGATTTATTGAGCGCTTACTATGTGCCAGGTGCTGTGCTCAGCACTTTATGAGCTTTTAGCTCATTTAATGAGGACAGGATCCTGCTGGGGAGATACAATCATTCTTTCCACCTTGCAAACCAGGATTGGAGCCTTCGAGAGATTAAAGTAGCTTGAAATTGTTTTTTTAATGGATTGAGACTAGAACCCAGGACCTTCTGGACACTGGGCACCACGACTCCATCCTTTTTTCCCATAAAGACACAGAAAGGAGGCCTGTGCATACTTCCGCCCTCTGCTACCAGCTGGGAAAACAGCACCCTAAAACCAGTCCGGCCACTCTACCCCTGCCCTCCGGCCAGGTGACACCCATGCTTCCTTCACCTGCTGTTCTGACCCACCTTCCTATGCACCTGCTGTCCACACAGCCCAGGTCCCCCAAAGTTCCTCATCTCACGGCACCTGAGGCCTTCCACGCTGAGTGAGCAGCCCCTCTGCATGGGTGGGCACATCTGGGGACTTGTTGCCACCCTCATACACAGGCAGGCAGCCCTTCTTCCCTTTATGGGCTGGGGTGGGGGAAACTGAGGCCAAGGCATTTAAAGGCTGTCTGGGAAATCCCAGCTACCTGATCTGTCACTGACACAGCTCCGCCTGGGGCTGCGCCTCCTGATGACAGATCCTGCCTTCACAGACCCTTCCTCTGTTTCCTCAGTGCTCACATGGTCTCCCCATGTCTGGTGTCCCCCAGGGTCTGCTCTGAGGTACTGCAGGATCCACTGTCACATCTCTCTCTCTCCCCGGCCTCTCAGCCTCCTGGTCTGACTGCACAGGTACTAAGCTGGTATCTGAGCACGTCACTAGGGCAGACCCTCCTCCAAGCACTTTAAAAAACACTCAGCTCTTGGAACCAATACGCCCGGCAAAGCAGATAGCTGATTAGTATAGCTATAGTAAATATGCAAAAACCAGCACTTAACCAAGGTCACATAGATAGTTGAAGGTGGAGCTGGGATGTGAACCGGGGCAGAACCGAGGGCAGGAGAACACCGAGCAGGCGACTCATCCACACATGAAGTCAAGTCTAGAACACGCTCCCGACAGCTGCAAGGGAAATGCCGGCAGAGCGGAGCGTCCCTTAACAGACTTACCTCTTTATCACTAGTCTAAGACACTGCCTGGTCGGCACATAGCTGCAACGGGGTTTGTTGTTTGTGTTTTGGTGCTAGTTCTAGAGCTTGAACTCAGGACTTGGGCGCTGTCCCTGAGCTATTTGGCTCAAGATTAGCACTTTACCATTTGAGCCACAGCTCCACTTCCAGCTTTGGGGTAGTTAACTGGAGATAAGAGCCTCATGGCTTTTCCTATCCGGGCTGGCATTAATTGTAATTCTCAGATCTCAAGCCTCCTGGGTAGCTAAGATGACAAGCGTGAACAGTCAGTGCCCCCATCCCCACAAATACAAAAGTCAAGTTCAAAGCTGGCCTGGGCAGAAAACTCCATGAGACTCTGATCTCCAATAAACCACTAGAAAACCGGAAATGGTGCTGTGGCTCAAGAGGTAGAGCGCTCAGCCTTGAGCCTTGAACTGAAGAGAACAGGGACAATGCCCAGGCCCAGAGTTCAAGCCCCACAACTGATGAGAGAGAGAGAGAGACAGACAGACAGACAGAGACAGACAGAGAAACAGAGAGACGCAGAGAGAAATAGAGGTTGGGGAGGGACCTGGAAACTCTACCACCAGGGAGCAGAGTTAGAGGGGTGACATCATCAGCACAGCAAGTTTCTAAGAGAGAAAGTTAAGCCCCTATATCAACTCTTGAACAGAACTCCTTGGCTTTCTCTGACCCAGGCTGACTCAACCTCGGGAGCTATTTCCCTGAGGTTCATTGGGGGCTGAGGGGAAGGGGGTGCTGCACGGTGGTTTCTGGATGATGAACCTGAGACATCTCCACCATCCAGCAAGGTAGCGACTGGCAACTTTGGCCGGATGCCTAAGGGAAAAACCACTGTGGAGTTTAAATAAATACTGGGTCTGGTTTTCAACTGCAGATAAGATTGTTGGTTTGGGCATGGGTTTATAAAAGATCTCCCGCCTCCACATGCCCCCCAAACAAAACAAGTAAAAAAAAAAAAAGTCCCAGGGGCCACTGCACAGTCCGGCAGCTGCCGCTAGTAGAGGAACTTATGGGGTGCCCACAGACCTGCCAACTGCTTCTGAGAAGGAAGAGTAAGGCCAGGGAAGGAATTCTTGGTATTTTCCTCTCCCCGGGCCCAGGTGACTGGGGTGTGGCTCTCGGATGGGAGCTGTTAGTTCGTGGCAAGGTGTTGGCACAAAATCAATGGTGCCACCCAGCTACCTGCACCAGCTTGGGACCCAGGTTGTCTGGGTTGTGCCTCACCAAGGGGAAGAATGGGTCTTGGGCTAAGCAGTGATCCGGTCTCCCTTACACCAGGAGCTCCTTTTATTTTTATTTTTTTTAGCTTCTCTGTACATCATCAGCAAGTTACATCTGCATGCACCTGTTCCAATGCCTCCATGGAGTATCCATACGGTTTTTAGCAAAAAGAGGGTCTGTTCTACTGTTGGAGCTTTGGAATACTAGGATGATGACAAAGGAACTGAAGATGGGAAGTATTCTATGCAGCTCTACCTGTACTTTGAGACTCTCTAACAACCTTCTCTCTCAACCTGCCTGTGATCCCTGGGGTTCCCTACTAGGGCAGGTGAAGCCTCATTAATATTCACTGTTGCAGGGTGCTGGTGGCTCACGCCTGTAATCCTGGCTACTCAGGAGGCTGAGGTCTGAGGATCGCGGTTCAAAGCCAGCCTGGGCAGGAGAGACCGTGAGACTCCTATCTCCAATAAACCACCAGAAAACCGGAAGTTGGCGCTGTAGCTCAAGTGGTAGAGTGCTCCCCTTGAGCTGAAGAGCTGAAGGACAGCGCTCAGGCCCAGAGTTCAAGCACCATGACTGACCAAAAAAAAAAAAAAAAAATTCACTGTTTTTTCCTGACCAGCCCCAGGGACTTCAGGCCCACACTAGCCACACCCTCCCAGCTCATTGCTTGCTCTGCTGTCTTGAGAGCCAAATTCCTTAGAGCTCTACCTTTTCTACCTCTACCCTTACGCATCCAGCCCCTTCCCCACCTTCGCTTAGCCCAGCAATGCTGTCCCCTGGCTGGCCCTGTGCTCTGTGCTGCCCCTCATCCACCTTTGACAGGGGACTGTGCCTCCTCAGTACCTTCTTGTTTTGAAAGGTAAAGGTTTCTCCCTGGCTACTGATGAATTTAGTGAAAAGTCACCTGCAGAACCATTCAGGATTTAGGAAGAGGTTGAGACTGTGGAGGGACATTAGAGATGAGGGCTGGGAGGACCAGAGAGCAAGATGCCTAGAAGCGCGGCCAGCTGTGAATCTACTGCAGTATCATGACGATCACATCCACATCCACAAAAGGTCTGAGTCATTAGCCGGGCACTGATAGCTCATGCCTGTAATCCTAGCTACTCAGGAGGCTGAGATCTGAGGATGGCGGTTCAAAGCCAGTCCGGGCAGGAGAGACCGTGAGACTCCTATCTCCAATAAACCACCAGAAAACCGGAAGTGGCGCTGTAGCTCAAGTGGTAGAGCGCTCGCCTTGAGCTGAAGAGCTGAGAGACAGCGCCCAGGCCCAGAGTTCAAGCCCCACGACCGACAAAAAAAAAAAAAAAAAAAAAAAGGTCTGAGTCATGTCCTGGGCTGGCTGGATGCCAACAGACATCGCCCTGCTGCCTCAGAACCATGAGCACGTTCGAATTCACCGATTACTCGTGGAATTTTCCACGTGGCAAATGTCAGCTGAGCTCCCTGTAGGTGACTGAAACCAGGGACAGTGAAAGTGCAGAGAGGAGGAAGAGGAGGAGGAATACTGGAGTGTGACTTAGTGTGACATCATCTAGAAAAGGGGGGTGCAGGGTAGGATGGGAAAACACCTGTGGTTGGGTCCTAGCCCCCAGAGGTTCTGATAGAAATAGTCTGAGCCAGGGGCTGGGAACGTGGCTTAGTGGTAGAGCGCTTGCCTACCATGCACAAGTCCCCGGGTTCGATTCTTCCATTCCATATGAACAGAAGAAGCCAGAAGTAGAGCCGTGGTTCAAGTGGTAGAACACTAGCCTTGAGCAAAAGGTCAAGGACAGTGCCCAGGCCCAGAGTTCAAATTCCAGGACTGGGAAAGAAAGGAAGGAAGCAAAGAAGGAAAGAAGGAAAGAAAGAAAGCAATAGTCTGGGCCAGAAGTAGGAAGTGAGATGCTTAAAAGCTGCCTAAGTGACTGATAACTACACTCAGCCCATCTAAAAACCACTACTGCGGGCTGGGAAGGTGGCTCAGTGGTAGAGTGCTTGCATTGCATGCATGAGGACCTGGGTTCGATTCCCCAGCACCACATAGCAGAAAAAAAAGCCGGAAGTGGTACTGTGGCTCCAGTGGTAGAGTGCTAGCCTTGAGCTGAAGGGACAGCGCCCAGGCCCAGAGTGCAGGCCCCACGACTGGACAAAAAAAAAAAAAAAAACCCACTACTGCTTACCAAAAGCGATCAGGCCCTGCCCCAGTCTGCACGGATGACTGGCAGCTGGCCCCTCCTCCTTTGGGTTTCCCCCACCCACTCTCCTGGGCCCCACCTGCCGGGCCTGGGCCATGGATCTCTCAGCAGTCTCTGCAGAGCCCAGAGGCACCGTGAGGTCTCACGCTCCCTCACTAGTGGGGAGCAAGCGTGTGCCAAATAGGGGGCAGGCCTTCAGCAGAAACTTCTGGGTTTCCGATTTTCACAGGCCTGTCCTCATTCAGGAGGGACAAAGAAAACAAGGCAGGTGACCCTGCCTGCATTGTTCTCAGCCCGGGGTGGTCACCCCTGGGCTCCGGCAGCCAGGCGCCCCTCCCGTGAGAGCTGGGTCCAGGCACTGGTGGCCCCAGGGCTGCAGCAGGTCTGGCTAAAGCAAACAGTAAAAGGCAGGGAGTTTTGGCTCGGGAAGGGGTGTCAGCATTCTGAAGCACCTGGAGGCCCGGGTGATGAATAATGCTGGAAACCCCTGTGTGTGTGGACACAAGGGGACCTTCCAGGCCCTGGCTCCATCCTCTAGCGCTGCTGAGAACACATCCCTCCCAAACACCCCCATACTATACGATCCTCTGGGGCTGGGTCCTCAAAACTCATCCTCACCTCAATCTCTGAAGGACTCGGGGACGGGGGGGGTGTCCAGTGAGGCTCAATGCCAGGAAGGGCATCCTCTATCTACCCAGAGTGATGACCACAGACTGTCCTGTCACAGGTGGTCATGGCCAGGACCCAGCCTGTGCTGGTTGGTGCCTGCCCCCAGAATCTAAATCTAAAGGGTATCTATCTGTCCCTCTGCTTTGATGCCAGCGGTGAGCCCCAGGGAGGGCAGGGAATGGCTCCTTTGGGAGAGTGAGGAGCTCCCTTCCCTGGGTGCTAGGTCTCTCTGAGAAGAGGCTCCAGGGCTGAACTTGGCCCTGGGACTTGTCCTCTCCTCTCTGGGCCTGCACTGCAATCCTCCTGATCACCCAGTCCCTATCCTACTCCGACCACCACTGCCTGTCATCCTGGGACCCAGCATCCTGAAGGTAAAACAGGCTGAGCAGGAGGACCTCACTCCCACTGCAGAGATGAGGAATCTACAGACAGGGCATGGCTGGAATCACAAAGTGCAGCAGGCCCTGCCAGGGACCCCAGAACCAGAACTCCCCCCAACACCCCAATCTGGGGACTAGGCTAAGTAAGAAATGCCAAGTGAAGCAGCATAGAAAGGTGCCAGGTGGGGGCACAAACAATGTGACAGTTCCGTCACTCATCTCGGCTCCTCCTGTCAAGATTTCCCGTTTTCTTCTGCTTCCTACCCCAGCTCCGGCAGACACACCCACCTCTTCCATTTACCCTGACCTTGGGGAAAAGGAGAAGGAGCAACCATGAGAGAATCACCAGCTCCTCGGGATTTCTAAAAGCAGCGCCCTGGAGCAGGCCGCTAAGGAGGTCATGGGAACTGCTGACTGGCGATCCCCACGTTCAGGGCAGACAATGCCAGGCGGATTTGGATACCTGCAGCCCAGAGGCCTTTGCTTCCTGTCCTCCCCAAGTCCAGGCCCACACTGGCCAGTCCATTTCTAAACACAAATACCCAGTTTGGGGATACAGAGGAAAAAAGTCCTAGCTATACAGAAGATACATTAGGGTTCAAGCTCTGCATTTTTGAGTGTCTATCATCCATCAGTTCCCCTGGGCCATGTCCTGCATAGCTCTGAGCTTAATCTTCCCTGTCTGGGGAATGAGAGCAACCCAACCTTGCAGGGCAGGGCTGTTGACACTGAGAAACAGTGCCCCCTTGGTGCTGGGTGCGGCTAGTATGTTCCAGGAGTAAGTACCCAGCAGCAGAGTAACTGTGGCCACAGTTGCTTCACAGGGGCCGGGCCTGGTTTGGGGGGGAGGGGTCCCTCGCACTGAGGGTCTGCAAGCTGCATGTGGCCTCCAGTACTGGAGGAGCAGAGTTGGGTTGATGGGATGGCCGCCGGCCACCTAGCTCTACCCTGAAGCTGGAACTCAGACTTCCACTCCCTGAGCCTATGTGGGCACCTGCACATACCTCAAGCTCTCAAACCCAACAGGTTTCAGCTCATCTAAGCACCCCTCCCTCATTCTCTCTGCTGATCAGCCTGCAGGTGAGTTTATCTGGCCTACTGCGTATTGCTGTATCTCTTCTAGATAGATCACACCTTTGCCTCACTCACCCTTAATCCCACAGCAGGAGGTGGCAGGAGCCTGGCGGGCAGTATTTGACAATGGATGGCAGGATGTGGGAGGCCTGTTGGCCGGGGCTGGTGGGGAGTCCTCACAGGTATGAATGCAGGCTGGAAGCAATGACTGTTTTCCTGGCCCCAGTGCCTTTCCACAACCCCAGGTCCTGGCCCTGATGAGGCAGCTCCCTTGTGGACTTTGGAATCAGATTCCAGAGGAAGGAGACAGAGGGATGATGGGGGTAGAAGGAAGCTACTTATTCACTGGGCTAAAGAAAGAGAGGGTTAGCCAGGTGCTGGTGGCTCAAACCTGTAATCCTAGGAGGCTGAGATCTGAGGATTGTGGTTCCAAGCCAGCCTGGGCATCAAAGTCCTTGAGATTCCTATCTCCAATAAACTAGTCAGAAAAAGCCCAAGTGGCACTGTGGCTCAAGTGGTAGCCTTGAGCCAAAGAAGTTCAGGGACAGCCCAGGCCCTGAGTTCAAACCCCAGGACCACCCAGGACCAGGGTGGGGTGGGGTGGGGCGCTTGGTCCCCAAGACTCTGAGCCCAGGAGCTGCCAGTCCTGTTCTGTTGAGCACAGCTGCCTGCCCTCGGCTGTCTTGCTGGATGGCTAACATCCCCGGCTCCTATGGGGACACTTGCTACACTCACCCCTCCAGCCTATTCCTGTATCCTTTCAAGGGTCAGGGCCTACCATCTGTGCCCCGAGGCCCTGGACCAGCCCAGCACACTCCCTGACCCCAAGACCAGCTACTTGTCCTCTGCTTTCTCCCCAGTCTGTGCCTGTGGCAGTGTAGGGTAATGAGTAACTACCCGTCCTCAAGGGCAGGGTTTCTGATGGTAAGAGGTTATGAACGCTACTTCTTTATTATGATTTGTTTAAGATGACCAGGTGATTAAACCTCTTCACGAATTAAAAAAGGAAAGCCTAGAGGGGTTCAAGGCACAACAGCCGGGTACCCCTGCTTCCAGGAAAAGAGCCAACCTGTCTGTTTACCGCATACCTTCCCTCCCCACTGCAACCAACCCCGGGGATGACAGCTCTAGCCATCCCCGGAGCAAGATCTTACCCCATCTTTCCCCACACAGCTCCTAACACCTGTCATGAAATCCTTCCTCATTGCCTGACACTAATCTAAATCCCCAGCTGCAGGCCAAGTCCACTTCCTCCGGTCCAGTCTCGGGCTGGAGACAGACAGGAGCTAGCCTCCATCCTCTCTGGAATAAATTGTACAAGAAGGTTCTGGCATCCTCAGCCCAGGCATCTTGGTGGGGACGGTATTCTTTCTGCCTCCATAACCCCCTGGAAGACTGAGTCACAATGTACGATATCCATAACCCCCAAAGACATTGGGCCAAAGGGGGGGCCATGGAGGGACGGGGGTGCAGCTCAGAATCTCCATCTGCGATCCCAGGCCACAACACCCACAGTGGGAGCCCCTATTTGGAGACCATGGGGATGTGGAAAGAAAAGGCGGGAGGGAGCTGATGCGTGTGGCAGGCCCTTCCTGCCCTCGCTGCCCAGTCATGTCAGAAGGCAGCAGGGCACCCAGGCATTGCCATCTTACTTTTCCCTGCCCACCTCCCATCCCTGGCCGATGGACACGTGGGATGTGACCAGGGTTAGGCACACAGAGCACTTTGTGCTGAGGATGTGGAAAAGTACAGCCAGGCTCTCCGAAGACTGAGAGGCTGGGATGAGTGAGGTGAGGGGTGCGGTGGGTGGGTGGAAAAAACCCCTCCCATTCCCCCTAACCTGAGTGAGGCCCAAGGACCAGGGACAGGCCAAGCAACAGGAAATGGAAACTCTCCCACGAGCGGGAGAACAAGGTTCTTCTTGACTGAGCTGGAGTCTGTGAAATGCAGGCGGGCGGGGGGACCATAATTTGGAGACAGGGAGACAGACAGACACAGACACACACACACACACACAGAGGGCTGGAATTTTAAGCAACACTTCCTAGCCGGGCGCTGGTGGCTCACGCCTGTAATCCTAGCTACTCAGGAGGCTGAGATCTGAGGATCGCGGTTCAAAGCCAGCCCGGGCAGGAAAGACCGTGAGACTCCTATCTCCAATAAACCACCAGAAAACCGGAAGTGGCGCTGTAGCTCAAGTGGTAGAGTGCTCGCCTTGAGCTGGAGAGCTGAGGGACAGCGCCCAGGCCCAGAGTTCAAGCCCCACGACCGACAAAAAAAAAAAAAGAACACTTCCTAGGCCAGGTATGGTGGCACAAATCTGAGATGCCAGCACTTGGGAGGCTAAGGTTAAGAGGATGCTGAGCTCCAGGCCAGCCTAAGCTACACAGCAAGTCCCTGTCACAACACAACTTCCAAAGGCCACGTTTAACCCCTCCAGCCCTGGCCTCGGCTTCTTTGCGAAATGGCCAAGCACAGCCACTACATCCCACCAGTGCTCAGGGGTATAGCGAAAGGCGGAACAGAGTGTGAAATGCGGCTATGTAAGGGATGTGTCTCATTCTTGTTCTCTTCCGGCTGGAAGAGAACTGGGGCTGGAGTTGGGGGTACACTAGGTGTGGCTGTGGGAAGCTGAATGAAGGGACAGTGAGTGCCAGCCACCAAGATTGCAAGCAACTTGAGGGTCAGGTTGATGCAGGGGACCAAGGCAGGACAATCTTGGGCCATGTCAGCAGAGGAGAGGCCACTACCTAGGCTTGCCTAGAGTCAAGCTACCCTCAAGTCTGCCGAAGCAGGGCCTCTGTCCTGAACTAATGAAGTCCAAAACAAACCTAGCAGTGGACTCAAGGACACACACGGCCCACCCTCAGCCAGGCCCCTCTCCACCTGTGAAAGGCCTCAGTCACTTCCCAGGAAGAATGAGGAGACCAGAGGGCAAGTGGAAGACCCAAGGGGTTTTTGTGGTTGTTTTGTCAGCCATGGGGCTCGAAGCCTGGGCCTGAGCGCTGTCCCTCAGCTCTTCAGCTCAAGGTGAGCACTCTACCATTTGACCTACAGTGCCACTTCCCGTTTTCTGGGTGGTTTTTTGGGGTAAGAGTCTTATGGACTTACCTGCCCTGGCTGGCTTTCAACCGTGATCCTCCATCTCAGCCTCCTTTGTAGCTATGATTACAGGTGTGAGCCACCAGCACCCAGCCCAAGGGGTTTCCTTTACCTGAATTCTCCCCGAGGCCTCGGCCATTCTCTTTTTGAGAGGGCCAAAAACATGGCTTGCTCCAAATGTTCTATCTGGCCTGGCCAGCCAGCAGTGTCCCACTGTTCTACTCTACCTATTTAACCCAAAGACGGGACATGGGCCGTGAACAGACCTTCCCCTGCCTGACCTAGCTCAGGGCAGGGCCCACTGATTCAGAGTATTTGCTGAGCCATGGACGTGTCCCCGGCACTGGACAAAACAAAGGAAGGACAAGCCACAGCCTGCCCAGTGGGATCTCACAGCCTGCGAAGACAAAGGCAGACAGATGGGCGAGTTACAGGAGAAGATTGCAAGAGAATGCAGTGGACAATCCAACAGCAAGGCCCCTGGGGCCACGCCAGCCCCCTTTCAAGTCCAAGGAACAGGCAGGAAGTCCAACAACAGACGTAGAGACTGAGGCTCCGAAGACACAAACGAAGCATATTGGTACATGCCTGAAATCCCAGCACTAGGGAGGCTGAGGCAGAGGGGCAGTGGTGCGTTCCCAGCCAGGCTAGGCTATTCAAGGCCAGATGGAGCTGTGTGGTGTAAGACTCTGTCCCAAAACAAAAGCCAAACAAACAAAAGTGACACAAATGGACTAACCTAAAGTAAGATCGCAGATGACCCACCTGAAAAATACGCCTACATACAGGTCCCCGTTTCTCTACCACCACTCACGCTGGAGGTCTTCTGCCTTCCCTGACCTAGAATTTACCATAGGCCTTAGAATTAACTTAGAAAGAAAGCCCCTGAAAAGCCTGGCACTGGTGGCTCATGCTTGTAATCCTAGCTACTCAGTGAGGCTGAGATCAGAGGATTGCAGTTCAAAGACAGCCAAAGGAAGGAACGTCTGTGAGACTCTTATCTCCAATTAACCACCAGGAAACCGGAAGTGGAGCTATGGCAGAGTAATAGAGTACTAGCCTTGAGCAAAAGGGCTGAGCCCAGGCCCTGAGTTCAAGCCCCATGACCAACAAGACAAAAAACAAAACAAAACAAAACAAAAAAAGAAGCTGGGCACTGGTGGCTCACGCTTATAATCCTAGCTACTCAGAAGGCTGAGATCTGAGGATCCAGGTTCAAAACCAGCCTGGGCAGGCAAGTCCATGAGACTCTCATCTCCAATGAACCACCCAGAAAACAGCGAGTGGAGCTCTGGCTCAAAGTAGAAGAGCACTAGCCTTGAGCAAAAGAGCTCAAGGATAATGGCCAGGCCCTGAGTTCAAGCCCCACGACCACCTCCTCCCCCCAAAAAAGTCCCTGCAAATTTTAGTCACCTCCTCCTTCCATTATTTCCGGGACCAAGTGTCCATTAAACTAGCAGATGTGCCCCATCAACTGGTATCTCATGACCCTTAGGATGATACTTTTCAGTGGAAGGTCTAAAGTTCAAACCTCACCACCCATAGAGAAATAAACTTTTAAAGTAGAATTCAGCAGCCTCAACAATTAGCAATATCCCATTCGAAACTGAAATCACAAAGCAGGCTGTAGATAATGACTCATAGGCTACCTTCAAAGGCATCCTCCTGAATCTCCCTCTAGAAGAGGGGTTTACTGCCCCAGGCCCTCAGGCTGACCCAAGCCTCCAGTCACTATCCACATGCAACATTCCAGACGGAATGACACACAAGGGCCTGGGCTGTTTCAGATTCTGCCTGTGCTGGCTAGTGTTTCCTGTTCATCTTAAAGCCTAGGCAAGCTCCCTGTGGTCTCCCGGGAAGTACACGGGAATCAAGATCATACTTGTCGGTGGGGATTGTCTGGAGTGACCCTCCTGTGGGGGCACTGGCCAAAGCTGGCTGCACTAGGAAGCCACGTGCTCTTCTTGACCGGTGGCAGGCCAACGGTCACTCTCAAAGCTCTATGGACCAAAGGCTCACCTGGTTTCTCCAGACTCCAGGCCTCGGGCTTCAAAGTGCTCACAGCCATTGCTGTCCAGCAAATTATACTCTTGGCAGTTAAGCAGAAAACTAGCCCGTTGTTTACAGACTACTGAAAAGATGCTGGTTTTCAGAGAACATTCCATGAAAACCCATGTTTATGTGTGCTTCGTGGCCCTTGGACATAAAAACTAACCACGGTCATCTGCTTTATCCCTTAAGGAGCTGGAGCTCATTGTTACGAAAGCAACATGATGAAACTGCATTACAGAACGTGTGAGACAGAAGCAGGAGAGGAAAACCATCAATAATTCTGTCTCTCCACCTCAGCCCTGCCTGGCTTCTGTTTTTAAATTGAGTTTCTATGACTCAGACAAAACCATACACTTGACTTTATACCTCCCTGCTTCTCCCCCATCTTCCCACCCCCCCCC
>NW_012267336.1:664208-664943 GCF_000151885.1 Dipodomys ordii | reverse complement strand
GGACCAAAAAAAAAAAAAAAGATACAGAGCTAGACCTTGAGTTCAAACCCCAGTATTCACACACACACACAGAACAACCAATCTCCCACTCCAAACTACATAGAGACAGATGCCCCCTCCTCCACTGAATTACAATAGAAATCTCTTAAATCTTCTGCGGGCCCTCTAGGGATGGTGAGGAGCCATTCTAATTCTCCTCAGGCCCCAAAATAGCTAGCGGAAGGTCCCTCAGATGCCCATCTGACCGGGACATCCTACCATTTAGCAAGACCTTCCATGTTTTCTGGATCCTTTCAACCTTACAACAGAGTTTGGAGGCAGGAAAGAGGATGGGTTTGTCCCCATTTTCGCAGATGGAATTACTGGAGGCTGGAAAAGGAGGGCTAGTAACTATCTGCAAAGGGATCTGTACCCCCCCTCCCCCCCACACACGATCCTAGCTAGTTTGGGGGAGGGGGGTCACCGCCATCCCCGGGGTGCACACCAGATAAGAGGCGCTAGGCGCCAACTCCCGGGGCAGCGCCCCTCCCCACCCACACCCTCATTTTCTCTTCCTCTGTCTTCCCCCGAAGGGGGACTCCCGGCCTGGTGTCCGTTTGAGCAACCCTGGGCTTTCACGAAGTTTCTCTCCAACCCCTTCAGGGATGTCTCGGCCAGATAAGCTTTCCCGGAAGCCGGGAGCGTCCCCGGCTCCTCCCGCGCGGGCCAGGCGGGCGGAGACCCCGGCCCCGCTGG
>NW_012267336.1:650390-664158 GCF_000151885.1 Dipodomys ordii | reverse complement strand
CCACCCTTGCCCCTGCCTCCAACCCACCCCCAGTTTGTCTCTTCATGCCTGAAGGCTCCCCACCTGTCTACCTAGGAGTAGCCCACGCCACAGGCTGGGGACAACCAACATGATCAATCAACACCATCTAAATCATGAGCAAAACATTGGAGTTGTACAGAAAGGAGGGGTGACACAGACACCACCCCCAAAAAGCAGAGCTGGTAGAGAAGGTCACAGGCAACCTGGGCTCCAGGGCATTCTAAAGAGAATGCTGGGAAGCCCACCTCTTGAGTGTATCCCCCCGCCCCACCACCCGTGGTTTGGATGACTATGGAAACCTTCTAGAAACCTTCTAGAATGGAACCTAGTGCTCTCCATGACTCTGACTTTGCCCCCACTTCAGCCTGGGAACCTGCCAAACGCCATCGATGACGCACTCTGACCGGCAACCTGTGGACTGGCCATGCAGAACAGAGCGTCCCCAGCCATGGAGGCCCCCGAGTGCTTGTCAGGTTCAGAGGAGCCTGGCTGGTGCCTGGCACCCGCTGTGAACACTAGATGGGTTTTCAGACTAGAGATGGGTCTATGGAAGGGGGAGAGAGGGCTAGGACAGTGCCACTTCTGCAGGGGGTTGCTGGGAGATGGGCCAAGGGGAGAAGAGCGGGATGTGAATTGCTAGTCATCTGCTTGGCTTAGGATCTTTAGTGGGGCTCTAGTTGAGGGCCCTGAGTAGAAGGGTTAGAGGACAGATAAAGCAAACCCTAGGACAGCATGCTAATTAATGGGGTGGAGGGAACTCAAGGACAGCCATTTCTTACTTTGGAGGCCTTACCAGACTTAAAACCCCTAAACTGTACCTGGCCCCCTTGACTTCTATGTGTATGTGTATGCGTGCACATGCGTGTATGCACGAGTCCAGGGCTTGAACTCAGGGTCTCACATTTCACTCGAGGCCTCTTGAGCCAAACCTCCACTTCCTGGGCAGGGAAAGAAGGGGAGGTTGCCGGCTAACTGGCCCCAAGAGTCTCCTTTTGATTTATCTGCCCAGGCTTCTTTCAAACTGTGATCCTCACATCTCAGCCTCATGAGTAGTTAGGATGACAGGCAAGTTACCAGTGCCTGGCCTATGTAAAGGCCTGGACAGGAATTTTCATGGTGACGCCTCCCCCACCCCTATGGGTTCAGGCCTTACCAGTCTAAGGCAAGTGTTGTCTAGTATTTCCTTAATCCCCACACCCTTATAATCCAGCACTGGGTACACAGTTGGCCTTAGTGAGCAAGTCCTGGCTCACAGAGGTGCAATGGATCTGAACTTGTTGGTGATCAAGTGAGTCAGAAGAACGCACCCAGGGTCGGGCTGTCTTGTGGGGTCCCGGTCTAATGCACTGGGCCATTCGTCTAAGTGTGAAAAGCAGGGCTGGAGGGGGGAGAGCTGGACAGCCTTTAATCAGGACACCCTCCCCTTTCCTCTCCCCTGGGAGTGCTGACAAGACACTCCTGCATCAGCCTGCCCCACTTAGCCCGCTCAGCACTTTATCCCCTTGGCAAGAGGTGGCAGCTCCCCCCGAGGGGGCAGGGATGCGGGGGAAGGGCTCCTTTCCAAAGCCAACACCGGCAGGATGCATTCCACAAGCCAGGGGGTCAAGTTCTATTTGAACAGGAGTGAGGGGGGACCATGTGGGAGATTCTACCCCAGGGAGGGTGGACAGGTGCTCACCTCTGTCCTGCTCAGGGAGGGAGTTAGTTGGGGGGGGGGGAGTGCGAGAGTACACACAAGAAACCACAAAACCCTCCTCTCCCCCCACAAAGAGTCCTGGGCACGCTCCCAGGTGATCTGCCTGTCCCTGGCGGGGCAGTATCTGGGATCTGGGTGGGGTGTGTAACCCCTTGGAGGAAGACTAAGTAACAGCTTAATCTCCAAGTGCAGAGTCCTAGGAGGGGCTAACCCCTGGGGACCTCCCTTGGAGCCCCTCTCTCTTGAAGGCTCTCAATCTCAAGGTCCCTGATCTCCAATCCCGTTAAGAAGTAGGAGGCAGAGAATTGAATGAAGTCAGGGTTCTTTCCCACCACCCCCACTCCCAGGGCTGACAGGAATGGGGGAAGAGACTGCAGGCTGGGACACAAGTAACAGCCCAGCCTGACTGTGACACACAATTACAGATCCCAGGTTTTTCCTGAAACTTTATAATGCCCCAAATGATCAATATACTATCTATGGTCCACGGGGCCAGGAAACAGGAGTACTTTTGTGTCACTACTATCAAGGCTCTGCTGACAAGCAAGTGTCTAGAACTTCAAAGATGCTGGGAGTCATGAGTATTTAACCTCCCTGCCTCAGTTGCCTCATCTGCAAAATCAGAGTCCTTTATCTCTGACTTGCTCCAGCTCAGCACGGCAGGTGTTGCTCTCCAGGCAAAGCTATTTACCCATGAGTCATCTGCTCTCATTGGACACAAACCTCAAGGTCTTTGTAAAAGTTAAAACTTGCCAAAAAGCCAGCACCAGTGGCTCAAACCTGTAAATCTTAGCTACCAGGGTAGCTGAGATCTGAGGATTGTGATTGGAGGCCAGCCTGGGCAGGATAGTCCATGAAACTCTATTTTTGTTGTTGTTGGTTATAGGGCTTGAACTCTGGGCCTGGGCGTTGTCCCAGAGCTGTTCAGCTCAAGCAGAGCGTTCAACCAGATGAGCTTCAGTGCCACTTTCGGTTTTTTGGTGGTTAATTGGAGATAAGAGTCTCTGGGACTTTGCTGCCCAGGCTGGCTTTGAACCATGATCCTCAGATCTCAGCCTCCTGAGTAGCTAGGATTACAGGTGTGAGCCACCAGTGCCCAACTCCATGAAACTCTTATCTCCAATTAACCAGCAAAAAAAAAAAAAAAAGTTGGGGGGTGGGAATGTGGCTTAGTGGTGGAGTGCTTGCCTAGCATGCAGGAAGCCCTGGGTTCTATTCCTCAGTACCACATGAACAGAAAAGGCTGGAAATGGTGCTGCGGCTCAAGTGGCAGAGTGCTAACTTGAGCAAAAGCAGCTCAGGGACAGTGCCCAGGCCCTGAGTTTCAAGTCCTATGACTGACCAAAAAAAAAAAAAGAAGAAGTTGAAAGTGTAACTGTGGCTCAAGTGGTAGATACAATGCCAGTCTTGAGCAAAAGAAAAAGGTCTAGGACAGCACCCAGGCCCTAAATTCAAGCCCTAGAAGTGGCATGGGCTTATATGGTGCACACAACACATGTGTGTACACACACACACACACACACACTCACACACGGCCAAGAGCATGCAGCATGCAAGCACAGAATGTCTCCCCCTAACTCCAAGGTCTCCTGTTTGCAGAGGTCCAGTAGGATGAATGGCAGGACTCTAGAAAGAAGTAGGACCCCACACAAGCAGACCCCAAGCCACTCAGGCCCCTGGCAAGGGCCTTGGTCTGGATTAGTCTGAGGGTGAAGAGGATCTAGGCCAATAACCAGGGGGCCCATTAGTAGGTGCAGCCATCACCTTTGACTGACTGACGTGCTCTCTGAGGCCACTGTTTCTAAGAAGCCTTCCCCCTTCCTTTAAGGCTGCACTGGCTCCATCTAACTGATTCCTTTGTATGGCTTCCCTAACCCTGGGTGAGCAGAGCAGCCTAGGACAAGTTGCATAACCTCCTCCTACCTCAGGGCCTTGGCTCCAGGTTGCTGGAGACCAGTTAAACAACCCTAAGCTCCCTTCAGTTTCCACATTTTCACATCTGCAGCCAAGGAGGTGCCCTGGGCATGAAGCATTTCCTGAAGACTCCCAAGTACAGTTGAAGATACCAGCCAGCCAGCATGCCACTCCTGGAGGCTGGACTCACACAGGAGAACTCCTGAAGCCCGAGGCTCTAGCCAACCCCGCAAAACAGCCAAAAGTTCAACATGTGCCACTTCTTATATAAATCACTAGCGGGGAATGAATCTGGCACTCAAAGATCCCAGAGAGAGGTGAGCTGTGCAGGTTAAATAGAAAAGGCACTCTGTACCCACAAATATTGAGGCTTTTTTTTTTTAATTAAGGGCAATTTCAAAAGGAACTAGCGCCAGTGGCAGTGGCTCACGCCTATAATCATAGCTACTCAGGAGACAGAGCTGAGAATCTTTTAGCCAGAACAAGGTTAAGAATGGGTTTCTGCACCATGTTCAGGTACCTATAAGCTTTCTTGGAGGATGGGGTAGTGCCCTAGGTGACACTCTGCAAACACTTGTGTGCTTCCTCCCTGTAGGGTGGGCCAAGGGAGGGGAAAGCCCCGTGTGGGCTCCCATGGTGCCTTGAGTACAATCAGCAAGGGAGCTGCCGGCTCCAGCAAACAACCCAGGCCTTCCCCAGGCTCCTCCTCAGAAGATTAAACAAGGTCCACTTGCCTTCCCACGTTCCTAAAGAACACGGCCACGGCCATGGCCAGGGCCTTCCCTAAAACTCAGCAGGAACCAGGGCTCATCCTCCTCAGTCTTCAAAGCAGTCTGGGCAGGGCCCCTCCCCCTGCATGGGGGGGCGGAGCTTGCTCAGTAAATACCAGCTCAATGGGATGTTTGCAGGTCTTAGCACCCAGCTAAGAAAGTGAAGATTGGAACCCCATGACAAGGCTGCCTAAGCCTTCCACCCCAGGGAAGGAAGAAGGCGGCTGGGGAAAGTTTATGAAATAAGGGAAGGAGCTAGTTCATGCCTGTAATTCTAGCTACTCAAGAGGCTGAGATCTGAGGACTGCAGTTCAAAGAAAGCCCAGGCTGGGCAGGAAGTGTGATACTCTCAATAACCACCAAAAAAACTGGAAGTGGTGCTGTGCCTCAAAGTGATAGAGTGCTATAGCCTTGAGCAAAAAAGAACTCAGGGATGGCCCTAAGTCCCAGGACAGATAAAAGAAAGGGGGCTGGGAAGGTGGCTCAGTGGTAGAGCACTTGCCTGGCATGCATGAAGGCCTGGGTTCAATTCCTCAGCACACATAAGCAAAAAGAAAAAAGCCGGAAGTGGCGCTGTGGCTCAAGTGGTAGAGCGCTAGCCTTGAGCTGAAGAGCTGAGGGACAGCTCTTCAGCTGAACAGAGTTCAGGCCCCAGGACCAGACCCAAAAAAATATAAATAAATGAAAGAAAAAAAAAGAAAACAAGGAAGGAAAAGAAGAGGACTACTGACAGGGAGGACTACTTATTCCCCACATCGAAGGGGAAAAATAGCAACAGGCTGGACCTTCTGTCCAGCTTCACACAGACCCATTTTTGGCGGAAGCAAGTAGTGAAGAGGTCTCAGGATTTGTAGAGCTAAGAAAATGATGATTAAATCCTGGGTGCAAATCAAAAATGCCTGTTAAGCAAGTGCCTGTTAAGCAAGTGTAAAGTCCTGAGTTCAAAGCCTAGTACTTCTAAAAGCAAGGGAAAACAATGAAATAAGGAGAGAAAGACGCTAATTACCCTGACTTGAGCAACATATACCTTACAAATTTACTGAATTATCACACCCTGCCCCAGAAGCATATACAATTATACATCAATTTAAAAACACTGAAAGTCACTAGCCAGGCGCCAGTGGCTCACGCCTAGAATCCTCACTACTCAGGAAGCTGAGATCTGAGGACTGTGGTTCAAAGCCAGCCCAGGCAGGAAAGTCTATGAAACTCTTACCTCCAATTAACCACCAGAAAACTAGAACTGGTGCTATGGCTCAAGTGATTGAACTGAAGAGCTGAGGGATAGCACCTAGGCCCAGGTTCAAGCCCCACAACCAACCAAAGGTGGGGGGGGGATTCAAGACTAGCATAAGCTTTCAAGTCTGATTCTTGTCTCAGAAAAACAAAAGAAAATGAGAAAAAATAAATAAATAAAAGAAGTCTGTCCTTACCAAGCCCATCTGATAGGGCTTGAAGAGAGAAGTGAGGAGAAATTCTGATCTTGGCGCACTGTCTTCTTCCAACAATTCCAAGAATCAGAGGCGAGTCTGGGCCTGGCGTACCTGGCTGGATTTCCCCAGCCTTGACCTTGCCATCCTCTTGACTGGACTTCCGACCAGAAGGGAGACATAGCACGCAGTCTCCTTCAGAGCCTCCCACCCCACTGGGAATCAGGGCACAATGGACCAGTGAACAAGTGTGGCACATACCTTAAGAGCTGGCCGAGCACTAACTAGAGGTGACACAGGGAGATGGTCACTGCCCACACCAGATCTTAGTCTAATTTAACAAGCACTCCAAGCTTTCCTTATGAATGAATGAATCCAGAGAGGTAAAAATCTATAGCTGGGGGGCTGGAAATGTGGCTTAGGGGTAGAATGCTTGCCTAGCAAGCATGAAGCCCTGGGCTTGATTCCTGAGTACACATAAATAGAAAAAGCCAGAGGTGGTGGTGCTGTGACTCAAGTAGTAGAGGGCTAGCCTTGAGCAAAAAGCTCAGGGACAGTGCTCAAGCCCTGAGTTCAAGCCCCAGAATTGGAGAGGAAAAAAAAAAATCTAGCTGGAGTCATACAGCACACGTGTAAAGCTTGGCCCTAGATTATTAGATCAGCTTCTGTCTACACAAGAGGCCCAGGTGAGTTTCTCGGCCCACAGGGCCAGCCTCCGGGCTGTGTGACTAAGCAAGATTGAGCAAGGTTGGTCCTGTCATCTATCACCCTGCCCAGCTCTTATCCCAGACTCAGGACAAGCAAGACCCTGCTAGGAGGGGCCAGGCTAAGCAACTGCAGCCAAATTGCAATAGGCCACTGGAGGTAACAACAAGCAAAAGTATATGGTCCTGCCTAAATCTGGCAGCAGGAAACAAATATTTAGATGGCAAAGAGGGCAAAAGAATGTCCAATTCCAAGCCAGTCAGAGTCCTGACCACTGAGAAGGATCTAAGAGAGCAGACGGAGAGGGGCAGCCCCCAAGGAGGGCTCAGCTGTGACCTGAGAGCGAAGAACTCAGAATTCTCCACCAGGAGAGGGTCGCCCAAAGCTGGGGCCTGGAAGGGAGAAGTAAACCTACGTTTTCAGGGGCTGACTGAAACCCATGCAAGGGACAAGTTGTGGTGTATTTCCAAGAAATGGAAAATGCGGGTGACCCTTAGAGGAAGGACTAGTGGGTTTACGCATCATACCTTGTAGGACTGAATAGAGGCATCAGAGACCTGATGAAATGGGTAATGGGTAATGCGACAGTCATTACTTAAGAGTTGCCTGTTACATGTACCAGCCACGAACGAGTACAGTATTGCACTGCCCCGTCTCAGACACGTGACTTGCTCAAGGTCACATCCTATGCTCAAGGTCACACCTGTCAGCACGCTGAAAAGTTCTTGGAGCCACCACACCCCCAACACTTCAGTTCTGAGTCTTTGTTCCCCATCTCCTCCCCCTTCAACTGCAGCAGAATGGTTTTGCCATGGGCTCTGGGTTCCAGTCCCTACTTGCTCCTGTCTCCTAATGTCTGGCCTCAGACCCACTTTTTTTTTTTTTTTTCGGTCATGGGGCTTGAACTCTGGGTCTGGGCGCTGTCCCTCAGTCTTCAGTTCAAGGCGAGCGCTCTACCACTTGAGCTACAGTGCCACTTCCGTTTTCTGGTGGTTTTTTGGAGATAAGAGTTTCATGGGGGGGGGGGGTGCGGCCTCAGTGGTAGAGCACTTGCCTTGCATGCATGAGGCCCTGAGTTCAATTCCTCAGCACCACACAAGCAAAAAGAAAAAAGCCGGAAGTGGTGCTGTGGCTGACGTGGTAGAGCGCTAGCCTTGAGCTGAAGAGCTGAGGGACAGCGTCCAGGCCCAGGACCGGACCCCCTCCAAAAAAAAAAAGTTTCACAGACTTTTCCTGCCCGAGCTGGCTTTGAACTGCGATCCTCAGATCTCAGCCTCCTGAGTAGCTAGGATTACAGGTGTGAGCCACCACCAGCGCCCAGCAACTCAGACCCACTCTTTAAGCTCTGTTGCTTCAGCTGAGGCACAGTGACCATTGGATGAGACGGTGTCCATGACCAATCTGCCCAGCCTATGGCCATAGAAGTGCTGAGCAACTGTTAGCTAGCATCACCCCCCCACCCCACCCCCGCCCAGGCCTGCCAGCCCCAGCCTCGATTTCCACTCATGGATAGGACCCAAGGCTGAGGACAGCAGGGGCTTGAGTCTTAGCCTTCCACTTTGTTGCTGAGTCCTGAGCAAGTCACCTGGCTTCCAGGTTTCCCTGGTAAGGACGAGCAGTAACTCCTGGCCCACGGCCACCAGAGGAGACACAGGAAAGGTGCCACAAAAGCGTAGCATAGGAGGCACCACCCAGAAAGCCCACAGGACTGCAGGCCACACTCACCCTTCATACCTATCTTCTTCACACCTATCTTCTCTCTCTCTCTCTCTCTCCTGGTTGGTCACAGGGCTTGAACTCAGGGGCTGGGCACTATCCCTGAGCTCTTTTGCTCAAGACTAGTGCTCTACCACTTTGAGCCACAGCTCCACTTCCAGCTTTTTGGTGGCTAACTGAAGATAAAGTTTCAGGGGTTGTTTAGTTGGTAGAGTGCTAGACAATGAGCGAAAGTGGCTGCAGGTACCAAGTTTGAGTCTTGGTCTCGGACCAAAAGGAAAAAAAAGTTTCACACTTTCAAGCCCAGGCTGGCTTTTGAACCAAGATCCTCAGATCTCAGCCTGAGTAGCTATGATTACAGGTGTGTGCCATCCGCAGCTGAGAACACCTGTCTATGTTTAGGGCCAGGAGTCCGATTTATATCCCCTTGGTGTGTACTTTGAACTTATCCAGAAAGGAGGGACAAAGGGTGAACAAATGCAGCAGGGACACTCACTGGACTCATTGAAAACCAACTGTTCAACTTGTGGGTAGGGACAGGAGGGAAAAACTGGAAGAGTGAGGGGAGGGGTGAGACTGTCCACTAAGAAATGAACTCTTTACCTGACTTATGTAACTGTAACCCCTCTGCACATCACCTCTATAACAATAAAAAAAATCATTTTAAAAAAAGAATTGATCCTGGTGAATTACCCAGTGTCAATCTCATGAACGCTGAACGTGTCTCACCTTTCCTCCTCCTGATGAGGGGAGCGGAGGAGGAAGAGGCTGTGTTTGTTCAGAGCTGGGTCGCCCCCCTCCCCAGAAGGCTTTCTTCTCCAGGCTTCAGGAAACAGGAAGTGAACCTTCCAAGGCCCTATGACCTGGGTCCATCTCTCCAGCCTCTACCATCTGCAACCCATCACTCAGCACTTTGGACTGGATTTCCCCTCATTTCACCACCGTGGCCCAATTTCCTCTCCCCAGCTACCCGGAGCTCAAGGGCTCGAGACCCTCCGACTTCTGAGGGCTTCTGCACGCAGAAATGAGAGCCAGAGCGGAGGCCCTGTCCATTCCCACTTCACCCCCTGCGCTGCCTGGGGCCTCTGGGGCCTGGGGATGCGGTGTAAGGCCTTACACAAAGCCTACTGGCCCTAAGGCCCTAAAGCAGCCGGGCCAAGCGGAGTATACCACCCACCTTCCACAATCAAGGGGTGACATGGGGCAACTTGAGAAGCTGAACCAGAAGGTGGGGCACCAAAGTCTGCATGGGCATGCTGGGAAAAAGCCACACTTTATCTCCTGAGGAGGAAAAAGGAAGGAAGAGTGTCCTTATCACAACGTCCATCCATGGGGTGAAGGAATGGACCCACCAAAATCAGTTGAAAATCAGTTAATTGGGCAGAGACTGCTCTGCTTCTCTGAAGTCGTAAACTGGCTGCAAAGGCAGAAGGAATGTTCTGAAATGCTATCCACTCCCGTTATTTGAAAATTGCCAAAATTCTGATGGAGTTCAAATTCCTGGCCAAACCCGAGAGGGTCATTTGACCCTCACCTCCCTGACCTGTAGCTGTGACCCCACAGTACAGCAAGGCACTGTTACCCCTCCCCAGGGAACTGTGGGTAAGAAAGAGCCACCATCTCCTACTGTTTCTAGTTCCTTGGAAGACTCACTTGAGTTGGACACCTGTGGCTCACCACACTCCTAATCCTAGCTACTCAAGAGGCTGAGATCGAAGGAGTATGGTTCAAAGGTAGGCAGGCAGACAAATCCTAGAAAACTCTTCTCTCCAATTAACCTGCCACAAGCCAGAAGTGGAATGCTGATTCAAATGATAGAGCTCCAGCCTTGATTGATCAGGAACTGCCCAGGACCTGAGTTCAAAGCCCCATGACCCACAAACAAACAACAACAAAAAGACTCTCTTAGGGATTTTGCCTCCATAGCCTGGCTTCTCATCCCCCTAAAGCCTTTGTACTTCCCTGACTCCAGCCCCCAACACAACCACACACACAGTTCAGAGGCTGAGTGAGCTCAATCTCACAGCAAACAACTAAGTTCAAGATGAAAGCCTTTGGCCTGAGGTCAGGGCCAGCCAAACACAGCATCCCAAACCCGGGGATTGTGTGTTTCTTTTAAGCACCAAACTATAAATAGGGTAAAACCCTAGGAAAATACTTAAAAGCAACAATCATCAGCTCCCTTGCAGCCCCCTCACTCTGCTGAAGACTCCTGGGGCCTTCCAAGAACCTTTCAGCACTTGCAAATTTCCAGCCTTGATAATCCTCCTCCCCATTACCATGTCATCTCATTATTCTCCGGCCTCTGGTAAAACACTTTGATTTCATCAAAGATCACTTGAGTCAAACTCTAACCAGAGCAGTTAACCAAAGTGGACTTAGCAATTAGAAATTGGTTGTTTTTTTTTGTTTTGTTGTTGTTATTGGTGGTGACCCTTGACTTTAAGTGGACAATAAGAAAACAAGCCATGCCAGGTTCCAGTGGCTACTCAGGAGGCTGAGATCTGAGGATCTTGGTTTGAAGCCAGCCCACACTGCAAAGTCTGTGAGACTTATTTTCCATTAACCAGCAAAAACCAGGAAAGTGGGGCTATGGCTCAAATGGTAGAGCATCAAAAAAAAAGCAGAAGGATAGTACCCAGGCCCTGAGTTCAAAACCAGCACAAAAAGAAAGGAGGAAAAGAAAACAAGCCATTAGAAAAGAATTTCCTCTCAACACCCAACTTACCACTCTCCGCCTCTGCAGTTGAGCCTGTGAGAATTCAAGCTGGAGCTACTGAAGCGGAGGCCTTTCCATCTGGAGAATCAAAAGCGCTATTGTGCTCCCTTCACTTACAAAGGCAGTTAAGCTGGCCAGTCAGTTTTACAATTTCCACCCGGCCTGAAAAACGGGGGTGTTCAGTTTAACCCTCAGCTCTCCAAGACTGACATGGGAGAAATTTTTCTCCAAAAAATAATAACCCAGTATGCTCCATGTTAAGCTCTGATCAGCTATAATTATCACATCATCTAGAGTCACACTTTCTTCAAATTTGGGGAGGATTGGCGTCAGTAACAGGACATCAAAACAGGAATTAAGAGCCAGGCACCAGTGGCCTAGGCCTGTAAGCCTAGCTACTCAGGAGGCTGAGATCTGAGGATTGCACTTCAAAGCCAGCTAGGACAGAAAAACCCGTAAGACTCTTATCTCCAATTAACCACCAAAAAAAGCCAGAAGGGGAGCTGTGGATCAAGTGAAGAGCACCAACCTTGAGCAAAAAAGCTAATGGAGAGAGAACTGTCAGGCCCTGAGTTCAAGTTTTAGTACCTGTACACACACACACACACACACACACACAAAGTAAAAGGAAAAAGTTGGGCTTGGGGAATGTGGCTCAAGTGGTAGAAACCAGCCTTGAGCAGAAAAGCTAAGGGTAGAAGCTCAGCCCCGAGCTCAAGCCCCAGTACTGGCATAAACACACTAAAAACAAAAACAAAAAAAACCTTAGGGACTGGAAAGGTGGCTCAGTGGTAAAGTGCTTGCCTTGCATGCATGAGGCCCTGGGTTTGATTCCTCTGTACCACATAAGCAGAAAAAAAGTAAGTGGCGTTGTGGCTCAAGTGGTAGAGCGCTAGTTTTGAGCTGAAGAGCCAAGCGACAGCACCCAGGCCCAGAGTTCAGGCCATAACCAACAAAACAAAACAAAAAACAACTTAGCACTTAGGAGGAATCCAAGAGTTTCCTACACTATCTTAGTAGTAGAGGGAAACAGAGTTGCTGAGATACCAGAAAAGAGGGCAGGTCTAGTGGGGAAGGACCCTAGCCCAGCCCCAGGAGATATGGGCCTCTCAGAAAACCAGAAAGAAACCCAGTGTCCCAAGCCTGCCTAGGATAGGAAAAGAGGGCTGCTCCCCTCCTTTCCTCCAGCAAGGTCCTTCTAAATCCAACGCCCTACTTCGGCCTGAGGTCCTTTCCTGAGAGCCCTCCCTAACTCAGGGATCACGACAGTTGTGGGCCACCCAACTTCTTGTTCTGCGTGAGTTTACCATCACCGGGACCTGGCCCCGTGCCTGGCACACACACGACACTTCATAAATGCTTGCTCACCACTTCCCATGCGCACTGAAATCGGATACCCTGAAATCTGAAAGCTGAGTCTGTGCTGATAGGATCCTGAGCAAAAGATACCTTTCTCTCCCCTCATTTTTTTTTCCTCTTGGGTTAAATGAAGTGCATAGAGAAAGCTCATCAAGCTTCAAAGCACTCCACGCACTCAATCTCTCAAAGTCTTCCAGTGTATGATCACAAAAGGCAGAGAAGGGCTGGTACTCCTTCAAATCAACTTTACTGTTTTTTTTTCTCTTTTTCTTTTTTTGCAGGGGTGGGAGAAAAGGAAACAAACATGCAAAGGGGGGGGGAGGGCCTGAACCAATGCATTACTTCAGTGACACAGGCATCAGTAAGACCGGATCACACCGGATCAGCCAGGCAGCCACACAGAAGCCAGTGTCCCAATGCCTGTTCCAGAGGAAACAGAAAATAGAATTTCCCAGCCGTCTGGAGTCTAAGCTGAACCAATTTACTAATCAGCTCACTTACAGAACAACAATGCCACAGCCTTACAGGCCCAAAAAGCCAGGGAAAAGGTAGACCAAGGACTGGGCCCTGGTGGCTCCCGCCTATAACCCCAGTTACTCAGAAGGCTGAGATCTGAGGATGGAGGCATGAAGCCAGTCTAGGCAGGAAAGTCAGTGAGAAAAAGAAAACAACAACTGTAAGTGGATGTGTGGTTCAAGTAGTAGAGTGTCAGCCTTAAGTGAAAAAGCTAAGGATCAACAACCCAGGCTCCGCATTTAAGCCCTCGTACCTGTGCGCACACTTGTGCAAACACTTGCGCGCACACACACATGTGCACACAAGGTGGACCAAGGTGCAGGCTCTTGAGCTAAACTGCCTGGTCCACAGATGTGGCCTCTTGTGTTGCTGTGGCCACTTTAACTTCTCTGGGAATCCGTTTCCTCGTGTAATGGGTTAGGTCACTGGAAAGAGCACCTGAAATAACGCAGGTGAGCTATTTGGCAAGCTGCCTTGTTGAGTGAATCCTCAATAAATGCTAGAGGTAAGAGACTTGCCTGATTTCTTTACCTTTCTTGGTTCTTTACTGGAGTCCCACCAAGCCCTCCTTTTGCTGAAGGGAAGGCAAAGGTGAGGTAACTGGCTTGTTGGGGAATTGGCCAAGCCAGACAGCCAAACCAGCCTGGGCCTTCTCCAAAGCCCGGAACAGTTCCACCCACAGAGTCAGTCTGCTATAAATGGCTAACGTTCCGTTGTCAGAGCCTATGCAATGTAAAAAATGCAGGGGGAATAGATTAGCAAGAGGCTAGAAAAGGCGGTTACCCCCCAAATCTGGAGAAACAAGAGCCTTAAGTTTCAAGATGGGGGCTGGGAAGGTGGCTCAGTGGTAGAGCGCTTGCCTTGCATGCATGAGGCCCTGGGTTCGATTCCTCAGCACCACATAAGCAAAAAAGAAAAAAAG
>NW_012267336.1:633284-646946 GCF_000151885.1 Dipodomys ordii | reverse complement strand
GGATCTTGTCCAGGCCCTCCTGGCCTAGGCACGGGAACTCCTTGAGCAGACGCACCCTCTCCGTGTAGTACGTCTTCTTGGCCTCCTTCCAGTGCGGCTCCTCCAGCACCTCGAAGATCGCCGCCCCGATGGCCAGGTAGAAGATGATGGCCGAGGTGAGCAGAGGGCCCCGGTCCACCATGGCTCCCGAGCGGCCGCTTCCACCCGCGCCGCCGGCCCCGGTCCCGGCCCCGGCCGCCGCTCCGGGTCTGCCCGCTCAGCGGCTTCTGCAAACAGCTGTTTGAATTTGGAGCTCCGCATGCGCAGTGCCCCGGGCCCCTGCGCCGGCTCCCGGGACCAAAGTTGTTCCACCAAGTTAGCCGGGCTCACTCAGCGCAGGGATCTAAACGGACGCCGCTCACCCCAGCCGGGAGAGTGCACCCCGAAATCTCCGGAGCGTCAGGAACCGGCGGGAAGTGGGGTGGGAGGGCAACTCAAGCCCCAGACTCTGGCAGACACGTGTGCGGCTCCGGCGCGCACCACAGCGAAAGGCGCCCGCCCGCCTCCGCACGGCTCTTTAACCAGCGCTGCGCGCGCTCTGCCCGCCCGCGCCGGGCCCGGGAGTGGGTGGGGCCTGGAGACCACGCCTCCTTTAAACCACGCCCCTGGTTCCAGGCCACGCCCCTCGAGGTGCGCGCTGCAGGAGTTGCGGTCCGCGGGTGCAGTCACCTCGGGGACCCTCGCTCTGCCCGCACCCCCCACCTCCCGGCAGCACCCGCAGAGGTTGCAGCCTAGGGTTGATTATTAGTGTGGCTGTGTATTGGTTACAATGACGTCGCACCGTAGGACTGAGATCAGCAATCTATTTCTATTGCTGTTTTCCATGCCCTGGAATTCTCAGTTACTGATGTTTCTTCAGCTGCTGAGGTGGTGGTTGTTTTTTGCAGTCTCTTTCCTGTCTTCTCACACAGTTTGTTGCTGAAGCTGGGGGACGGGGTTAGAAGAGCTGTGGGCATTTGCCCCCCCCCCCACACACACACCTGTGCAGGCTCCATTCCCCTCCTCACCTGCCCTGCTGAGACCTACAGGCCCAGAAGCCACAGCCCACCAGACCTCCACGCTCACAGGCATGGACTGCTGCCACACTCCTAGACCTATTTCAGATTGCACCCCCCACTACATGCGCGCACACACACACACACACACACACACACACATACAACACTGGAATGTCAGCTGGAGGGCTGGCTGGGTGTGTGCCTGCTGCATCGACATGCTGGGTAAGCAAGGGTGCAGTGGCACAGTGGATAAGTTATGCCCATGCACGCATGCACGCACACATGTACATGCTATCTCTCACCTGTGGCTGCTTTTTCAAACTGTCTCCAGGCAGTACTGTGTGTATTGTATCTTTCCACACATCTAAGCAAGGCATTGCTGCCCATTTCCCAGCAAGGAAACTGAAGTCTTGGCAGGTTACTTAGTTGAATTGGAGGGGGGAGCGTTCCTTTCCCTGCTCCGGACTCACCGGCTTACCCTGACCTCTTGTGACTTTCTGGAGGCAGGTGGGGCAGGGGCCAGAGTCCCTGAACCTCAGAGATCTCCCTCCCCCTCTCCTCCTCCTTCACTTTCTCTTCACGTTCTCCCAGATCCCCTTCTTCCTTTCTCCCCCTTGCACTGAGGCTTGAACTCAGGAACTGAACATTCCCTCTTAGCTTTTTGCTCCAGACGTTTTGCTGTACCATGGGAGCCAAATCTCCATTTCCAGTTTTCTGTTGGTGAAGTAGAGATCGGAGTCTCCCAGATTTTTCTGCTCTAGCTGGTTTTAAACCTGGATCCTCACATCTCAGCTTCCTAAGTAACTCATATGAACGTGGAGGTGTGGCTCAAAGCTGGTAAGGCAAAGCTTTGAACAACAAAGTTCAGGGCTGCGAGTGTGGCTTAGTGGTAGAGTGCTTGCCTCGCATGCATGAAGCCTTGGGTTTGATTCTTTAGTGCCACATAAACAGAAAAAGCCCAAAGTGATACTGTGGCTCAAGTGGTAAAGAGCTATAGCCTTGAGCAAAAGAAGCTCAGGGACAGTGCACGGGCCCTAAGTTCAAGCCCCAGGAGTGGCAAAAAAAAAAAAAGTTCAGAGACAAAGCCCAGGCTCTGAATTCAAACCCCAGTATAGGCGTGAAAACAAGAAAAAAGAAAAGAAAGTTCCAGCCTAGAACACTGAACCCATCCTCCCCACAGCAGGGTAGATAGCCGAGGCTTTCATAAACAAAGACACCCTTGGCTGTTTAAACAACCTAACTCACAGGAGGGGGAAAAGGGGTGAAGTGGGTGGGATATGTATGCTCTTGTCTGATAGACAAATCCACCCCACTGGATTATGTGTATTTTTGTGATTATGCTTCTGTATCAGGGCTGTTAAATCTAAACTCACCTGAGTCCCACCTGGACAAATTGTCAAAATAGATCGTTTGTTTTGATCTAGGTCATATCAGGTCCCTGCCACAAAAGGATCCTCGCCCAGCTTTATTTCTTCCTCATTTCAATTAGGTAAGGCGATTATCCTTGCAGTAAAATAAACATTTGAGGGCTGGAGATGGAGCTCCAAGGTAGAGTGCTTGCCAAGTATATTTTTTAAATATACCTGCAATGGCCAGGCACCTGTGCCTAACACTTATAATCCTAGTTACTCAGGAGGCTGAGATCTGAGGATTGCAGTTCAAAGCCAGCCTGGGCAGGAGAGTTCCTGAGACTCTTATCTCTAATAAACTACTCAGAAAAAGCCAGAATTGACACTGTGGTTCAAGTGGTAGAACGCTAGCCTTGCTGGGCACTGGTGGCTCATACCTGTAATCCTAGCTATTCAGGAGGCTGAGATCTGAGGATCACAGTTCAGAGCCAGCCTGAGGAAGGAAAGTCTATGAAACTCTTTTTTTTTTTTTTTTTTGGTCAGTCGTGGGGCTTGAACTCTGGGCTCTTCAGCTCAAGGCTAGCGCTCTACCACTTGAGCCACAGCACCACTTCCGGCTTTTTTCATTTTGCTTATGTGGTGCTGGGGAATTGAACCCAGGGCCTCATGCATGCAAGGCAAGCGCTCTACTACTGAGCCACCTTCCCAGCCCCTATGAAACTCTTATCTCCAATAAACCACCAGAAAACCAGAAATAGCGCTGTGACTCAAGTGGAAGAGCGCTTCCCTGGAGCTGAAGAGCTGAGGAACAGCTCTCAGGCCCAGAGTTCAAGCCCCACAATCGACCAAAAAACAACACAAAAAAACCCACGCTAGCCTTGAGCTCAGAGAGGCTCAGGGACAGAGCCCAGGCCCTGAGTTCAAGTCCCAAGACCGGCAAAATGAAAAAGAAAGAAGGAGGAAAAAGCTGGACACAGAGGCTCATGCCTGTCATCCTAGCTACTAAGGAGGCTGAGATCTGAGGATGGAGATTCAAAGCCAGCACAGGCAGGAAAGTCTCTGAGACTCTTATCTCCAATTAACCACCAGAAAACCCAAGTGGAGCTGTGGCTCAAGTGATAGAGTGCTAGCCTTGAGCTGAAGAGCTCAGGGACAGCGCCCAAGCCCCAGAGTTCAAGCCCCAGGACCGACAAAAAAAAAAAGAGAGAGAGAGAAGAAAAGAAAGAGAAAAAAGATCCATGAAGAATAGAAAGGGGTTCAATATCACAATTGCTTGAAACTCTATTTCCTTAATAAAATAAAGCTCTATAACTCTCAACTCAAAAGTTCAATGTGTTCTATTTTTATTTTTGTTCTCCTATTGGAATCATATTGAACTACTTACAACATTTCTTGCTTTATGAAAGCCTACACTTATTTTATGAAGTTGCTCTATTCAGTGAGTCATTTGGAAACCTAAGAGAAACTATTAAATTTCCATGTGTGCATCTATTCTCTAACTTGTTCACTTAGAAAGATTTCAGTGTACATGCTAATATAAGCTTCTTGATTTATTATTTATCTATTTGTGTGTGTGTGTGTGTGTGTGTGTTAGTACTGGAGCTTGAACTAAGGCACTGGGCACTGTCCCTGAGCTTTATCACTAACGGCTAGTGCTCTACGACTTGAGCCATAGCTAAGATTTATGGCTTTTTTTGGATGATTAATTGGAGATAGGAGTCTCATGGACTTTTCTGCTCAGGCTGGTTTAGAAAGGCAATCATCAGATCTCAGCCTTCAGAGTAAATAGGATTACAGGTACAAGCCATAGGGGACTAAAGTTTTTGTTGTATAGCAAGAAAACACCAGGTACTAGAGACTCACACCTGTAATTTATCTACTCTGGAGGCTGATATCTGAGAATCAAGATTTGAAGTCAACCATGGGCAGGAAAGTCTGGAAGACTCCTATCTCCATTAACCACCAAAAAGCTGGAAGTGGAAGTGTGTTCAAGGGGCTGACACCAACCATGAGCAAAAAAGCCAAGCCATAGTTGACGCCTTGAGTTCAAGCCTCAGTATTCTCTCAAACATACTCACACACACAATTATAGAAAGAAAAGACTGGCAGAACAAAATAAAAATCACAGAGCAATAAAATTGTTCTATTAAAAAAGCTATTGAGGGCTGGGAAGGTGGCTCAGTGGTAGAGTGCTTGCCTTGCATGCATGAGGCCCTGGGCTCAATTCCTCAGCACCACATAAGCAAAAAGAAAAAAGCCAGAAGTGGCGCTGTGGCTCAAGTGGTAGAGTGCTAGCCTTGAGCTGAAGAGCTGAGGGACAGCGCCCAGGCCCAGAGTTCCGGCCCCACGACTGGACCCAAAAAAAAAAAAAAAAAAGCTATTGAAGGGCTGGGAATGTGGCTTAGTGGTAGAGTGCTTGCCTAGCATTGAAGCTCTGGGTTTAATTCCTCAGTACCATGTAAGCAGAAAAAATCCCAAAGTGGTGCTGTGGCTCAAGTGGTAGAGTGCTAGCTTTGAGCTAAAGAAGCTCAGGGACAGTGCCCAGGCCCAGAGTTCAAGCCCCAGGATTAGCAAAAAAAAAAAAAGCTATTGAGCTGGGTGCTGATGGTTCATGCCTATAATCCTAGCTACTCAGGAAGCTGAGATCTGAGAACTATGGTTCGAAGCCAGCTCTCACAGGAAAGTCAATGAGACCCTTAGCTCCAAACTAGAAGTAGAGAAGTAGAGCTATGGCTCAAAGTGGTAGAGTGCTAGCCTTGAGTGAAAGAGCTCAGGGACAGCGCCCAAGCCCTGAGTTCAAGCCCCATGACCAACCAAAAAAAAAAGGAAATTCTCAGGCATGGAACAACATCAGATATGGGTCTTGACAATACTAAATGAGAGAGGGCAGTCATACACACGCGCACGCGCGCGCGCACGCCTGCGCGCGCGCACACACACACACACACACCTGGGCACCTACTCACACACAAAACCAAGCCTGCATGAATCCACTTATACAATTTTTTTTTTAAGTAATCAAACTTATAGAAAGAACATTCATGGTTTTTCTTCCTAGAAACTGGGAGAAAAGTGGAGGGGGGAGGGGGGAAATTGTTACATAATGATTATAAATGGGTATAAAGTTTCAGTTTTGCAAGACCAAGAAGTTCTAAAGATCACTTGCCCAGAGTGAGAATCAAGATAACACGAATGTGTTTGCAAACTATTAAGATGGTTTTTAAAAAAGGGAGGGGTCCTGAAGATTGCATGCTAGGCAAGCGTTTTATTCTTAAACCACACCTCTGGCTCCTCAATAAATCTTTTATATTATGTGGTTTTCACCACAATAAAAAAAAAAAATCAAGTCACGAAGAGTAGAACTTCTAAATTAGATAAGACATCTGAAGTTACAAGAACGGGCTGGGCATTGCGTTACCAAGTTTAAGGGACGATAATTACATCAGGCAAGCTCGGCTTTGGCAGGGTTGCAGGTTTTCTTAAGAACAAAGCTACCTGCCCTTTGCTCCCTGAGCCACTAAGGCTACCAAGAAATGTGTTCTCCCAGGTAAAGAGCAGGGCTCCAGGTCTGCTTCGGAATTATGTGTGTTTAAGGATTTCACACAGATCTCTATCGCCATTTCAAAACCTTTTCCTTAAACATGGAAAATCGCCATTTCTTTGCTGTTTGGTAACATCTAAAGTTTTTGCTGCCAAGTAAAACAATTCAAGAACAAGGCAGCCACTCCCACTGCTCCTCTGACCCCTTCAGAGGTCACCTGGAGCCAGTCCTCTGGCTGGTCATTTCAGGCTAACCCAGTAAGCTGGGGCTTGCATGTGTCCCCACCTTCTTCTCCAACTCTCATTGATTCCTGAAATTCCAGCATTTGAGAGCTACCGTTTAGCATTAAATATTACCTTCTCCCTAAGACCTCATTCTAAACCCAGCATTAAGACAGGAACACTGGAGCTGGGCATGGTAGTTAGTGTACACTTGTAATCTCAGCAAGTATTTGGGCTCAGTGCCAGTGGCTGAGGTCACACCTGGAATGCTAGCTATGCAAGAGGCTGAGATGTGAGGATCAAGATTTAAAGCTAGGGCCCTGTGTCAATGGCTCACACCTGTAATCTGAGCTACTCAGGAGGTTGAGATCTGAGGATGGCAGTTCAAAGCCAGCCCAGGCAGGAAAGTCCATGAGACTCTTACCTCCAATTAACCACCAGAAAACCAGAAGTGACACTGTGGCTCAAGTGGTAGAGTTGAAGAGCTGAGGGACAGTACCCAGGCCCAGAATTCAAGCCCCATGACCGATGGGGAAAAAAAAAAAAAACAATTTGATGCCAATCCCAGGCAGAAAAATCTATAAGACTCTTATCTCCAATTAACCAGCAAAAAGCTGGAGTTAGAGGTGTGGCTCAAGTGGTAGAGAGCTAGCCATGAGGAAAAGTGAGAGTGGGAAGCCCTGAGTTCAAGCCTCAGTGATAGCACCTAAAAGCAAACAAAAACATAGTTCAGTGGTATTCACCAGACATTATACAACTTGTAGATGGAGGGATGGGAGGGAAAAACTGGGAGAAAACGAGGGAGGGAAGGAATGACATTGTCCAAAAACAAATGTACCCTTTGTCTGACCTATATACCTGTAACCCCTCAGTACATCACCTATTTTATAATAACAATAAAAAACAAAAACAAAAACCACACACACAACAAAAGCACTTAGGAGGCTGAGGCAAGAGGAACACAAATTTAAGGCTAGCTTGAGCTACCTAGTGGGATTCTGCCTGGAAAACAGCAAACAAACCGGGTGCTGGTGGCTCATGCCTAACACCCTAGCTACTCAGGAGCCTGGAGCATCAAGGAATGAAAAAAAAAAAACCTGTCCAGGTGGGAAAGTCCGTGAGCTGCTTTTTTTTTTTTTTTTTTTGGTCGGTCGTAGGGCTTGAACTCTGGGCCTGGGCGCTGTCCCTCAGCTCTTCAGCTCAAGGCGAGCGCTCTACCACTTGAGCTACAGCGCCACTTCCAGCTTTTTTCTTTTTGCTTATGTGGTGCTGAGGAATCGAACCCAGGGCCTCAGGCATGCAAGGCAAGCATTCTACCACTGAGCCACCTTCCCAGCCCTGTTGTTGTTTGTTTTTGTTTTGGGGTTTTGTTTGTTTGTGTGGAACAGGGTCTTGCTACCTAACCCAGGCTGACCTGGAACTCACCGTGTGTTCCTTGCTGGCCTGGAACTCGCAGTCTTTCAGCTATGGCTTCTGAAGTGCTGATAAAAATTGTTAATTGTGTTTAACATGATTGACTTCACAATGTGGCATATTTTTTATGCCATTACACGATATTAGAGCTAGGCATGGTGGTGTACACTTGTAATCCTAGTACTTGGGAGGTGAAGCAGGATTATGTGTTTGAGGCCAGCTTGCGCTGCCTAGCAACACCTATTTTCAAAAAACAAGCCTGGGCTGGGAATGTGGCTTAGTGGTAGAGTATTTGCCTAGCATGCATGAAGCCCTGGGTTCGATTCCTCATTACCACATACACAGAAAAAGTTGGAAGTTGCACTGTGGCTCAAGTGGTAGAGTGCTATCCTTGAGCAAAAGTAACTCAGGGATGGTGCCCAGGCCCTGAGTTCAAGCCCCAGGTCTGGCAAAAAAACACACACACACACAAATAAATAAACAAAAAACAACAAGAAGGAGCAAGGGCAACATTGTCCAAAAATAAATGTATTCTTTACCTGACTTATGTCACTCTAATCCCTATGTAATCACCTTTATAATAACACTAAAAAAAACAAACAAACAAGAAACAAGAAAGCAAGAAGGAAGAAAGGAAGGGAGGAAGGAAGGGAGGGGGAAAGGAAAAAGGAGGGAGGGAAGAAGGTCAAAGAGGGAGGAGGGGAAAAGGCAGGGAGAGAGGAAAAGAAGAAAGGAAGGAGAGAGGAAAGGGAGGGGAGGAGTAGAGGAGGAAAGCAAGGAAGGAAAAAGAAAGGCGGAAAGGGAGGGAGAGAAGGAAAGAAGAAAAGGAAGGAAGGAAACGAGGAAAGAAGGAGGAAAGGGAAAACAAAACATCAGAAAAGTCCCTAGGCTTTACTAGACTTTGCCAGACAGGTGCATACAACAAGTTTGATCATAGTTCCAGCAGACATGAGCTCTAATGACTGCAGCATCTTCAGGAAGTCTCCCAGGGGACAGGATGGGTCCTTTAGGTGTGGGTGAGGATGGGCTGGGGCAGGGGGAGCAGAAGGAAAGTAGCAGCAGCAGCAGCAGCAGCAGGGGAGCCCCTTGGAGGCCCTGATCACTCAGGAGATGTTAGGGAGGCCCTCGCTGGCAGGTGGGGGCTTCTCACTGTGCATAAGCATCTGAGATCTGTCTCTCTCCTCCCCCCACCCTCAGCTTGCTCTTCCAGCAGTTTCCCCAGCCCCCCTCCTCCCCGCCCCCCAATCCCAGCAGACCACTGAGAAACCCACTGACCCCAGCACAGCTGCGCCTGGGAACACACAGATCCTCAGACAATCGGCCACTTGTCCAGCAGATGGGCACAGGCATGGGGCTGGTTGGGAGGTGGGCGGGGAGGGAGGAGGGTGAGGCGGGTGAAGAGGGTGCCAAGGGGGAAGGAGGAATGGGTATTCCTGGAATTTCTGCCTCCTGAGCCAGGCAGTAAACAGAACCTGAGCACACAGGACTTTGTCCTAGGACAAGCAACAACAGTCCAGGGCTGGGGCTGGGGGCTGGGGGGGGGAGGGGCTGAGGATGGGGGTTGGGGGGGGCGGCACTCACCTGCCAGGAGCTGCTCCCTGTAGAAGCTCTAAGTGAAGGAGGTGGTAGAGAGAAAAGGGCCCAGGATCACCCTGGCCCTGCCCGGCCCAGAAAGTCCCGCCTGGAGCCGCCAGCCTCCTCATGCCACAGCGCCATGAACCCTGAAGGATGACATCCAGTAGTGCCCCCCCACGGTTATCAGCACAGCCCCCCAAAAGAGACGAGGCCAACTAGAAGGCCACTCTGAAAGAAGCTGGCCAAAACTTGAACTTGAACCAAATCAGCTCTGTTTGCTTAGTACATAATGAACGTAAGAACCACCCCCCCTAAAAAAAAAAAACCTGGCTTCTTTAACAAATAAATACCGAGGCGTGGAAGAGGAGGGGAGAAGGAAGATGGCAGAATGGTAGTGTACAATCTCTTGTTCTGCAGACTGTAATCTACAGATGCAAGATCACGAGATTAAGAGAGCAATTGCATGTATGCATACAACGATATGTATGTACACATATTTGCCAGTATATACGTATATATCGATTGCAATGAACAGCAGTGCATCGTATAAAGAGTACTGGAAGATGGGTGCGCGTATGGAAATGGCACAGTGAAACCATTCTGTGTACCTTGGTACACGTGGTAATAATAACCTCCAAAGTATGAATCATATAATTCTTCAATGTCCCAAATTATAGTAGTTAATGTATAATAAGCAAGATCAGTAACACTGAGAGTAAGTTGTAGATTTTTCTCACCATAAAGGATAAGTAAATGAGCTATGCATATGTTAATTAGCCTGATTTAGTCTTTCCACAGTGCAAACATATTTCAAAAAGGCATATCGGATGCTACAAATACGTATAATTTTTGTCAATTAAAAAAACTAAAATGCTAAAAAATTTTTTTAGTTAAACAAAGAAATAACTTAAAGGTGATAAGGAACCAGACTCTGGTGGCTCAGGCCTGTCATCCTTGCTACTCAGGAGGCTGAGATCTGAGGATTGCAGTTCAAAGCCATCCTGGGCAGGAAAGTCCATGAGACTCTTATCTCCAAATAACCACCAAAAAAAAAAAAAGCAGGAAGTAGAGCTGCCTAGAGCAAAAAAAGCCAAGTGAGAGCTTAAGGTCCTGAGTTCAAGTCCCTGTACTGGTACACATGCACACACACACACACACACACACACACACACACACACACACACACACACACACCTCTAAAACAGAATCCAGCAGAGAATTTCTCAATAAACCAGATTGCTAGCTAGTATTCTGAGTGACAGACATATCCTAGGTGCTCAATCAATATCTGTTGACAGGCTGGGGTCTGGGCTAGAAACGGGGCTCAGACCCCAAAGGACAGCAGGAAGGAGCTGAGGGCTGGGTGAAAGAGGAGAGGAAGGCACTTCAGTCAGCAGAAAGTAAGTAGCAGCATTACTTCAGAGGGACGACAATGTAGGGCACAATGCAAAGGCCTCTTAGCTAGATAAGATTGCAAAGTAGGGAATGAAGCAGACAGAGTGCAGAATCGGTGTGTGGGTGGGGGAAAGGAGAAGGTCAACCAAGGACTCTTTATTTAAGACAAGCTCTTTCTCTCTAGCCCCTACTGGCCTCAAATTCAGATCCTTCTGCCTCAGCCTCCACAGTACTGAGATTACAGATGTACACACCCATACAAGACTCTAGGGGGGAGGGGGAGGAACAGGCTTAGGGGCAAGGAGGGACAAAAGATCAAGAATTCAGGAATCTGAAAAAGACATATTTGGGGGTTGGGCACCTGGGTGGGGCTTGCTGGCTTCGGCCCCCGCCTGGAAAATCAAGCTGTTTGCAGCCAGGAGCTCCTGGAGAGGAGGAGTATTGCAGCAAAGATGTAAACTGATGATACAGGAACTGCGGCGGTAGCCAGAACTAATCCCCTGGATGGGAAGACTGACACCCCAACAGCCATCAAGTACGCCCACTGAGTCAGACCCCAAGCTGCCCTTGAAGAAAAGGAAACACTGGGCTGGAATGGCTTGTTTCCCTGCAGCCCAGAGTCCCTGGCTTGGGCTGAGTTGTCTTTTGGTGCCTGCTCAGGCTGGACCCGTTTCTTATTCCAGGTGTGTCCTTCCCAAATCTGAATGTGAGTCACTGGGGGGAAGAGGATTCGATTAGCAGACACTCAGCCAGACTGCAGCTGTGCCCCAAAGCAGGGTGTGGGGGCTGAGCAAAGCTTTCCCCTTGGGCAGACCCGATGGCCCAGCACCCTCTTATCCTTCCTGCAGACCGCTGCCCCCACCCCCACCCCCTTCCCCCTCTGGAGCTTAGGGTGGGTGCACGGCCGCCACAAGTTTCAGATTTCAAAACTCCCTTTCATGGTACCTTACCTATGGCAGAGTCTGAGAATGGAGCTCAGGATTGCTTTCGCAGCTACCTAGTCAGGGCTAGGCCAGGGCAGGGCTCTTGGAGAAAGGGGTTGCCGTGGGGGGAATGATGCAGAGGTGGGATGCTCCTTGGAGGCTCTGGGAATGGGGTACAGAGGGGCACAGCATGGCGGGTTCTATGTGAGGGGGCCGTCCTGAAGGACAGCAGATAGTGACAGATAGTGAGGGCGCCCCGGCGGGCAGATTCTGGGAGAAGCTTCAGGATGCCATAGGTAGGTTTGGTCACTCCCCGACCCTATGAGAAGTGTCTGGTAGCCCAGAGCCTTCCGTTCACTTCTGCGTCCCCAGGGGGTCCTGTGGGACCCCTGGGGGTCACGTGGGACACACGCTCCCTGGAGGTAAGACACACCCATCCGTTGCTCAGGGAGGAAAGTCCTGGGAGACCGGACACGTGCAGGGGATCTGTTTTCCCAAAGCAAAGAACCTCAGGCTGAGTAATTAGTAGAGAGGAGAGCTTTTCCTTAGCTCACCCTTCCAAGACTGAAAGTCCAAGGTCCGGCCCCTCCCTGGATAGCCCGGTCACCACGTGGCAGGGGACACCGCAGGACACCGCGGATGAGGCTCTGTGGATGAGTGTGTGTGTGTGTGTGTGTGTGTCTGTGTCTGTGTATAAAACTAAGGACAGCATTAACCCCTTCCAAAGGGCAGAACCCACAATGACCTAACCAGCACCCCCAGGCTTTACCCCTGTTTCTCCACTCCTTCCCTCCCTCCCTGCCTCCCTCCCTTCCTTCCTTCCATCCTTTCTTTCTTCCTTCTTCCTTTCCTCCCTCAGTCTCTCCCTCCCTCCCTCCTTCCTTCCCTCTCTCCTTCCAGCCTTTCTTCCCTTTCTCTCTTTTCTGGAACAGTACTGGAATTTGAACTCAGGGCCTAATGCTGGCTAGGCAAGGGCTCAACCACTTGAACTACACCCTAGCCTGAGGCACTGCCTCTGGAAGATTCCACCACCCATTTATGAAGATTGTGGAAGGAATCTCACTGAAAGCTGAGGAACAATTGAGGGGGTAGGTTGTTCTGATTAAAATATAATCTATGGCTGGGCACCAGTGGCTCGTGCCCATAATCATAGCTACTAATAAGGCTGATATCTGAGGATCATGGTTCAAAGCCAGCCTGGGGAAGGAAATTCTGAGACTCTTATCTCCAATTAACCACCAAAAAAAAAAAAAAAACGGAAGTGGCACTGTGACTCAAGTGTTAGAGTGCTAGCCTTGAGCAAAAGCAGCTCAGAGACAGTGCCCAGGCCCTGGGTTCAAGCCCCAGGCCAGGCAAAAAAAAAAAAAAAAAGAATGACAGGAAGGTAAAACAGGCCACTGGTGGGGTAGAGGGGCTCAGGGGAAGCAGGGAAGGTAGAGAGGGCCAGTGGGGTGACTATGGCAGAAATACTAATTATGCATAGATAAAAACAGACCAATGAGAAGCTGGGCTGGGGCTCAAGTGGTAGAGCACCTAGCAAACTTGAGGCTCTGAGTTCAAACCCTAGCACCATCCCCAAAAAATAAAAAAGAATCATAAAACCTGTTGACATTGTATTAGGAAGGATGGGGGTAGCCGGGTGTCAGTGGCTTACACCTGTAACCCTAGCTACTCAGGAGGCTGAGGTCAAAGGATCCAGGTTCAAAGCCAGCCTGAGCAGGAGCATCCGTGAGACTCCTATCTCCAATAACCACCAGGTAGAGCGCTCACCTTGAGCTGAAGAGCTCAGGGACAGCGCCCAGGCCCAGAGTTCAAGTCCTATAACTGACAAAAAACAAAAAAAGAAGGGTGGAGTGGGAAGAGGAGGTAGGAGAGAGATAGAGGGGGTGAAGTTGATCGAGTACATTGTATCCAAGTATAGATGTTGCAGTGAGACTCTCTCTCTCTCTCTTTCTCTCTCTCTATACATATATATATACATACACACATACATATATATGTTAATAAATGAAACTTTTTTTTTTTTTTTTTTTGCTGGTCCTGGGGCTTGAACTCAGGGCCTGGGAACTGTCCCTGAGCTTCTTTTGCTCAAGGCAAGTGCTCTATCACTTGAGTCACAGCACCACTTCCAGCTTTTTTGAGTAGTTTATTGCAGATAAGAGTCTCGCAGAGGGGCTGGGAAGGTGGCTCAGTGGTAGAGCGCTTACC
>NW_012267336.1:629478-632754 GCF_000151885.1 Dipodomys ordii | reverse complement strand
TTTTGTTGGTTGTAGTGGCTGAACTCTGGGCCTGGGTTCTGTCCCTCAGCTCTTCAGCTCAAGGCTAGCGCTCTACCATTTGAGCCACAGCACCACTTCCAGCTTTTTCCTCATGCATGTGAGGCAAGCACTCTACCTCTGAGCCACCTTCCCAGCCCCTTTCATTGCCCAGACTGGCTTTGAACCATAATTCTCAGATCTCAGCCTCCTGAGTAGCTAGGATTACAGGCGTGAGCCACCAGCACTGGGCACAATCCTCTACTTTTTCTGGTATTTACTTATTTATTTGTAGGTCGTGGGGCTTGAACTCTAGGCCTGGGCTGTCTCTGAGCTCTTTAGCTCAAGGCTAGCACTCTACCATTTGAACCACAACACCAGTTCTGGCTTTTGTTTTGTTTTGTTTTGTTTTTTGTGGTGCTGAGGAATCAAACCCAGGGCCTCACGCTTGCAAGGCAAGAACTCTACCACTGAGCAACCTTCCCAGCCTCCTCTACTTTTTCTACATGCAAAATATGTAAGGGTACAGGTAGAGGAGGCTGAGGGAAAGAGATGAATTTGGTAAGAAAGCTCTAGAGCTGAGGGAGCGCCCACAGGTAGAAAGCGTGGTCTAGTATGTCCTAGTCCTAGATCTAGAACCCATTCCTGAAAAAAAGAAAATGAAAAGGTTAGGGACTCTTGTTCAGTAGGAAAATGATCAAGCTAATTCCACAAACCCTGCTGGGACCCTTTTGCCATTTGGAGTGGTTCCAAGGCACCAGGGAAGTGTGAAGAACTGAATTCCTGCACAGCGCTCACATCCATTTCCTTCTGAGCCACGGCTGCTGTGCACCTGGGTTAGCCGGAGCCATAAAACCCCATAGCAACCCATCTGGAATTCTGCATCCACAGGTGATGGACATCTGCTGCAGGCCGGTGGCTTTGGATGTGGAGTGTCTTCTCTATAGAGACCGAGGTCCTTTAAGTAGAAAGGATGGATGGACCAGGACGGCAGGCTGGACTCCATGCAGGCCGCTACCCAGTACATGGCTCTCATGTGCCTCGGGTGTGAGGGAAGGCTGGAGGAGCAGGCTTCCTGCAGGAGGAGGAAAGCTGGGAAAGCATAGCAGCACATACCTGTAATCCTGGAGAGTCAGACGGCTGAGATTTGAGGTTCATGGTTTAAAGCCAGCTTGTGAACCTGTTAGCTCCACTTAATAGCAAAAAGCAAAAGCTCAAGTAGTACAGTACCAGCTTGAGGAAAAAACAAACAAAGCCAAGAGAGAGAAGAGGAGATACAAGGCCTTGAGTTCAAGCCCTAGTACTGGCAAAGCAAGCAAGCAAGCAAGAAAGAAAAGAAAGAAGGAAAGGGTATGTACAAGAGAGAGAGAAAAAGGGAGGGAAGGAAAGAAGAAGGGAGAAAGGAAGGAAGGAAGGAAGAAAGAAAGCAAGAAAAAAGGAAGGAAGATAAAGAAAGTATGAATGTGTATTCATCTCCAAGGCCACACAGTTAAATAATGTCCATTATTGATCTCAACATCCCTAAGTCTGACTTTTTCCTCAGGATCTTAAACTCAAGTCTTGGGTGCTGTTCTTTAGCTTTTCCCTCAAGGTTGGCACTCTACCACTTGAGCCACAGCTCCACATCTGGCTTTTTGGTGGTTAACTGGAGTCTCACAGACTTTCCTACAGGGGCTGGCTTGGAACCCTGATCCTCAGATCTCACCCTGAGGAGCTAGGTTTACAGATGTGAGCCAACGGCGGCACCAGGCCCAGCCCTCACTTTGAATCCTAAGATCCCTAAGGGGGAAGAGCCCTTCCAGTTATATTTGGACTCCCCACCCCCCCAACACACACACACACACACACAGACACAGACACACACACACACACACACATATACCCTGCCAGTGACATTTTAGCAATTGGTAGCCTTCCCCTTCATCTCCCAGGGAGCTCCACAGTAACCCCATAGAGAGAGCACCCTGAATGCCCGGTCGAAAGCAGCCTGCTCCAGCCAAGCCCATTTCCTGACCAGAGATGACTGTAGAATTTCCATGAGTGATGGGCAGTGAGGCCAGCTAGGGCTCGGGTGTGCTCCTGCTCTCCGCGGACTTCACCTCTGTGGACTGTGCCAGTCTTCGTGGCATTAACAACCACCATCACCACCACCACAATAATAATAACAAAACAGGCGCTGGTGGCTCACACCTGCAATCCTAGCTCCTCGGGAGGCTGAGATCTGAGAATCAAAGTTAAAAGCCAGCCTGGGCAGGAAAGTCCAAGAGACTCTTATCTCCAATGAACCACCAGAAAACCGCAAGTGGTGCTGTGGCTCAAGTGGTAGAACATTCACCCTTAAACTGAAGAGCTGTGGGACAGTGTCCAGGTCCAGAATTCAAGCCCCAAGACAAACACCACCACCACCAACAAAAAAACCCAAACAAAACAACAACAAACCACACCCAGTCACTGCTCAGTGTCAGAGGCCTGTAATAAATACCGAGGGGCACGGAACCCCAGCTGGCCTGGCCCTGCCCTCATCCGGTGACCTGGCCTCCTTGCCCCTTAGCCTCTGTTCTGGGTCCTCCCTCTAACCAGGAGCCAGATGTGGGCCGGCCGTGGGAATTCTCAGCCAGGGAGGCGGAAGCAGTGGTTTCACCCAGGAGCTCCCTGTTGTCAGGGCCAGGCAGGAGGCTCTGCTGGTTTATGTGTGGCTATATAAACAGACAGCGGGCAGCTCTGGTTCCTGACAGAAGATAAGGCCAGAAGACTCAGGAAACCTCCAGGCCCAGCCTCTCCGCAGCTGAGCTTCCCGCCTGTCATGTAGTGTGCATTGTCCTGTGTGTGGTGTTTGCTCAGGTGGGGCCCCTCCCTGCCTGGGCCAGGGATTGCTTCACATGATGCCTGGTGCACAAGGGGTTAATGTGGGGGCTGGAAGATAAACAAGTGTGCAGCTCCACAGCAATGAGGCCTCCCCTGAAAACACCCTGCAAACCAACCCACTATCCCAAACTACACCCCTGCAAGCCAACCCACTATCCCAAACTACACCCCTGCAAGCCAACCACTATCCCAAACTACGCCCCTGCAAGCCAACCCACTATCCCAAACTACACCCCTGCAAGCCAACCCAGTATCCCAAACTACACCCCTGCAAGCCAACCCACTATCCCAAACTACACCCCTGCAAGCCAACCCACTATCCCAAACTACACCCCTGCAGGCCAACCACTATCCCAAACTACACCCCTGCAGGCCAACCCACTATCCCAAACTACACCCCTGCAAGCCAACCCA
>NW_012267336.1:612718-627305 GCF_000151885.1 Dipodomys ordii | reverse complement strand
CAGTCCCAAACTACACCCCTGCAAGCCAATCCACAGTCCCAAACTACGCCCCTGCAAGCCAATCCACAGTCCCAAACTACACCCCTGCAAACCACCCACTGCCCCAAACTACACCCCTGAAAGCCATCCACAGTCCCAAACTACACCCCTGCAAGCCAATCCACAGTCCCAAACTACACCCCTGCAAGCCATCCACAGTCCAAAACTACACCCCTGCAAACCATCCACAGTCCCAAACTACACCCCTGCAAGCCAACCCACTATCCCAAACTATGCCCCTGCAAGCCAATCCACAGTCCCAAACTACACCCCTGCAAACCATCCACAGTCCCAAAGTACACCCCTGCAAGCCAATCCACAGTCCCAAACTATGCCCCTGCAAGCCAATCCACAGTCCCAAACTACACCCCTGCAAACCACCCACTGCCCCAAACTACACCCCTGCAAGCCAACCCACTATCCCAAACTACACCCCTGCAAGCCAATCCACAGTCCCAAACTACACCCCTGCAAGCCAATCCACAGTCCCAAACTACACCCCTGCAAACCATCCAGTCCCAAACTACACCCCTGCAAGCCAATCCACAGTCCCAAACTACACCCCTGAAAACCATCCAGTCCCAAACTACACCCCTGCAAGCCAACCCACTATCCCAAACTACACCCCTGCAAGCCAATCCACAGTCCCAAACTACACCCCTGCAAACCATCCACAGTCCCAAACTACACCCCTGAAAGCCAATATACCATCCAAAGTGTTAGGTTTTTAAAAGGAGGTTGCCGAGTAAGAACCACACGACGCATGTGGTATTCAGGTAAGGGGTAGATTTATTCATCGTTCTGGCTGGTACCAGGCCATGTTGGCCCTCCTCGTGGCTGGGAAAGACCTGGGAAAGAGCTGAGAAAGAGAGAGAGCCAGGAAAGAGAGAGAGCTGGGAAAGAGGTGGGAAAGAGAGAGAGCGTCTGGGCCTGCGCTAGGCCTTATCTAGGGTACAGGCGGAGAAAGGTGTGGCCACATCAAATTCAGATGTGACCTCAGTGGATGCAGATATGACCTCTTCCAGGTGTGCCAGTTGCCTAGGTAACGCAGGTACTGGTGGAGACCTTGCCTGAGGAGAGTGGAGACTGCTCGCCATCCAGGAGCGGACCTTACACAAAGCTATACCACTGCCAGACATCCATAGTCCAAAACCATAGCATTCCCCAGGGCCAGGCTGCCTCTGGCTCTCGCTCCCTTCCTTCTTTTCTTCCTTCCTTACTCTTCTCCTCGTTCCCTTTCTCCTCCTTTCTTTGCTTCTTCCTTTCTCCTTCCCTCATTCTCTCCCTTTTGCTGTTTCTCTTCCTCCCTCCCTTCACCCTTTCCATTACTCCCCTCCCCACTCCCTCCTTTCATATTTCTTTCCTTTCTTTATTGTTGGTTTTTATTTTCTCTTCTTTTTGCTAGTCCTGGGGCTTGAACTCCGGGCCTGGGCACTGTCTTTTGCTCAAGGCTAGCATTCCATCACTTGAGCCACAGTGCCACTTCTGGATTTTTCTGTGTATGTGGTACTGAGGAATTGAACCCAGGATTTCCTGCATGCTAGGCAAGCACTCTACCACTGAGCCACCTTCCCAGACTTCATTTTTGTCTTGAGATCAGGTCTCCTTATATACCTAAGCCCACATTGGCTTGGAACTCTCAATCCTCTCATCTCAGCCTCTTGAGAGCTGGAATTATAGGAGTGTACCACTGCACCACTACACCAGGCTATTCATCTATTTTTTATTTTTGGTGGTGATAGGGCTTGAACTCTGGACCTGGATGCTGTCCTTGAGCTCTTCCACACAAAGCAAGTGCTCTACCACTTGAGCCACAGTGCTAATTCCAGTTTTCTAATGGTTAATTGGAGATAAGAGTCTCACAGACTTTCCTGCCTGAGCTGGCTTTGAACTGTGATCCTCAGATCTCAGCCTCCTGAGTAGCTAGGACTATATGCGTGAGCCACTGGCACCCGACTCATTGTGTTTTAAATAATCTATTTTGAAGTTATTTCGAACTTACAGAAATTTCCAGCACCAGTATGGAAGTTCTCATCCCTTCATGGACTCCTGGACAATTCTCCACATTTCCTCTTTTCCTCATTTTCCTGCACACATCCCCTCTCCTGTTTCTGAATACCCGCCTCGCGGCCAGGATGATCATGGATGAGAGAACAATCCCTGTGTAAATCAGGGACTTGACCTTGGCACCTTGTTTTATAGACAGTAAAGATGTCGTTTAATTGCCCAGTAAGCAGTGCTGGCAGCCACAGTCTTGGTCCCGACTCAACACCTCCCTCTTGTCTTCTGTGGCCTCCTCAGTTCGCTGTCATTCCAGTGGACTGCGCGGAAAAGAAAAAAGAGGTCAGGGGCGGAAGGACCAGAGGTGCAGTGGTGGCTGGTGCTTTGGGATAGATAAGGCCATCAAGTGGACCTCACAGGACCCAATAGTGATCCCTGTCTAACTAGGAGTACTTACACACACACACACACACACACCACGGAGTCCTCCCCGCTCACTGTGGAAGGCTTTAAGTAGGCCTGGCACTCTGCCAACAAGAAAGCTTGCTAGCAGGGCACCGGTGGCTCACACTGGACATCCCAGCTACTAAGGAAGCTGAGATCTGTGGATCAAAGTTTGGAGCCAGCCAGAGCAGGAAAGTCCATGAGACTCTTATCTCCAGTGAAGTACCCAAAAAAGCAGGAAGTGGAGCTGTGGCTCAAGAGGTAGAGAGCTAGCCTTGAGCAAAAAAAGATCAGAAGCCAGGCTTCTGTGGCTCCATCCTCGCTACTCAGGAGGCTGAGATCTAAGGATTGTGATTCAAAGCCAACCCACGGAGGAAAGTCTGTGAGGCTCGTATCTCCAGTTAGTCACCAGAAAACTGGATGTGGTTCTGTGGCTCAAAGTGGTAGAGCACTAGCCTTGAGCACAAAATCTCAGAGATAGTGCCCAGGTCCTGAGTTCAAGTCCTAGGACCTGCATATATACACAAAGGGAGCAGAAGGGGAAGGGAGGGGAGGGGAGGAAAGGGGAGGAAGGAAGGAAGGAAAGAAGGAAGGAAAGAAAGAAGAAAAGAAAGAAGAAAGAAAGAAAAAAAAGAAAGAGTTATTACTAGATGTAACTCTTACCCTTGGAGCAGAACTGTCAGTTAAATTAAACTCATTTTCTATGTGAGCCTGCTTCAGGCATTTTGCTATAACAGAGAATGAACTAACAGTGGTCCAGGCTGGAAGCCAGCACATATATTACATTTAATTATCCTGTCCGGTCCATCTCCTTCCATCTACATTACTTTATCTTTCCTTGCCTTTTATATCCCTAACAGGCCGCCGCCTCCTCCTCCTCCTTCTCCTCCTCCTCCTCTTCCTCCTCATCCTTCTTCTTTTTTTTAGTGGTGGTGCTACTTGGGTTGGGCTTGAACTCAGCTTTTTTGCTCAAAGCTAGTGCTCTATCACTTAAGCCATAGGTCCATTTCTGCCTTTTTTGATGGTTAACTAGAGATAACAGTCTCTTGCGCTTTCCTGCCCAGGCTGGTTTTGAACCACAATCTTCAGCTCTCAGTGTCCTGAGTAGACAGGATTACAAGAGTGTGCCACCAGCACCTGGCTTTCCATTTGTTTCTGAGACAGAATCTTACTAACACTGCCTGGGCTGGCCTCCAGCTCCAGATCCTCACGCCTTTTACTTCCCAAGTAGCTGGGATTATAAACATGCACCACCATGCTCGGCTGAGGTCTCTGTGCAGATATTTAACCTGGACTCCAGAGGAACACTTCCATTCCAACCGCACACCTGAGGTCCTCCCCAGTACTTCTGGTGCCTTGTGAGCCAAGAGCTTCCCAAGAGCAGAGGGAGGGGCTGTGCTGGGCCTTCCCCAGCCAGAGGACACTGAGCCTTCTAGAAGAATCTGAGGGAGGCCTCCTCAGGCACTTAGAGCCGTATCTCTGGGGGAAGAGGTGCTGGGGCATCTCTGTGCAGTCTCGAGCCCTGCAGATCAAAACCCCGAGAGCCACCTCTACCAGGCTAGAGGGGTGGGGGCGTTTTATGTGGCTTACTTCTTTATTTTATTTTATATATCATCTGGGTATATAGCCTAGGCGAGTCTAGAACTCTTGATTCTCCTACCTCACCCTCCCAAGAGTGCTGGGATTACAGGCTTGCGCCACGGCACCTCCCCTGAGCATGTGGTTTTCATTTGCATTTGGATGTCAGTATGTCTCAGTAAGCTACCAGAAGGAATATCAGATGTTTTCACCACGAAGAAACGACAGATGACTGGGGAGATAGGAATGTGTAACATGATCTGAACATTGCACACGGGCTGGGGCTGGGCTGTAGCTCAGGGACGGGGGGGGGGGGCAGGGGCTGGTATATGGCTTAGGGGTACGGTGCTGCGGTGGGCTATAACTCAGGATACACCTAGTGCTTAGTCTGTATGAGACCCTGGGCTCCACCTCCCGAACCATCAAAACAAACCAAAAAAGTTGGCTTTAAACATTGTGTTTAGATTGTAATCCCCCTTTATTATGCACAAATTATTGTTATTATTTTTTAAATTTGGGCCGGTTACAGGGCTTGAACTCAGGGATTAGGCACTGTCCCTGAGCTCCGAGCTCCTTCTCTTTAGATCAGAGCTCTACCACTTTGAGCCACAGCGCCACTTCCACTTTCCTGGTGGTTCATTAGAGATAAGAGTGACATGGACTTTCCTGCCCAGGCTGGCTTTGAACTGTGATCCTCAGATCTCAGCCTCCTGAGTAGCTAGGATGACAGGCGTGAGCCACCGGTACCCAGTTTATGTATAACTTTTCCATATCATTTGAAAATAAAGATGGTAAGTGTGCCAGCTGGCTTGACTTTTGTCCCTGCTCAGTGAGTCTTAGGGACAAGTGTCAGTCAGGCAAGGCTTATAGAGGAAGAGGAAAGCTGTTCAACTGGCAGCGTTGCTAGGAACCAGGACAGGCCTTCCATTTTCTGGAGAAGGGTTTGAATGTTGATACATTCCTCCAAGAAAGGGAGAGGTCGCGTTCCCATGCTGCACACAGCTTTCCAATGTGCTTACACCTGCCGAGGACAGCTAGCTACCAAAGACAAGTTACAACAAGGCAGTTAGCTGAGTGTGGCAGTTCAGGTCTGTAATCCTAGCTACTCAGGAGGCTGAGATCTAGAGGATCACAATTTGAGGACAGCTCCTGTAGAAAAACCTGAGAAACTCTAATTCCCAAATTAACCCACTAAATGCTAGACTGGAGGTGTAGCTCAAGGGGTAGAGTGCCAGCTGTCAGTGGAAAAAGCCAAGGGAAGCATCCAAGGCCCAGAAGTAGCTCCTTGGTGATCGCTGTTCTTAACCAGTTTGCCTCCACCCTCCCGTCTGGGTTAGTTTTGAGCTGGGATCCTCAGATCTCAGCCTTCTGAATAGCTAGGATTACAGGTGTGAACCCCTGGTGCCAGGCAAAAAAACCCTGATTTTTTTTTTTCCCAGAGCTGAGGACCGAACTCAGGGCCTTGCGCTCGCCAGGCAGGTGCTCTTCTGCTGAGCTAACCCCCCAGCCCCAAACCCTGATTTTTATGGTGGCAAATGATTGAAAACACCATTTTAATGGTGTATACGTTGCGACCTGTTACATTTGCAACATTATAAAGCCACCGATCACCATCATCCATTTCCAGACTTTGTCCTCATCCCAAACAGAAACTCTGAACACTCCGGGCGCCTCCCTGCGCCCCCTATGACCTCTTGTGAACTTTCTCTTTCTATGAACTTGGTTGTCCTGGGTGGTTTGCTCATCGAATGGGAATCCTACAGTATTATTCCTCACTCTCGTCTGGCTTTCCGCACTTAGATTCATTCACCTTGTGCCATGAATCAGAACCTCATTCCTTTTTTATGGCTGAGTAATATTCTGTCATATATACAGATATATCATGTGTTGTTTACCCACTCATCAGCCCGTGAAAGTTTAAGCTTCTTCTAACTCTTGACTATTGTGAACTGGATAAGGGTGTGGTCCCGTTCCCCCTCACCCCCTTCCTCCCTGTGCCTAGGGCTTGAACTCATGGTCTAGGCACTTTCCCTGAGCTTCTTTTATTCAAGGCTAGCTACCCTAGCCATAGCTCTACTTCCAGTCTTTTGCTGGTTAAAATATAAAAGTCTCATAATTTTCTTGTCCTGGCTGGCTTTGAACCATGATCCTCACATCTCAGCCTCCTGAGTAGCTAGGATCACAGGGGTGAGCCATGGGTGCCAAGCAAGCTTCCCCATCCATTTCAAGTCAGGTTTCTATGTGGTGGGAGAGGCAGACTCCTGCTGTGTGTCCTAGTGTGTCTCACACCCTAACCCATTGTGGCCATCCACAGACTCCATGTGCAACAGAAGCAAAGTGTGATCACGCGTATAATCAGAGAGACTCTTATCTTCAATTAACCCATAAAAAGCTGGAAGTCACCCATTATGGTGGCTCATGCCTTTAATCCTAGCTATTCAGCAAGCTGAGATCTGAGAATCATGGTTCTACTCAGCAAGCTGAGATCTGAGAATCATGGCTCGAAAATAACCTGGGCAGAAAAGTCCCAGTGAGGGCTGGGAAGGTGGCTTAGTGGTAGAGCACTTGCCTTGTGTGGATGAGGCCCTGGGTTTGATTCCTTAGCACCACATAAGCAGAAAAAGCCAGAAGTGGTGCTGTGGCTCAAGTGATAGAGTACTCACCTTGAGCTGAAGAGCTGAGGGACAGTGCCCAGGCCCAGAGTTCAGGCCCCACGACCGACCAAAAAGAAAAAGAAAAAGAAAAAGAAAAGAAAAGTCCCAGTGAGACTTATTTCCAATTAACCACTCAAAGGCTGGAAGTGGAGTCGTGGCTCAATTGGTAAAGCACTGACTTTAAACACAAAGAGGCTAAGGGGCAGTGCCAGGCCCTGAGTTCAAGCCCCTCAACTGACAAAAAACAAAAACAGAGACAAAAACAAAGGTGGAAGTAGAGCTGTGGCTCAAGTGCTAGTGTCCTAGCCTGGATTTGAAAAAGCTAAGTAAAATCAGGAGGTCCCGAGTTCGAGTACCAGCATGTACATTTTGTACACACAAACCAATCGAATCTTACACATGCTAGGCAAAGCTGCACCCCTGGCCTAGAAGCTCTTTCATTTCTTAAGGTCACTGAGACGGATGAACGCAGATTGCAGATGTGTGATAAGCACCTTGGGGAAAATTGTGAAAGTCCACTGTTGCATGTCAGTGTCTGTATTTTCCTACTTTCCATTCTTAACCAACCAGCCACGATGGATGGACGGAAACAATGAATGGTATTATCTAAGAGCCAAAGGCTGAAGGGTCATTTGTTGAGCTTCACAGAGCAAGAGAGATTCAGCCCAGAGCAGAGCAGGTGAAGCGGCCCTCTCCCAGTGACACCTGCATTCCTCCAGGGGAAAGCCTGGGAAATGTATTTACTTTTCTTGGGGGCATGGGGTGGGGTGGGGAGGCTGATATGGAGATTTGAACTCAGGGCCTTGCCCTGCTTGTGCTCATTTGCTCCGCTGGTGTTCTGCCACTTGAGCCACACTTGAGCCAGTCACGCTTTCCCTCCCTCCCCCATCAGTCAGAGATGAGAGTCTCCAGGACTTTTGTGTGTGCTGGTCCTGGGCTTGAACTCAGGGCCTGGACACTCTCCCTGAGCTGCTTTTGCTCAAGGCTAACACTTTCCCAATTGAGCCACAGCGCCACTTCTGGCATTTTCTATGGATGTGGTACTGAGGAATTGAGTCCAGGGCTTCATGTACTCTATTGCTAAGCCACATTCCCAGACTCTAGGCGCTGTGTGTGTGTTGTGTGTGTGTGTGTGACTAATTAGAGATAAGAGACTCACAGATGTTTCTTCCCAGGCTGGCCTGAACCTCACATCTCAGCCTCCTGAGTAGCTAGGATGATAGGTATGCCCCATGCGCACTGGGCTCTGCAGGACTTTCCTATCCACCCTCCCAAGGCATGCTTGGAGCTCTCTGACCTCTGATATCTGTTGGTATTAGAATAAAAGTTAAGAACCAGGTCAAGAAAGGGAGTGTCCCTTCCAGATAAGGGGGTATGAGGGTGGAAACAGAAGACATCTGAATAACAGGTGTGCTTTTTTTTTTTTCCATTCTTTAACCAGAAAACAATGTTTCTGCTGAAATAAAATGCTTCGATTTCAAAAGGTAGAAAGCTAGCAGAGCCAAATCAGGTGCTGGGCTCAGGCCTTTAAACCCAGGCGCTTTGGAGGCAGAAATGAGAGGATTGAAATTTGAGGCCGACCAGGGCAAAAAAAAAAAAACACACACCCTCTACCGGAGCCTATCTCCACCAAACGAGCGAGGCTGGGTAGTGTTCTGCCTGTCATCCCAGCTCTGAGGGGGACAAGGAGTAGAAAGATTGTGGAGGGAGGGGAAAAAAAACAACAACAACATGAGATCCTATCTGGCAAAACAAAACAAGTAGATTGCAGAGTGAAATTTATGCCTCCCTGCTCCTAGATTCCATTTCCTCCCTCCACCACCTCCCAGAATGCAATGGGAACCTAAGAATGTTTATGTGGAAAACAACTTTCTCTTTTATTAAAAAAAAAAAGTGTGCAAGTACTTGGAAAACTGGCCATATCTTTAGTACGGAACACTTCTTTACTGCAGCGCCCAGCCCTTCCTTCGGTGGGCTGCTTTCTAGTACCTCATGTGTCTTCTCAGCCTAGATGGCTGGACAGCTGCAGGGCAGCAGTCAAAATACCCAGGGGAAGCAGACTGGGTGAGTAAATTGCAGTGCACTCTCACAGTGGCAGAGTATACAGCAAGGAAGAAATATACAACCAGGTATGGTGCTGTACACCTGTAATCCCAGTGCTTGTGGTTAAGGAGGAGGACCATGAGTCTAAGGTCAGCCTGGCCTACACAGAGAGACCCTGTCTCAAAACAAACTAATCAAGGCGGGGGGGGGGGGGGGGGGGGGGGGGGAGAACATTTGGGATTGGGGGGGGGGGGGGGGGGGGGGGGGGGGGGGGGGGGGGGGGAGAAAGTGGGGGGGGGGGGGGGGGGGGGGGAGGCTGGGAAGGGATGTGAAGGGTAAACAAAAGGAGGAGGCTGCAATGCTTGGTAAGAAATGTAGTAATTGTAACCCCTCTGTACAGTGTCTTCATAAAAAAAAAAAAAACTAATACACACACACACACACACACACACACACATGTGACTTTTTTTTTTCTCTTGTGGGTCATTAGGATTGAACTCAGGGCCTGGGCACTGTCCCTGAGATTTTTGCTCAAGGCTAGCACTCTGCCACTTTGAGCTGTAGCTCCACTTTTGGTTTTCCGGTGGTTCACTTTCCTGCCCTGGCTGGCTTTGAACTGTGATCCTCAGATCTCAGCCTCCTGAGTAGCTAGGATGACAGGCAGGAGCTACTGGAGGCTCGGCTGAGAGGCCTGGCTTGGCCTGAACACAGCATGGGGGCAGGGATGGCTTGGGTGAGTGGGAGTCGGCACCCCACAGCTGAGCCTGGGAGGCTGGCACGGGCTCAGAGGGGCCTCAGCACTCTCAGAAGGGAATAAAGATCAAAGGGAAGTGGGCCTAGGGGGAGGGAGGGTACTGCTAGCTGAAGGGGTGAAGAAGGGAGAAACATCCAGAATGGATCCCAGCTATCGGGACTGATGTTAGCTCTGCTACCTTGATGCCAATTCGGCTCCCAGTGGGGCTGGTTGGCCCGCCCCAGCCCAGTCCTGTGTGGACCGTGGAAGGGCTCCTCCCAGCCCTGGCTCTTGATCTCCCCCTCGCTTCCCATCCTTCCTCCTCTTCTCTCAAGGAAACCCAAGTTTTCCTTCCTGGCTCCCAGCCCAGCTGCAGGCCCAGCCCATGGTCTCAGGACAGTTTGCTTGTCACCTGTTTCTTACAGGTCACACTGCCACACTGCTCATGCTGACTCTGTTCCTTCTCCTCTGCCTCCTCCTCCTCCTCCTCCTACTCTTCCTCCTCCTCCTGCTTTCTTTTTTTTTTTTTAATTTTTATTTCTTGGGTCCGGTCGTGGGGCCTGAACTCTGGGCCTGGGCGCTGTCCCTCAGCTCTTTAGCTCAAGGCTAGCGCTCTACCACTTGAGCCACAGCACCACTTCCGGCTTTTTGGCTTTTTTTCTTTTTGCTTATGTGGTGCTGAGGAATCGAACCCAGGTCCTCGAGCATGCAAGGCAAGTGCTCTACCACTAAGCCACCTTCCCAGCCCTCCTCCTGCTTTCTTGAGATAAGGGTCTCCTGGGCTTTTCCCCCTGGGCCGGCTTTGAACTGTCCTCCTCAGATCTCAGCCTCCGAGTTGCTATGATTACAGGTGTGAGCCATCATCAGTCCCTGGCCGACAGCTATTCTCAGCATTATTATTACTATTTTGCCAGTCCTGGGGCTGGAATTCAGGGCCTGGGCACTGTCCCTGAGCTTCTTTTGCTCAAGGCTAGCACTCTACCACTAGAGCCACAGCGTCTTTTTCTGTGTATGTGGTGCGGAGGAATCGAATCCAGGGCTTCATGCATGCTAGGCAAGCGCTCTACCACTGAGCCACCTTCCCAGCCCACTATTATTACTAATCATTGAGAGAGGGTCTTGCTATGTTGCCCAGGCTGGCATTTCTTGTCCCAAGTAGGCAGCCACTATTAAAGTCCTTTGTCTGCATGTGGCAGACATGGATTCCACAGGTGGCAGCGCCGCGAGGGCGCAGGCCTGAGTGTTCCCGCTGAGGAACTTTGGCTGAGTGTCTGGCAAGCGCAGGCAGAGGCGGCCAGCTCCTGGCTGGGGAGCCGGGCAGGGCCGGGGGAGTGGAGAACATGGAGAACCCGCAGTTCCCGGCCCCAGGTCAGTCGGGGCAGTGCAGGCGGCTAGACCTGGAGGAGGGACTGTCTGTTCCCACAGGGGATTGGCCATTGTCCTGAGGTTGGTAAATCAGCCTGAAGGATCTGGAACCTGGATTTATCTGGAAGCTTCTTAGACTTGTCTCTCTGTGGGTGTCCATGGAACTTTCTAGAAAGGAGCCTGTGCCGGCTCCTCCCTCACCCAGGAGGCCCAGGAGCCATGTGAAGCCTTTCTCCAGGCTATTTGGGAAGGTGCCAAGGGCTCAGAGAGATAGAGGAAGCTGGCCCAAGTATGAGCCTCAGTTGGCTTGCGTAGGATTTTCTCCTTTATGTTTTATTTGGTTGTTTTCGCTATATTTGTTTCCATGGCTACAGGTTACAGGTGGATGGAGGGCTGAGCGGCTGAAGGATACAAGGATCAAAGGGAATGAAAGGGGGAAAAACCCCACAAAAACCCGGCGTAATCCTCAGGGTTTGGTGGATGGGGGCTGGCGTCCTCAGAGAGAGAGGAGAGAGAGGGGGAGAGGGCAGGGTAGCCCAGGAGGCCTAAGCGAGGCTCAGGTTCTGGTTTCTCTTCCTCTGCCCTCCGGGTCAGAGGAGGGAAGGAGATGGGGTTCCTCTGTCCCTGACAGCACTGGAGGCTCGGGGTCCCCCGGAGGCCCCAGGGACAGGTCTGCCAGGATCTAGGCATGTAGCCTTTAGGTAATCTGATAGCATTTGCATTTCATTGTTCTATTATTATTATTATTGCCAGTCCTGGGTTTGAACTCAGGGCCTGGGCACTTGTCCCTGAGCTTCTTTTGCTCAAGGCTAGCGCTTTACCACTTGGGTCACAGCACCACTTCTGGCTTTTTCCTGTGTATGTGGTACTGAGCAGTGGAATCCAGGGCTTCCTGCATGCTAGGCGAGCACTACGCCACTACGCCACATTCCTAGTCCTCAATTATTTTTTGTCGTTGTTGCTGTCCGGGTACTCGATCTGGAAGTCAGAGCCGTATGCATTTGCTTTACTCTTTTGCCCCAGATTGGAGCCATGCCTCTTCTGTACATTTATATTTGGGACTCTTACCTCCTCCCCCTGCCCCTCGACCTTTTCTTTCTTCTTTTTTCTTCTTCTTTTTTTTTTTTTCTTTTTTGCCAGTCCTAGCTCTTGAACTCTGGGCCTGAGTGCTGTTCCTGAGCTCCTTCTGCTCAAGGCTAGCCCTCTGCCACTTAAACCACAGTACCACTTCTGGCTTTTTTGGTAATTTATTGGAGATAAGAGTCTCATGGACTTTCCTGCCTGTGCTGCCTTTGAACCACAATCCTCAGCTCTCGGCCCTGCTGAGTAGCTTGGATTACAGGCGTCAGCCACCAGCGCCTGGCTTGAGCTTTTCCCTTTCTGTTTCCAGATAAATCCCCTCCCTGCGCTACGCTGTGTATTTCCAAATTGTTCCCCAATCACCCCTATCCCCACCTCCTCCAGCCTGCTTTTCTGCTTTTCTATTTCCCTCATGGCCCTTTCTTTTTTTTCTGTGGAGGCTCTGCTGAGCATGGTGACCCCTAATTCATACTAGCCTGTAAAGAGACACCAGCCTGTATCGACCTTGGCCAGCAGGAAGCCTAGGGAAGCAGTTTGGGCAATGGATTTCACTCTCCGTGAGCTGTGATTTGAATCTTAAATGTGTGTCTCCAAGACACATCTCTCTTCCCTTCTCTTTGCTTCTTCATCCTTTGTATGGAGGCTCACTCAACCCCCACACACACCTGCAGCCAGGTACCTGTGTACTTTTATTTGGTAGTACTAGGCCAGGCACTCTACCACTTGAGTCACGCCCCCAGCCTCTTTTGCTTTTAGTTTGTTTTGCAGAGCGGATCTCCAGCTTGTGCCTGGGACCGTGATGCTCTTCCCGCTGCCCTCTGAGGAGCTGTGATTACAAGCACTTTCTGCTGGAAGCACACCTGTCCTTTGAGGCTCCTGCTCCAGAGGAGAAACAGGACAGAAGCCTGCCTACCTTCCCCGGGTGACAGACAGCGAGGGCCCAGAGGGGCTCGGAGAGACATCTCACAGCTGGGAAGGGCTGAGGGGAAGGGCGTGTGGGGTATGGCTCACGCCTGCTAGGTAGATCTAGGGCCCCATGGTGCTGAGGGTTTCCTGGGGGCTGGGCCCCTGGGGTCCCGTCCACCCCACAGTCTCCGGCTGTGGTTTCTGTGGCTGCAGCCAAGGTGGTGTGGACATTGCTTGGTCTTTACCTCACGTCCATTCTCCCTTTCCCTGTCCCAGGCTCACCCTGAGCCTGTGCGGAGTCACCAGAGAGGGCAGCATGGACGGTCATTCAAGTCCCTCTCCTGGGGCCACCAGCTCCAGGAATTCAGGGCAGACACAAAAGTACACAGTGCTGAGATCTGAGGATCAAGGTTCAAAGCCAGCCCGGGCAGGAAAGTCCGTGAGACTTTTAACGCCAATAAACCACCAGAAAAACGCAAGTGGCTCTGTGGCTCAAGTGGTAGAGCACTAGCCTTGAGCTGAAGAGCTCAGGGACAATGCCCAGGCTCAGAGTTCAAGCCCCAGGACCACCACCACCACCAATAACAAAAAAAAACCACCACAACAAAGGAAAGTATACAGCACCTAAGGCCTGGGCTTGGGCCTCCTGTCCCCATGGGCTCCCCGAGGATGGGCTGTGTCCCCTCAGACTCCTCTGTCCCCAGCTCTCTGCCAGACCCGTGGCTGAACAGAACACTCAGCCTGCTTCCCTGTGTGTCTTCACCTCAGGACGAAGACCATCCAGAAAATTCCTCCGGTCCCTCTCAGAGTGCACACTAGGCCAGCCTTGTCCCCACCTCCTCCAGGCAGCCCTCCGCACCCCTGTTCTCACCCCAGTTACTTTAGGACTCCTGGACCCAGGGACAAAGGTAGGGGACTTGGATACTTTGGGAAGAGCCAGAGATACAAGCAAGCGCCCTGAGCCAGGTCCAGCACCCTTAGCCCCTGCCCAGAGTCCAAGGGCCCATGGGGACCGGACTGGCAGGTGCTGCGTGCAGAGCCGCAGGGCAGGGGGGATTCTGGGAGCAGAATCTCCCTCCCCCTCTTCCCTTCCCCCCTCCACTTCCCCCCCCCAGCCCCAGTTTTTCCCTGAGCACGGTCTGGGTAACCTGGTTGATTTTCACCAGAGCTGGTTCAAACCAGACACCCTCTAGCTTCTTTATAAACCATTTGCAGGCCAAACCACACACCTCCAGTGCCATGACAGTTGACGGTTGCCACGGCAACAAGGGGGGCGGGGAGAAGTACAAGGAGGACACCCAAGGGTCTCAGAAAAGACTTGTCATCTCTCTCCAGATCCCCTGCGGAACTCAGGGCTGTGGGCTCTTCCTGCTTGGTTTTTTTTCACTCAAGGCTGGGGCTCGACCACTTGAACCATACCTCCAGCCCCTTTTTGGATGAGTATTTTTCAGGATAGGTTCTGGCTGGCCTGGGCTGCGATCCCCCATTTTTGTCCCTGGTGACGATGGGCACACGGCTCACCCAGCCATTGGTTGAACTGGAGTCTTGGGGACTTTGAACCCGAGGGAATCCACCTCTAATGTCAGGACACTCTCTCTCACCACATCCCCACAAACCAGGTGTTTTCAGAGCGCCTCGGTTTGGGCATTGGCATCGGCCGGCCAAGCCTCTGTGGTATGGCTTACTTTTTGGTGTCCGTGTGCTAGTGGGCCTGGAGGCTGGCTGGAGGAGGAGGAGGAGGAGG
>NW_012267336.1:607478-610731 GCF_000151885.1 Dipodomys ordii | reverse complement strand
CTTGAACTCTGGGCCTGGGTGCTGTCCCTCAGCTCTTCAGCTCAAGGTGAGCACTCTACCACTTGAGCCACAGCACCACTTCCAGTTTTCTGGTGGTTAATTGGAGGTAAGAGTTTCATTGTGGACTTTGCTGCCCAGGCTGGCTTTGAACTGTGATCCTCAGATCTCAGCCTCCTGAGTAGCTAGGATGACAGGCGTGAGCCACAGGTGCCCGGCTCCTTTTTATTTCTTTAGCTTGGAGAGAATGAAACCGCAGAGTACTGAGCGCTCTCTCCAAGCACTGTGACTCCTAGGCAATCACTGGGGTCACTTCTGGGTGGGGAGCATACACGGGGCGGAGCCTCAGGACACTGGGATGATGGATGTGCTAGGTGGGGGGTGGAGCGAGAGGTCAAAGGGCAAGCTGGTCTGAGAGGGCTTCTGGAAGTACTGAGGAGGGCAGAGGGTGGCGAGGGAGGGCGATCTGAGGCCCCAGGATGGACAGTTTACGGATCCCAGGGAGGGCAGAGCCTCCGTCTCGGCCCTGGGCCCTGGCTGGGGATGGGGCGGGAGCTCCGCAGCTGCAGGCCGGGCAGCCAGGGCTGTGTGTGGATGGGAAGGGCCCAGGTCAGTGCGCTCCGGGACTGTGAGCCCAGGGTGAAATGGGGTGAGGAAGAGGGGCTAGGAGGTGGGCCTGGAGCCCATGGCGGGGGGCTGAGGGCTGGAGAACACGGTGTAGATCTGTGTCTCTGTGTCTCCATGGACTGGGCAGGGTAGAGGGGAAGTTCCAGCCCGGAGCAGCAGTGGCCCAGGCAGTGGCTGCGGGAGCCGGAGCTCTACTCAACACACAGCAAACGAAGGAACATGACCCAGCGGGGAGCGGCTGCTGCTCACAGCCAAGCCCAGCTTCTAGGAAGAGACTGCTGACACGGCTCCCAGCTGCACAGGCCACACAGAGGGATGGGGGGGGAATGGGGGGGCTGCCTCAGGTTCCAGCATCCACAGAGGGTCTCCTGTACCCCATCTGAAAATCTCATTAACAATAACAGTGCTTGGCTAGGTGCTGGGGAGGTGGGTGTCTCATGCTGACACCCTAGCTACTCAGGAGGCTGAGATCGGAGGATCACAGTTCGAAGCCAGGCAGAACAGAAAAGTCCATGAGGCATGTATCTCCAATGAACCACCAAAAAGCCAGAAATGGAGCTGTGGCTCAAGTGGTAGAGTGACAGCTTTGGGTAAAAATGCTAAAGGACAGCCACCAGGCCCTGAGTTCAGTCCCCAGGACTGGTGTGTGTGCCATGAGCGCACGTGTGTCTGCATGCACACACAGACACACAGACACAGACACACACACACACACACACACACTAACAGTTCTTTTTCCTCCAAGTTGACAAGTTTTAGATGGATCAAGAGGTTAGAATAATGCCCAGCACATAATCAATAGCCTACAACCATTAAGGAATAATAGGGGAACGGGCGCCGGTGGCTCAGGCCTGTCATCCTTGCTACACAGGAGGCTGAGATCTGAGGATCTCAGTTCTGAGCCAGCTGGGACAGGAAAGTATGTGAGACGTTTATCTCCAAGGATGGGGAGGAAGGAAGGAAGGAAGGAAGGAAGGAAGGAAGGAAGGAAGGAAGAAAGGAAGAAAGGAAGGGAGAAAGGGAGGGAGGGAGGGAGGGAGAAAAGGAAGGAGGGATGGATGGACAGAGGGAGGGAGGGAGGGAGGGAGGGGTGCGTTGTTTCGGGGGACCTCACGGCAGTGGCGTGGCACGTGTGTGATCTGCATCTCGCTTTGGTGGCCAAGGCTCAGAGGTCTCAGGCCATCCACACTAAGAAATCCAACACACCCCGCCAGCGGCCTGGCCTCTGCCTGAGGTTCCTCTGGGAGTCTGTGTGTCCAGACCTCCTTCCTGGCCAGACTCGAGATGACATCAGCCGAGGGCCTCCCCGCCCCGGCCCCCAAGCAGGGCCCAGGCCTGCATCTTGTCACCATCGCTCTTGGCCAGCTGGAGAGAGGTCATCAGAGGCGCCCCATAAGCCTCTGCTCCCCACCCCAGGCTGGGGGGGGCTGTACTGGGCCTGGCCAGAGAGCGCTGACCTCTGAGGCATTGTGGGTCCCCAGATGATGCATCACAGTCGGTTCCTGACATGCAAGTATTCATCCAGGCCGGGGAGGTTTTAGCTCCATGCCAGGCCTTGTGATTGTCTGAGAACCTCAGGGCTGGAGGGAGGTATAACCAGGATGGGGGGGGTGCTCCAAATCTGGCCCCCTCTTGCCCCAGCACCCCATCCCCTCCTTGCTCAGCTCCTTCCTGGCCTCTGTGAGCAAAGACTCAAGCCCTGCCCCACCGGCCTCTCCCAGCCTGCTGGATTTGGACTTCAGGGTTTCAACGATTCTTCTCATTGGCTGTGGAGTAGATATAGGTAAGGAGCTGACCAATCAGAAGCCATCTCATGGACACCCTCTCCCTCCCAGCCCCCTGCTCGGATGTTGGGGCCAAAGGGTTTGGTGGGAGAGACAGGAGACTAGTTTAGGGGTGGTAGACATGAAGGTGCGAGGTAGAGCTGAGGTCTCCCAGGCCTGGCCTGGCCCTCTCTCCTGTCCTGTCTGTGGAGTGGGCCCCACGACTCCACAACCCATGACCCATGACCCTCGACCCACGATGGGGCTGGGTAGGGTGTTTACTATCTGCTGGTGGCCCAAGGTCTGATCAGATAGCACAGGTAGGGTGGTGGTAAGGGCCTGGCTGTCATCTTGGCCAAAAATCTACCCATGATGCAGCTCTAGGAGACTGAGGCCTGGGCACAGCGGGGCTTGGTGGAGGTCCCGGGTCCCTGGTGTGCAGAGAAGGTCTCAGGTGCCCACTGGAGCCCAGAATCCAGCTGCCCCATGGGCTCCTGGTTGGGCGGGGTGCTGGGTGTGCGTGCACGGCATCGGGTACCCCTGAGCCGCCGAGAATGGCAGAGTCTGCAGCTCCCAGCACAGGATTGGTGCCTGGAGAGGAGTGGGGGCTGCTAGCCCTCTGTCCACTCTGGGCAAACTCACCTGACCAGAGGGTGGCTTCTCTCCAAGTAGCTCCAGTCCTGGGGTGCTGCCTTTGCCTCTGAGTGTGTGTATCACAATTGGGTTAAGCTGTGAGTGACAGAAACACCCAAAGAATAGTCTTAAGTAAGGCATTTATTTGTCTCTTACATAAAGGAAGTGACATGGGATCCAGGATGGTTCTGGGGTCATTGGAAGTGCGGGCTCCACCTGTTACTGTAGCACAA
>NW_012267336.1:603194-605818 GCF_000151885.1 Dipodomys ordii | reverse complement strand
GGAAGTGGCGCTGTGGCTCAAGTGGTAGAGCACTAGCCTTGAGCTGAAGAGCTGAGGGACAGTGCCCAGGCCCAGAGTTCAAGCCCCATGACCGGAACCAAAAAAAAAAAAAAAAGAGTCTCTTGGATTTTCCTGCCTGGGCTGGTTTCAAACTATGATCCTCAGATCTCAGCCTCCTGAGTAGCTGGTTTACAGGCAAGGAACCACCAGTGTGTGACGGAGCCTCTATACTTTAACAGCCACCAAGAGCTCTACACTGGCTCAGCCGCCCACCTGTCTGTGTCTGGGCTTCTAAGTCTGAAAAGGGCAGACTGCCAGGGAAGCAGAGCTGTCTGAATTGTGTCCACCTCGGTTCTCAGGAGCTGTGAGCATGCTTGGCTCAGACCCTGCCCTGTTTCCTGTCCCTCCCCTCCCACACTCCCTGACTCCTGGTCCTGCTATGCTACGGTCCAGGCGCAGAGCGGTGCTGCTGTGATTGCGTTAGGATGATTGAGTTACAGGCTGGGTTCCGCTCGGGTCCCAAATAAGATCAAATGAGATCGCCGAGCAGGGGCAAAGCCTTTTCTCCCCTGTTATTTCATTGTGCAGCCCAAATCGTAAGGGCTGGGAGCTGGCAGCTGGCAGCTGGCGGGCGCTCGGCTGAGCTGCAAATGTAATTGTGTGTGTGCTCAGGTGAGGGACGTGGGGGTGGGGGAGAGGGAGGGGGATGCAGGGCACTCTGGCCCCTGCCGTGGTGACTCAGGAAGAGTTGGCATCCAGGTGGTGGGCCTCCACATTCCCATCAGAGAAAGGGGTTGGCTTGTCCCTTGGGGAAGCTGAGGTTTGGGGGAAGAAGGTGTGGAAGATTCCAGAATAGATGTGAGTGAGGATTTCTGCCCCGGGAATTGATTGTAGCCTTGCCTGCTGCTCTAAAGCCTTCACCGACTCTTTGCTCCACCCTGGGCCTCAGTTTCCCCTCCCTCCTGCAGATGAAGCGGCCACCTGAGGGTAGGAAGGGACTTAAGGGGCAGCCTGGCCTCTTGGAAGATGATGAGCTCCAGCTCCAAACAAACTCTTCATGCGCATCTCACGGTGCAACTTCAGCCGGCGGGGTGGCTTCTCCCAGCGTCCACTGCCTACTTGGTGACCGTCCCTTTGGGTTGCCGGCTGAGTTGCTTGCTGGTCACCTTGCTAAAACCTCATCTCAACAATCCAGGCTAGGGCTGGGAAGGTGGCTCAGTGGTAGAGCGCTTGCCTTGCATGCATGAGGCCCTGGGATCGATTCCTCAGCACCACATAAACAAAAAGAAAAAAAGCCAAAAAGCCGGAAGTGGTGCTGTGGCTCAAGTGGTAGAGTGCTAGCCTTGAGCTGAAGAGCTGAGGGACAGCGCCCAGGCCCAGAGTTCAGGCCCCAGAGTTCAGGCTACGCTGGGTGCCGGTGGCTCACACCTGTAATCTTAGCTACTCAGGAGACTGAGATCTGAGGATCAAGGTTCAAAGCCAGCCCCTGCAGGAAAGTCCATGAGACTCTTAACTCCAATAAACCATTAGAAAACCGGAAGTGGCGCTGTGGCTCAAGCGGTAGAACACTCACCTTGAGCTGAAGAGCTCAGGGACAGCTTCCAGGCCCAGAGTTCAAGCCCCATGACCAACAACAACAAAATGTTTCGAACAATCCAGGCTGAGAGCCAGGCGCTGGTGGCTCACGCCTGTCATCCTAGCTACTCAGGAGGCTGAGATCTGAGGATCCAGGTTCAAAGCCAGCCTGGGTAGGAAAGTCCATGAGACTCTTATCTCCAATAAACCACCAGAAAACCGGAAGTGGCACTGTGGGTCAACGTGGTAGGGCGCTCGCCTTGAGCAAAAGAGCTCAGGGACAGTGCCCAGGCCCAGATTTCAAGCTCTACTACCTACCAACGAAACAATCCAGGTTGGGCCTCTGGCTGAAGGAAGGTGTGGCAGACTCTCTCTTCACCCACTGGAGGCCAGCCTGTGTGTGTGTGTGTGTGTGTGTGTGTGTGTGTGTGTGTGTGTGACCTCTGGGGGGGGGAGGAGTGACCTCTGCTCCCATGAGAACCTTGTGAGCCCAGGCCAGATGGCCTCCCTGGGGGACATCTCCCTGGCTCTGCCCCTGCCATCTGGCCCCGCCCCTGCCATCTGGCCCCACCTCTGCCAGCTAGCTCCACCTCTGCCAGCTGGCCCCACCCTCGACAGCTGGCTCCGCCCCAATAGATGGCCCTGCACCTGCCAGCTGTCCCCACTCCTGCCAGCTGGCTCCGCCCCTGCCAGCTAGCTCCACCCCTACCAGCCGGCCCCACCCCTGCCAGCTGGCCCCGCCCCTGACAGCTAGCTCCACCCCTGCCAGCCAGCCCCGCCCCTGACAGCTGGCCCCGCCCCACTAGCTGGCCCTGCCCCTACTAACTGGCCCCACCCCTGACAGCTGGCCCCGCCCCCTGCCAGGCGCTCACCAATCACGTAGTCGCCGAAGCCCACGGTGCTGAGCGTGACGAAGGCGAAGTAGAAGCTCTCCAGGTAGCTCCAGCCCTCCATGCGCGAGAACAGCAGCGGCGGCAGCAGCAGGAACAGCAGCAGGCCGGACAGCAGCGCGCCCGCGCCCGCCAGCCAGCGGGCCTCGGCGGGGTCCT
>NW_012267336.1:515984-603059 GCF_000151885.1 Dipodomys ordii | reverse complement strand
CGTGGACGCCCCGCTGCATGAGGCGCCCCAGCCGGTTGAGCACCACCAGGTTGAGCGGGATCCCCACCAGCGCGAAGAAGACGCAGAAGAGGCGGGCGGCCATGGTCTGGGGGCTCAGGTTGCCGTAGCCTGAGGCAAGAAGGGGTGCTCAGGGCAGAGGGCAGACCCTGCCTCCCGCTCTCCTCTCACATCCGCAGGGTGAGGCCTCCTCCTACGTGCCCGCCTCGCCTGCCTGCTGCTGTGTGTGTGTGTGTGTGTGCCGGCCCGGGCCTTGAACTCAGGGCCCTGTCCCTCAGCTCTTCAGCTCAAGGCGAGCGCTCTACCCCTTGAGCCACAGCGCCACGTCTGGTTTTTTGGTGGCTCATTGGAGATCAGAGTCTCCCCGACTTTCCTGCCCTGGGCTGGCTTTGAACCGAGATGCTCAGATCTCAGCCTCGCCAGTGGCCGGGATGACAGGCGTGAGCGCAGGCGCCCGCCCTGTGGTGTGGGTCGGGTACCCGGGCCCCTGCTGGGGGATGCGGGGAGGAGGAGACGCACGTGGGTGCCCAGGAACTCGAACAGTGCTCCCGCACTCATGGCCGGGCAGCCAGGCCCCAGCTTCCTACCCTCACCTGAACTGCCTCGAAGCTGTGGGTGCCAGCACCCCACCTTAGGGGTCCCCGAGAGGTGAAGAGCATGGGTTTGACCCCCAGCTCCCCTTTGATCCCACCTTCTTCATGGGTAATGTGGGGGAGGGAGGTGTGAGTGAGACAGGTGATAGTACATTAAAGTACACATAGGAGCCAGATGGACAGATGGACGAGGGATGGTCACTGACCAGGCCTCTCCCTGAGCAACACCCCTCCCCCCCCCCACCAATCCGGCTCATTTCAACCCCTGCTGGTTGCTCACACCTGTGATCCCAGCTATTTGGGAGGCTGAGATCGGAGGACTGTGGTTGGAGGCCAGCCTGGGCAGACAAACCTGTGAGACTCTTATCTCCAATTAACCAGCAAAAAGCCAGAAGGGGAGGTGTGGCTCAAATTGTAGAGCACCAGCCTTGAGAGGAAAAGCCAAGCAAGAGTGAGGTCCTGAGTTCAAGGTCCACTACACACACACACACACACACACACACACACACACAGAAGGCATTCTCCTTGCTGGTGGCCTTCAGTACCCACCCTCCCCTGCCTGCCTCCACTCTGACCTCCGCCCTCAGTTGTGGGTCCCAGAGGCTCTTTCCATCTGGAGGCTGCGGCTTTCGCAGGCTGCTCAAGGGGGTGTTTTTCTCTTGGCCATCCTGCACGCTCTTCCCCCGGCTCAGCAACATCAGGGCCTCCATGAAGCCTTCCCCTGCCTGTGGAATGCTGGGGCCGCAGCCCCGCCTCCCCTCCCCTCCCCTCCCCTCTGCATCCTCCGCACCTCTTCGCTTGTCTGGACCCTTTCAGGATGTGCTCTGTGACTAAGCTCGCCTGCCCTCTTCTGCATGCAGCCCTCGCCAGCTGCTCTCAGGGCCTTTGCACTTGCTAGAAAAGCGTCCTCGCTCAGGTATGTGCACAGCTTGCCCTTTCTGTTGCTGTCTCTGTCAGAGTCCTCAGAGGCCACTCGTCCACAGTGCCCCTCACCGCTAGAGGACCCCACAACTGGCTTTATGTTCTTCAAGTGCATTTCACCATCTAGTTACTGCTTATACACCTGGCTTCTTTCTTTCTTTCTTTCTTTCCTTCCTTCCTTCCTTCCTTCCTTCCATTTTTGGTCGGTCATGGGGCTTGAACTCTGAGCCTAGGCACTGTCCTTCAGCTCCTCAGCTCAAGGCTAACTCTTACTATTGAGCCACAGCGCCACTTCCAGTTTTCTGGTGGTTTATTGGAGATAAGAGTCTCATAGACTTTCCTGCCCGGGCTGCCTTTGAACCGCAATCCTCAGATCTCAGCCTCCTGAGTAGCTAGGATTACAGGCGTGAGACACTGTCACCCGGCCGCTTTTTTCTTTCTATGGTACTGAGGTTTGAAACTGGGGCTTCATACTTGCTAGGCAAGTCCTCTACCACTTGAGTTACACCTCCAGCCTTTTTTTCCTAACATTATTTAAAATTATTATTATTATTATTTTGTCAGTTATGGGCCTGAACTCTGGGCCTGGGTGCTGTCCCTCAGCTCTTCAGCTCAAGGTGAGCACTCTACCACTTGAGCCACAGCTTCTGGTCTTCTGGTGGGTAATTGGAGATAAGTCTCATGGACTTTCCTGCTCAGGCTGGCTTTGAACTGCAATCCTCAGATCTCAGTCGCGTGAGCCACTGGCACCTGGCTCCTATCGTTATTTTTGAGATAGGACCATGTGTTTGTTTGTTTTTGCTTTTTGCCCAGGCTGGCTGTCCTAGACACCAATCCATTTATTTATACTTTCTGGCATAGCACATCCTCCCAAACCTGGTTTCTGTCTTGAGAAAAGGATCATGCAAACTTTGTCTTTGATGGCCCAGAACCACTATCCTTCAGATCTCCAACTCCCAAGCGGCTGGGATTACAGGCCTGAGCCACTGTGCCTGGCTGTGCACCTGTCTACTGGGTGTCCCTCACACCGGAATATCAGCTGTCTGAGAATGGGGACTTGCTTCTCCAGCTTACCTCGAGCACACAGTCGGGCCCACACCAGGCGGAGCTGGGCTCAGGCCGGCCCCAGTGGCTATGTGTCGGCCAGAGTCCCCCCTCCCTCCTCCCTTCCCCCCTCTCGCCTCCCCCCCCTTCCCTGCTTACCACCCCATCCACACACCCTCAACACAAGCTACTGGACAGAGTGGTGCAGGCTCCCATTGGGGTTCAACTTCCAGCCCCAGTAATGCTGCTCACTGGCTTTGTGATCCCGGGAAGCGGCACCATTCCCCCATACCTCAGTTTCTCTGTCATATCTCCATCAGCCCAGGCTGGGTGATGGGAGGGAGGGAAGGAGAGAGGGAAGGAGGGAGTGACCATGCCAGGCCAGGTCCTCTCCGCTCTCCCCTCCCGAGCTTGGGGTGCAAGGAGCTGAGGTTCTGCTCCAAGTATGCTCTCACCAACCCACTTCCCAGAAGTAGCAGCGGGTTCCAGGCCAGCGAGGGAGGTGGCAGCCGGGCCGAGGCCCGCTGGCTGGCCAGGAACAGGAGGCGACACTGGGGCTGCGGTGGGGGGAGACTGCCACCTGGTGGTGGATCCAGGCCACGCAGGGATTCCGGGCTGGGCTGTGCGCCCTGTCCCTTGGAGTCTCAGCTCCCACCTCTGCTTTTCCCAAACAGCCCCCAGGAGGCCCAGGCCGCCTTCAGCCTCACCTGTGCAGGTGTGGCGGGCAGGAAAGGCCCGTGGAGGAGCACGGGGCACCTGTGCAGAGGGCTGGGGGGCAGGGAGGGGAACCTGGCCTGGCTACCTCCCTGGGGCCGAGCTCTGGGGGTTTAAGGCTCCTTCTTTGCATTTTAGTTCCTTCTCTCTCCCTCTCCCTTCCTCCTACTCCCCCCCCCCCCCCGTTGGTTGTGGGGCTTGAACTCTGGGACTGGGTGCTGTCCCTGAGCTCTTCAGCTCAAGCAGAGCCACTTCCGGTTTTCTGGTGGTTAATTGGAGGTAAGAGTCTCACGGAGTTTCCTGCCCGGGCTGGCTTTGAACCGAGATCCTCAGATCTCAGCCTCCTGAGTAGCTAGGATTACAGGCGTGAGCCACCAGCACCTGGCTCACTCCTTCTCTCTTTGCCAGTCTTCCTCCAGCCCTGCTTCCATCTCCGGGACTCCTTGCTGCCTGGACTCAGCCCAGGAGCCCCGGATACTGTGATGGTACCCAGAAGCATCTGTCCTGACCCCTTCAGCTGCACAGCTCCCTGGGGATCGGGGTGAAATGTAGAGTCAGGGATACCCTGAGGCTGGAGCAGAGCCATGCTGCACCCCAGGAAGAGGCCGGCCTCCCCAACCTCGCCCACCCTCCCCAGCCCCACGGCGCCCTTACCGATGGTGGTGATGGTGGACACAGAGAAGAAGAAGGACCCCATGAACTCCCAGCGCCCCATGCTGGTGGTGTTGCCCAGGAGGTGGGCCCCAGCTTTGTATGCTCGGATGATGTCCTGGAAGAGAGGCTGTGGTGACCCCCAGACTCCGGGCCGACCCCCTTACACTGTATCAGAATCACAATCATCCCACCTGGCCTCCAGGGGGACGGAGGTGGAGGGAATTAACCCTGATATGGCCGCACAGGCAGTCACCGCTATTTTAGCAACTATTTTGGCAATTAAGGTGGCGGTGCAGCTGTGCCACCCTAGGCTGTGAAATCAACTTCTCTGTGCTTGGTTTCCCCAGGAAGTATTGGGGTGGGCATACCAATTGGGCATTAGCATTACGTACTGGGAATATTACACTATAGGAACACAGAAAAGAAACATGTTCATTCTAATGAGGGCAAGACTGGAAAGCTTCATAGAGGAGGTGATTCTTTTGTGGTGTGTGTGTGTGTGTGTGTTTGTGTGTGTGTGTGTGTGTGTGTGTGTGTGTGTATGTGTGTGTGTGTTGGTACTGGGCTTGAACTCAGGGCCTCTCATTCTTGGTAGGCTGATGTTCTACCCCTTGAGCCACAGCTCCAACATCTAGCTTTTTGCTGGTTCATTGGAGATAAGTCTCTTGGATTATCTGCCCAGGGTGGTTTTGAACCGTGGTCCTCAGATCTCAACCTCAGAAGTGGTTAGGATTCTGCAGGAGCCACTGGTGCCCGGATGAGGTGCTGCTTTTTTGGGGGGGGTCCAGTCGTGGGGCCTGAACTCTGGGCCTGGGTGCTGTCCTGAGCTCTTCAGCTAAAGGCTAGAGCTCTACCACTTGAGCCATAGCACCACTTCTGGTTTTCTGGTGGGTAACTGGAAATAAGAGTCTCAGGACTTTCTTGTCTGGCTTTGAATCACGATACTCAGATTTCAGCCTCCTGAGTAGCTAGGATTACAGGCGTGAGCTGCCACTGGCACCTAGCTGGAGGTGCTGTTTTAATGGGGCTTTCCTAGCAGAATCTGAGTCAGACAGGACTGGGGCTGGTGGGACATTCAGGCGGATGGACAGCTGGGCAGAGGTTGGGAGGTGAGTGGGTGTCTGAGACCTAGTATGGGGAGCTTGAGAGGAAGCTGGGCTAGGCTGTGTCATCATACCAGAGATGGGGTGGCAGCCCTGGCTTGGGGCACAGTGGAGGCAGGATGCAAGAGGGGGTGGCTGGGAGGGCAGGGCTGGCACAGGGGTGTGCATGGGAGGGTGTGGCCTGTGCCAGGGGGCGTGGCCTGCTCCAGAGAGCATGGCCTGTGATGGGGAATGCAGCCTATGATGGAGGGTATGTCATTCAATGTAGGGGGTGTGGTCTGTGATGGAAGGGGTATGGTCTGTGGCAGAGGGGCGTGGCCTGAGATGGAATGCAGCCTATGATGGACGGTGTGGCATGCAATGGAGGGGGCGGGGTCTGTGACAGAGGGGTGTGGCCTGCATCCCAACATGGCCTGGAGTTCAGGAGGACCCAGAGGACAGATCCCTATCCTGTGTGGGCAGCAAGGACCCAGGAACCGTGGGGTTTATGAAAGTGGGGGTGGTGGTGGTGAGAGATTTAGAAGAGGGGGAGGAGCCTGGCCAGGAGCAGGGAGCTTGCTCTTGACCATGAACCTGAATGAGGTCCAGACAGAGAGAGAGAGAGTCTGGGTAGCACATCCTTCCTCCTGAGGATGGCTGTGGCCGGGGAGGGGGGGAGGTGAGCTGGGGTGGGGTGCGCAGGGGCTGGGGCAGAAGGCACAGGGTGGAAGGCCTGGCTTGGAGCTCTGGGAAACCTTTCCATCCACTTAGAGCCGGGGCCCTTGCCACTCCCACACAATTTCCTGTTACCTTCTGTCCCCCGCCCTGGCGGGAGACTTTGGGGTCCCAGAGGCTGTCCTCCTTCAAGAGGCCAACACGGGGAAGGGCAGGTGAGGTTTCTGGAGAGGGGAACTGTGGTCTTTTGGGGGGACCACACCAGACTCAGGAAGTGAGTTAACACAGTTAACACAGCCACCCGGGCCCATGAGGTGGAGGAGACCTCCTCCCTCCCTCTCCAGGACCTGCCTCCCACCTTCCCCCCTCTGCCCCAGCCACCCCTGCTTCCTTCCGTTCCTGACCCCCCTCCAGTCCTTCCCAAGAACGGCATCAGGGGACGCTCAGCCCTCTATGTCCAGAGACTCACAGTGAAGCAGGCTGAGCCCTGTGTCTGCCCCCCCCCTCGTTCTTCCCCTCCCTCCCCTTGGCCTCTGCCACCCTCCTGCAGGTCAGGATGGCTCTTTAGGGCCTGGGGCATCCTTAGGCCTGGCCACGCCCCCTGAGGCCCACCCCCACCCCCCAAGCTCCTATTTGCTGGAGGCACTCTCTTTGGAAAAGGCTCCTGTGCTCCTTCCCCATCACCCACAGGCCAGGTCCGAGGCAGACACAGCACACAGCGCCACGTGTGTACCGGGGCCATCTGCGAACCCTGCTGACCAGGCCGGCCCCGAGGGCTGGTGACCAGGGATGCAGCCGCCCGCCTCCCCCCCACCCTGTTGCCCTGGTGATATCTGCACCATGCATGTGTCTGGATAAGTTACTGTCCCGCCCTGAGAGCCCCTGCCCCGCTGTCCCCTGACCCGGATCAGCAGGTCCAGCGCCGGGCTGTCCAGACACGTGTAGTTCTGTAGGAGATGCCACTTGTCCTGCTGGAAGCTGTGGCTGGAGTCCTGAATGGCGCGGCCCTCCAGCGCCCAGAACACGCAGGTGCCCAGCACCAGGTAAGCCAGGTAGGCCAGCAGCAGCAGCCCCGTGCCACGCAGCTGGCATCCCCGGGCCCGGCAGTGGGGCCCCACGCGCGCTCCCAGCCGGCACATGGCTGAAGAGTCCAGGGGCCAGGCCAGGCAGAAAGGAAGGCCCGGCAGCCAGCCCACCCCTTCTTTAACCCACGCCTGCTGGTCAAGGGTGTGCTGTGGGGTGCGCCCGTCCAGCCCATGTGGCCCGGATCCAATCCTGGGGACAAGGAGAGGCCTTGAGCCAGGGCAGCGGCCCCGCCTCGCTGGGAAGCGTCCACCCCCACGCCCAGGACAGGGAGAAGGAGGGGACAGCCCGGGTGGCCACGGGCAGGAGAGGGGGAGGGCCCAGGGTGCAGCCCCAGCATTTCCCACAGCCGGGGGAGGGATTGTGGGGGGGGGAGAGGGGGGAGGCCTGGAAACCGCACGGAGGAAGAGAAAGCAGGGGCCAAGTTTATTGTCCTGAGGCTCAGCCTAAGTCCTCGGACCTGCTGCCTCTCTCCCCGGGGGTTCAGCAGCTCCCCACTGTGAGCTCGACGGGAGAGAGGACCTGGAGGTGGTGCCTGTCCCTTCCCGTCCCTGTGTTCCTCCTCCACCCCATCAGAAGAGGGGCACAGGCCGTGTGAGGAGTCCATGGCAAGGCCCACGACCCTCCGTGCTGTGGGCCTTTCTTAGCTCTTGGTCCTGAGCTCCTCCACCCCAGCTTGGCGCCATCCAGAGCTCTCAGCGTGGCACGGGGTGATGGGAGAGTTAAGGGCCTGCACTTCTGGTCCTGGGTAAGGACAGGTGCTGTGATGGACCCACAACTTCTGCTGCTGGCTTTTGACTTTGCAGCGTGGAGAATGAGGTCCCGCAGCTCATTTCCAGCAAGGTGTTTGGGATCTTCTGGCCCTCTGGCTTCTTAGGGAGGAGCCCAGAGTGACGGGATGAGGTCCAGAGTCTTAAAAGTAGCAGGACACCCCAAGGGCCCTAAGCCTTGTTCAAGGTCAGCTCTTGGGCCTCTGGGCCTGGGGAGCTGGCAGCTTGCCCTCCCCCTTAGCTGTGAGCTTCATGGGGGCACAGAGCTTCTTGTCTATACAAAAGTTGTTCTGAAATGACTGCCCAGTGCCCTCTCTGCCCCTGGCTGTGCCCTGTGCTCATCAAAGCCCTTAGGACATCGTTGAAGGTTGATTCTCCATGACTGATTCTCCACTAGGCCAACACCACAGCAAGAATGTGGACTGTTCTATCTCTAGGGCCTGGCGTGGTGCCTGGCATGGTGGGGGCACATCGTGTATCTATCAGATGAGTTGAGAAGCAAGTCACCTTGCTTGCTGTCTGTCCCAGGTCTCTTGGGGGTGCGGTGCGAGGAGATCTCTGATCATATGGTCCATGCTGGGTTTGGCTTTTCCTGTCCCTTTTCGGGGGGGCAGGGGCTCTGCGGGGCCATGTCACATGGCTCCATCCACACGCATCTTTGGTCCTGCTTCTTCCTTTCCCCTCCCCCCTTTGACCTGATCCTCTTCAGGTTTGGGGAGGAGGAGGTGGGTGAGGGACTCTGAAGCGTGTCTGGAAAGGGGAGAGGGGCTGGGGGACGGCTGGACCACTCAGGGGCCTCAGTCTGAGATAGGGATCTTCTGAGGTCTGGGGGGGCTCTCAGGGTCAGGCGCTGCTCCGTCCTTGAAGCCAAGGCCCCTGGAGAAAGTCCACAGCTGGGAACACCTGTGCAGAAGCAGTGGGCCGAGCGAGAGCACCAGCGCCAGCCACGCCAGTCCCAGGAGGATCCAGACAGCCGCCAGGCTCCGGTAGACCGAGAGGTAATGCTTGCTGGGGTCTGTGCCTGCCAGGGGAGGGGACAGCAGGCGTCTGAGGGCCTGGCCACCTCCCCGTCCTGCAGGGACCTCTGCCCACCAGGTGTTCCCTCCCTGGTCCTCATTACGAGGATCAGCGATGACTTCTGGGGAGTGGACTCCAGGCGGGGACTTTGAAGGTTATGGCTGACAACCCCTGATATCTCCCCTCCCCCAAGTCCCAGTGGGTCTCCCTGCACCCCCAGACACCCCCTATCTCATCCTCACCCACAACGTAGTCCCCGAAGCCTATGGTGCTCAGCGTGATGAAGGCGAAGTAGAGGCCCTCTCGGAAGCTCCAGCCCTCCACGTGGCTGAAGAGCGCAGGGGGGAGGATGAGGATGGCCAGTGTCCCCAAGGTCAAGAACACAGCCAGTCCCAGCACCTGCAGGAGCTGGGGGGATGGGTGAGGGGGAGGGTATGGGGATGGCCCTGAGTCTACCCGGAAGGCCCCAGGATGACAGGGATGGGCTGGGGAGGCGGGCTAGGGAAACTTGAGGAGAGGGGGCTGGACCAGTCCTAGGACCCGCCCACCTTGCAGGCCTTGTCTGTGCCTGTGGGTCCTGTCAGCCCAAAGAGAAGAGTGCCTTAGAGGGTCAATTCCCTTGAGGAGGCTCCCTGGGGACTTGGCACTGTCCCAGATCTCAGCATCTTCCCCCCCCACCCTTTATCAGTCTTAGGGCTTGAACTCTGGGCCTGGGCACTGTCCCTGAGCTCTTCAGCTCAAGGCGAGTACACTACCACTTGAGCCGGTTTTCTGGTGGTTTACTGGAGATCTGAGTCTCATGGACTTTCCTGCCCAGGCTGACTTTGAACCACAATCCTCAGATCTCAGCCTCCTGAGTAGCTAGGATTATAGGTGTGAGCCACCAGCACCCAGTTGCTATGGTGCCTTTGTTTTTTGCCTGTCAGTTGAACTCAGGGCCTGGGTGCTATTCCTGAGCTCTTTTGCTTAAGGCTAGTGTTCTACCACATTGAGCCACAGCTCTACTTCCTGGTAGTTATGTGGAGATAGAGTCTCATGTACTTTCCTGCCCCAGCTGGCTTTGGACTGGGATCTTCAGATCTCAGCCTCATGAGTCGCTAGGATTACAGGTATGAGCCACTGGCGCCTGGCTGGAGCCTGTTTTTTCCTTATGAAAGGGCTCTGTTGTTCTGTATTGATCACAGAGATACACTGTCCGGATTCCTCATGAGAGAACCACTGGCCAGTGGTCAGCTCTCTCATGGCCTACTTCAGTCAGCTGCAGAGCCACCCAGTCCACGGGCCCAGCCTTCCCTGGGCATGGCCAGTGCCGGGCTTTTCCAGTCCTTTGTGTCTTGACTCCAGTGAGTGTATGTGCTCTGAGCATTCCGAGGCCCTTCTGTGTCCAGCCTGTGTCATGAACCCAACTCCTCCCTCCCACTGGGTCCCCGTGGCAGCCTCTTCTCTCCCATGGGTGCCTATCCTCACCTCCGCGCACCCAGTCCATCTGGGCGTCTACAGTCCCTCTGTCACGGTGAGCCTGCAGGGGGGCGAGGCCCCTACCTGGGAGCGTCTGGGTTGGTCCTCCCACCGCTCCAGGGTGGCCAGGTGGGCACGCAGCCCCGTGCCCAGGTGGTTGAGGAAGATCACGTTGAGAGGGATGCCCACCAGGGCATAGAAGACGCAGAAGATCTGCCCTGCTTCCGTGCTGGGTGCCAGGTTCCCGTACCCTGTGGGTGGTGGAGTGTGCGCATGTCAGGGAGGGGAGGAACTCCCCCTCCTTGTGTCCCTCCCTACCCCTCCCACCTCCGCAGCACCTGGGCCCCCTGCAATGCTGGGGGGGGGGAGGAGTCCAACAACTCTGGTCGGCAGTCACCGTGCACACATGACCCCCTATCTCAGGTCTTTCCAGAAGCTCCCCCCAAAGTGGGTTTGGCCTGCAGGCTCAGCCCTTCCCAGGGCTGCTTTTTTTTTGTTTGTTTTTTGTTGGTCGTGGGGCTTGAACTCTGGGCCTGGGCGCTGTCCCTCAGCTCTTCAGCTCAAGGCGAGCGCTCTACCACTTGAACCACAGTGCCACTTCCAGTTTTCTGGTGGTTTATTAGAGATAAGAGTCTCGTGGACTTTTCCTGTCCGGGCTGGCTTTGAACCTTGATTTTCAGATCTCAGCTTCCTGGGTAGTTAGGGTTACAGGCGTGAGCCATGGGTGCCTGGCCCCAGGGCTGCTTTGAAGTGACCTCTGCCCAGTACCCTAGATGCCCCAAGCCAGGTAAGCCCACCCACCCCAGCAACCTGCCCGATCCACCTGGATTGCCTTCTTTTGTCTCCTAACTTCCTGGCTCACTTTCCTGCCCACACACCAGCTTCTAAATCAGCCCCATGCTTTGTTTTGGTGCTGGTCTTCCCCAGCCCAGGCCAAGACAGGGTCCCGAGCCCACCCTGTGCCCCATGCCCTTTACCTATGGTGGTGACCACTGTGCCCGCGAAGAAGAAGCTGCTGCCGAAGTCCCAGTTGCTGGGGTTGGTGGAGTTACCTTTGGGGTTCACGCCTTTCACCCAGGCTTCCATGATGACCTGTGTGTGCGTGTAGGGAGAGTGGGGATGAGGGACGCGCGGTTACCGAACGCCAGTGATTGGCAAGCTGTCAATCAAGTGTGCTCATGTCCGCTGATTCACACTGGGTCAGACGGCAGCGTCCTATCTCACAGAGAACACAATGCTCAGAGTTCACGAGACAGTTCCAGAGTTGGGCTGTAAGCCAGAGGCCGTGTCCATGCCTGTGCCTTGGCCAGCTGTGAGCAGGGGCTGGTGGAGGGCCATGGATGGGGAGGTGGGCAAAATGTAAGGAGGCATGGAGACGCTGCTTTAAAGGACACGGGGGAAGCTGGGCAGTGGCTCATGCCTGTCATCCTAGCTACTCAGGAGGCTGACACCTGAGGATCACGGTTCAAAACCAGCCCAGGCAAGACTCATATCTCCAATGAACCACCAGAAAACCAGAAGTGGAGCTGTGGCTCCAAGTGGTAGAGTGCTAGCCTTGAGCAAAAGAGCTCTGGGACAGCGCCCAGGCCCTGAGTTCAAGCCCCACAGCTGACCAAAAAAAAAAAAAAAGGGACCCTGGGAGGTTTCAGGTTGGATGCTCCCGGAAGCGTTTCTGGGGGGGAACACAGGATCTGGGGACCATGGGGAAGCCCTCCCACAAGGTGGTGGTGGGGACAGGAACTGCTCTCCAAGAAGCCAGGGGAGCTAGTGGTCCTGCTCTCTGCTGCCCCCTAGTGAGTCCAGCCCTGCAGAGGCCAGTGCGAAGGCCCTGTATGGGGGCGGTGCTCATGTGTCGTATTGTGTGTGCATGCCTTACGTGTATGTGCGTGTTGAGCGTGTGTTTCTAGAACTGGATCTTTTGCAGATCTCAAGCCTAGGTTCCCTCCGTCCCTGGCCCAGCCCCTTGAGAGAATGCCTTGGGCGTGCTCTTTCCCTACCCCCCACCTTCTCCCCTTAGCTGAGATTTGTTCCAGGACAGAAGTCTCGTCACCTGGCAGTGCCCCAAAGCTGGGGGTCAGCTGCAGGGCAGCGTGGCAGCTCCCGCCTCTCTTTTCTGTGGGAACCCACTGGCTTCGGCCACAGCGGGGTGACCCTGGACCTTCTCGGTCCCAGGCTGCCTGCTTCTCCTCATGTTGGCAGGAGCTGACCTCTTTTGAGGTGCTTGACAGCCCTTCCCCCCTTTTCCCACACACCCAGAGAGGCTGGGCGAAACACTTCCCAGGGAGGGAGGGGGCCTGCACTTGCTCTAGTCCGACTCTATCCCCACTGCCACCTGCAGGCCACCCATTCCTCTAAGGAGGGACGGGGAGCTCCTAAGCGTGGTGAGTTTGGGGTGGATGGTCATCTCTGAGAGCCCCTAGGTGGTGGAGAAAGAGGTCACTGTCTGGGCCCTGGGTCCTGGGGCAAGCCTGCTTCCCACGGAGTCGGCTGCTTGGCCTGCATTTGTTTTGTTTTTGTTTTTGTTGGTCATAGGGCTTGAACTCTGGGCTTGGGCGCTGTCTGTGTGCTCTTCAGCTCACGCCAAGCGCTCTATCATTTGTGCCACAGCGCCACTTCTGGTTTTCTGGTGGTTCATTGGAGGTAAGAGTCTGACTGACTTTCCTGCCTGGGCTGGCTTTGAAACCTGATCCTCAGATCTCAGCCTCCTGAGTAGTTAGGATGACAGGCGTGAGCCACCGGTACCGGCTCGCCTTGGGAGTTCAACCACAAGGTGTCTTCTCCCAGGATCCTCCTGGGCACTCATCTGCCTCCCAGCTCTGAGTCCTTGGTGAGCAAAGGCCTGTGGCCTTGGGGGGGATGGGGTAGGACAGACAGACAGACAGAAATGTCTTGTTTTCCCTGGAGCAGTCCAACAGGCTTATCAGTGGACCTTCTGTGGGCTGCAGCTCAGACTGTGGCCGCCCTCCCAGAGCTAGCCAGAGCCCAGATCCCATGCTCCCCACCTCTACCCAGGGCCCAGGTTTCAGGGCCTCCCTATGTCCGTGTTACCCCAGGAGTGTTGGGAGGCTTTGAGCTTTCCTCAGCCCTGCTCTGGGGACTGTGGTCCCACTGTTGTTGCTGGGACAGATCTCAGTTCCCTGCCCATCCAGCCCAGATCTGCTCCTGCACCTCCAACTCAGGAGCCTTGGCACCCCCTGTTGAACCCCACGCCGTGTGCTTAATACAGCAGAGCTGGGTGGAGCCCCCTTCTTTTCTTTCTTTTGTTTTTGGGAGGACAGGGCTTGAACTCAGCTCCTGGGCACTGAGTTCAAAAATTTTTTTTTAAAAATTAAACAAAAATTGCTATTAGAAAGATGATGTACAGAGGAGTTACAGTTACATAAGACGGGTAAAGAATACATGTCTGGGAAGGTGGCTCAGTGGTAGAGTGCTTGCCTTGCATGCCTGAGGCCCTGGGTTCGATTCCTCAGTACCACATGAGCAGAAAAAGCTGCAAGTGGCGCTGTGGCTCAAATGGTAGGGTGCTAGCCTTGAGCAAAAGAAGCTCAGGGGCAGCTTCTAGGCCCTGAGTTCAAGCCCCAGGACAAAAAAAAAATAAAGAAAAAAGGAAAAAGAAGAATACATTTCTTTTAGGATAATATGGCCCCTTCCCTTACTCTCTCCCAGTTTTCCCTCCCGCCCCACCCACAAGTCATAGAGTTCATTTTCTACATAGTGTCCAGTGAGTATCACTGCTGCATTTGCTCACCCTTTGTCCCTCCATTTCTGTGACCCCCCTTACCCTCCCAAAGACAGATAAATGCACAGACAAGACAAAGGGAAAAGAAAACAAAAATAGCAACAAAGAAAAAAAAACACCCTCTTGTTTCCATTTCCTGGGATTCATGTTGATCAACGTTACTTTGTATGAGCAGAGGCGCAGAGGCCTCCCGGAGCATTTTTGCTCAAGGCTAGCGCTCTGCCCCAGGAGAGGCGACCGTGGCACTGCAGCTCCCTTTATCTGCTGGTGACGGGCAGCCCCGGAGCGGGGCGGAGGGAACGGACTGGTGGGAGGAGGCAATCAGGACAGTGTTTGATGACTGTGACACACAGCTCATGTCTCTACAGCTCAAAGAGGGCTTTTAATCAGCGGTCAGAATGTCCACAGCACAAACACGCTTCTCGTGGCCTTACCCACAGGGATGCTTGGGCCCAGAGAGGGTGAATGATGGCTCAGCGATCGGTTGCTGGGCCTGGGACCAGGATCCAGGTCGGGATGTCACTAAGCACCTTCTCCCACCCCACTCTGCCTCCAAATGGATCCTGAGCACCTGGGGCCAGGAGGGCCTCATCTGCCACGGGAGCTCCCCTGGGCCCACCTTTGCACGCCTCCGGTCCCCCATCCTGCCCCGTCCTGTCCCGCCCATGTGCCACTCACCCTCACAAACCGCTCCAGGGCCCTCTGGTCCAGGCAGGTGTAGTTCTCCAGAAACCGCAGCTTCTCCAGCTGAAACTCATCCCTGGACTGAGCCTCTGCTTGCTTCTCCAGGAACTGGAACACCGTGGCCCCCAGCAGCAGGTAGCAGAGGTAGGCCGCCAGCAGCGGCAGAAGCCGGCCGCGCCAGCAGCTGTGCAGCCCGGCCTGGGGCATGGCGTGGCCGGCCACTCCGCCCACGGCGTGGGTCTGGCTGTGAGAGGCAGCAGGAGAGCACAGCAGCCAGCACGGAGCCCCGGGGGCCTGGCCCAGGCTCCTACCTCCAACCCCCCTCCACCCTCTTCCCCGAGGCACAGGTGTCTGTGGCCCACGAGTCTGTTTGAACAGTGCAGCTGGGCCTGGCTGCGCTGTGTGGAGTGCAAACAGGCCCGCCACCCCCACCCCGCCCTTTTTCCATGCGTTCAGCAATCGCTGCTACCGGCCCTCCGGCGGGCGAATGTGTCTGGACCAAATCTGGTGTGTGCATCCGTCTGTCCATCCCTCGGTGCATCCGTGCAGGACGTCACCATCAGCAGCTCCAGGGCACAGAGGCCGCAGGAACGCCAGAGGGTGTGCGTTGCTCTTCTTTACAGTGGGATGGGCCAACCTACTGGGGGCCCCAGAGGCTGATAAAAGGAGGTGACAAATCAGGACAGACAAATGACAGACTCTCGGGGAGCTTTATGGGGTTCAAGGTAGCTCCTAACCGGGGCTCATGGGTCTTATCACTTCTGCTTCCTTCAGCCTCTCCAGTGCTGATTGACAGGCTGGTGCTTCCATACTTGGTTTGACTTGTTTTGTGTGGTTTGAGCCCCTCCTCACCCCATGCCCTGCCCCAGCAGGCAATGGGGTTCTGTATGGTAACCGCTGAAGGTGCTGAGTAATATTTCATTGCACGGGTCTATCGTATTTGGTTCATGTGCATGCTCACCGGGGGAGGAGAGCGTGCAGTGTGTTTCTACTTTCTTTTTTTTTTTTTGTCGGTCGTGGGGCTTGAACTCTGGGCCTGGGCGCTGTCCCTCAGCTCTTCAGCTCAAGGCCAGCGCTCTACCACTTAAGCTACAGTGCCACTTCCGGTTTTCTGGTGGTTTATTGGAGATAGGAGTCTCACGGTCTCTCCTGCCCGGGCTGGCTTTGAACCAAGATCCTCAGGTGTCAGCCTCCTGAGTAGCTAGGATTACAGGCGTGAGCCACCAGCGCCCGGCTGTTTCTACTTTCTGCTATGATGAATACTGCCACTACAGACTTTGGCACACGAGTGTGTATGTGGACATGTGTTTTTGTTCTCTTCAGGCATGCACCTAGGTGCTAGAGTGATCATATTGCTTTTTTTTTTTGGTGCTGGTCCTGGGGCATGAACTCAGGGCCTGGGGCTTTTGTGCTCTCGACTACTTGAATCACAGCTCCACTTCCAGCCTTTTAAAAGTAGTCCATTAGAGATGAGTTTTTCCTGCCTGGGCTGGCTCTGAACTGAGATCCTCAGCTCTCAGCTTCAGTCTAGTTGAACTTCTTGAGGAACTGCCAGGCTGTTTTCCAAAGGGCTGCCTTCGTTGACCCTCCCACCAGCACAGTGTGAAGGTTCTGACTTCTCTGTTCATGTTTTCAGTTTTCCTGTAATGAGCAGACACTGACAAATACCTTTTCCTTCCTTCCTGGCTATCGGAGCCCCTGCATTACACGCGTCTACCTGAGCAATGGATATGGTTGATCTAGGGCATCGTGACTTTCCTGTGTCCGTTGGCTCAGGCTGAGCTTCCCAGGAGTGTCCCCTCCCCTCCCTCCAAGCAGATTCCCACACCATGGTAGAGGAGGTGGGGGCTGGCCAGGATGTGGGCATGCAGGGCTGGGTGGGGGTCAGGGGTCAAGTTGGCAGTGGTGGGGTTGGGGATGGGGGAGAACAAGGCAGCAGCATCCCGGCCTCAGCCTGGAAACTGGGGCTCTCCGGAAGATGATGTGCACCCCACATAGTTCCAGGCGGAGCAGGGGATCTGGGTTCTGTGTCCTGGAGCTGTCAGTCACTTGGGAGGCACGGGAGCCTCACGGAGAAGATTCCAGCAGCAGGAGCAAAGCCCTGCAGCCTGAGGGGATGGTGTGCCCTACCGGAGTCCATGCTCCTGTGTGTGTGTGTGTGTGTGTGTGTGTGTGTGTGCGCGACACGCAGTTCCTATCCTCGTGGGCGGGGTCTGCCGAGGGGCTTTGGGGAGCAGTTGTCTCCTGAGGATGGGCTGAGCTGCAGCTGGTCCCCCGCTTCCTCCACAGGTGACCGTGGCTACCGCGTATTGCTGAGCTGCTCAGCCAATCCCTGCACACACCTCCTTCTAGATCTTTCTTTTCTTAGAAGCCCAGACCATCCACTGACACCCCAGTTAGGTCTTCCATCACTTCCCAGTGGATTCATGACTTGTTTAAGGCCATCAGGTTCCAGGTTTCTGGAACCATCCAGTTCCCACATTCATGTGGTCTGGTCCTACTCTTCCTCCTCCTGCTCCTCTTCTCCTCCTCTTTCTTTTCCTCCTCCCCTCCTCCACTTCTTCTTCCTCCTCCTCTTTCTCTTCCTTTGCTTCCTCTGCTTCCTCTTCTCCTTCTCCTGCTCATCTCCCTCCTCCTCTTCCTCATGCCCCTCTCTACTCTGCCTGGCCTGTGCCCTGCATGGGGGGGGGGTCTCTGCTTCAGAACGCAGCCACCAGCCAGCATCAACTCTCTTTATCTTTATGTTTCCTGGCTCCCCTCCCACAGGAGGGGCAGAGCGTCCCTGAGCCCCTCCTTATGGAGGCCACGGGAAGGAGTCTGAGCAGTCGAGGACAGGCCTCATCAGGATAAGTGCCACCATGAGCTGGGCTGCTTCAAGTACACAGGGGTGGGACTGCACGGGACAAGCATCTCGGTCTCTGCAGAAAGGGGAGAGGGAGGGGCTGGAGGCGTGGTTGCCCGGTTGGTAGAATGCTAGCCAATGAGTGAACCTGTCAGAGACTGAGTTTGAGTCCTGGTCTTGGACCTAAAAAAACAAACAATAAAAGAGGGCTGGGAATGTGGCTTAGTGGTAGAGTGCTTGCCTACCATGCATGAAACCTAGGTTCAATTCCTCAGTACCACATAAACAGAAAAACCTGGAAGTGGCACTGTGACTCAAGAGGTAGAGTATTAGCCTCGAGCAAAAGAAACTCAGGGACAGTGCCCAGGCCCTGAGTTAAAGCCCCAGGACTGGCAAAAATAAAACAAAACACACACAATAAAAGAAAGGGAAGAGGGAGCTGGGAATGTGGCTAGGTGGTAGAGTGCTTGCCTAGCATGCAGGAAGCCCTGGGTTTGATTCCTCAGTACCACATACACAGAAAAGGCTGAAAGTGGCTCTGTGGCTCAAGTGGTAGAGTGCTAGCCTTGAGTAAAAGAAGCTCAGGGACAGCGCCCAGGTCTGGCAAAAAAAAAGGGAAGAGAGGGAGTGTATACGTTGGTGTGGGAGGGCCTTATAGAAAGAGCGAGAAGTTGATTCTGTTTAAGTGTGGGTAGTCAGTAACACAGGCTTTTCATCTGCTCCAAGACCCCGTGTGACACAAGCCACCCCAGCACAGGGGTGAGGCCGAGGGGTGGGGGACCGAGGAGGCCGGGAACGTGGCTGGATGCTGCCTGTCAGCAAGGCCGTGGCACCTGCGGCCTGCCACCCTCCAGCCCCTGAGGCTGTCCCTGCCTGTGCCCCGCGGGGTGGGAGGGGAGCCCTGCTGGGGCTCTGAGGGTCTCTGAGGTCATCCCGGCCCAGCACCCCTTGCCTGGGCCCCGGGTTCTTCGAATCGCAGCTGTGGGACCTGTGGGCTTGAGGGAAGAAAGAAGCATCTGGAGTCCCAGCTTCACCCCTGCCTTCTTTCCGGGGGTTTGGAGAGTCCCAGCGGTCCAAGGGGGATATTTTCTAGAAAGGCTCTGTGAGAATTAACGCTCTTCAATTGTACCCAGGAGCAACCAGGTACGTAGGTCCCGCTCATGGCCACTGAGAAGTTCACCCACTGACGCCCTAAGGCCCCGAGGCTGGCAGCTACTTCTGGCTCCAAGTGTCCTCAGTCAGCCTGGAGACAACCACAGTAATGATGCTGCTCCAAGATGGAAGGGAACAAAGGAGAGAGAATGGGCTGAGGTGGTGGCTCAGAGGGCTGCCTGTGACAGGCAGGGGGGGGGAGGGTACCCTCGAGGGCTGCCTGTGACAGGTGGGGGGGAGGGTGCCCTCAGGTCTTGGGCAGGAAGTGGAGACAGGTCATCATGGGCAACGGCAAGCACTCTTCTCATTTAGGGGCTCTGGGCTGAGAGCACTCCGAGAACCCAGTGTGTGTTCCCCAGAACCCATTGTGTGAGTCTGAGAACCTGCTGTGTGCTCCTGAGAACCCAGTGTGTGTTCCCCAGAACCCACTGTGTGCTTCTGAGAACCCACTGTGTGAGCCTGAGAATCCACTGTGTGAGCCCTAGAACCCACTGTGCGTGCCCAAGAATCCTTTGTGTGTTCCTGAGAACCTGCTGTGTGCTCCTGAGAATCTTCTGTGTACACTCGAGAACCCACTGTGTGCTGCGGGTGCTCATGCAGAGTCAGCTGGACTGCCGCTGGACTGCCCGCCTCAGGCCCTTCTTCCCCTTCCACTGACCTTTACCCTATTCTCCTGCTCCTCCATGCTGGTTTCAGTGGCCTCACAGCCTGGCGAGGTTCAGGGTGGGGTCTTTTTCAGGACCACATCCAGTTTGACGGGTGGAGAGATGGAAAACCCCACTGAAACCCAAGGGGAAAGGTCAGCTACCAGTTCTCAAAGTACCTTCCCCTTTTCTCCCTCCTTCCCTCCCTCCCTCCTTCCCTCCTTCCCAGTCTCCCTCCTTCCCTTCTTCTCTCTCCCTTTTCTTTCCTTCCTTCTCTTTTCTTCCTCCCTCCTTCCCTCTCCTCTTTCTTTTCCTCCCGCTCTTCCTTTCCTCTATTTTCCTTTCCTCCCTCCCTCCTTCCCTTTCCCCCTCCCTTCCTTTTCTTTCTCCCTCCCTCCCTCCCTTTCTCCCTCATACCCTCCCTTTCTCTGTTCTCTCTTTCCATAGGCCCTGGTTGATCAGCTTCCATGGCCGGGCACCCCTCAGCCTTTGGCTTGGTTTAGGGGAGCCCCTGCAGGACTGCCAACTGCACAAGCTCTATCTCTCGCTCTCCCCCTCCCGCTCTCCCCTCCCACTCTCCCCCTCCCCAGTTGGGCACGGCAGCAGGGGACAGACGCATGGTGATGGATGAGTCTTTCAGGGAATTATTGCGGCGAATGGGCAGAGCCAATTTGTGTTCCTCAAGGGGGGGGGGAGGGCAAAATCAATGAATGGAGAATCTGACCCAACCAGGCAGGCCCCTGTCGAGTGGGGCCTGACATCTGGAGGCGATAAGACGCTTCCTGAGGCTGAAGTAATTGGGAGACTGGAGGAAAAAGAAGAAAAACAACCCCCAGATCAATTTCATGTACTCGGGCAGAGAGCGCAGAGTCAACACAGCGGGGCACGGCCTCCCTCTATCTGACTGAGCGGAGCTAGATAAGCACTGGCACAGGCCCCACCCTCACCCCAGGCAGGGATTTGCTTTCAGAGCTCCTCAGAGGACCTGTCTGGGCCCTGTGCCTGTGGCTCACGCCTGTCATCCTAGCTACTCCGGAGGCTGAGATCTGAGGATCACAGTTCAAAGCCAGCCTCCTTGGAAAGCCTGAGAGACTCATCTCCAATGAGCCGCCAGAAAATCAGAAGTGGCGCTGTGGCCCAAGTGGTAGAGTGCTCAGGGACCGCGCCGAGGCCCAGAGTTTGAACCTCAAGACTGACAAAACAACATCAACAAGAGACACACTTTGCCATAAAGAGACCCACCTTCCTCATCTCTGAGCTCCGGGGAGAGGGGGGCGGGGGAGGGCAGGCGAGGAGCACTGCCATCAGCCCTGGCCACCCCAATGTCCACTGAGTAGAGAGCCGGTCCACTGAGTAGAGAGCCGGTGACCCAAGCGGGCTGCCCGTGATGACGCAGGCGGGCGCCCTCTGCAGTGGGCGGGGCGGCACTGGTTGCTCCTGTCTTCATCCGCACTCACCACCAATCAGGAGGAGTGTGGTCTCAGAGGTCCACGCTGACCAGCAGGGAGGACCTGGGAAATGCCCAGATGGTGACCGAAGGACACACTCAATGGCTATTTTAGAGAAAAGATGGTCACACTTGGAACCCAGGGGAAATGGAGCTGGCCTTGGGAAGGGCGGCCTTTTTTTTTTTTTTTTTTTGTGTTTGTGTTGATGCTTGAACTCAGGGCCTCCTATTCTCCCTTAGCTTTTTCACTCAAGCTTGGCACGCTACCAGTTGAGCCATACCTCAGCCTCTGGATTTTTGCTGGCTACCTGGTGATAAGAAAGGTCTCCTGGGGGCTGGGAAGGTGGCTTAGTGGTAAAGTGCTTGCCTCGCATACATGAAGTCCTGGGTTCAATCCCTTAGTACTACATAAACAGAAAAAGCCAGAAGTGGCGCTGTGGCTCAAGTGGTAGAGCACTTGCCTTGAGCTGAAGAGCTGAGGGTCAGCACCCAGGCCCAAGCCCCAGGACTGGCAAAGAAAAAAAAGTCTCACGGATGGGCTGGGAATGTGGCTTGGGGGTAGAGTGCTTGCCTAGCATGCAGGAAGCCCTCAGTTTGATTCCTCAGTACCACAGTAACAGACAAAGCCGGAAGTGATGCTGTGGCTCAAGTGTTAGGACACTAGCCTTGAGCACAGAGAGGCTCAGGGACAGAGCCCAGGCCCTGAGTTCAAATCCCAGGACCTGCCAAAAAAAACCCAACACAGCAAAAAACAAATGAAGAAAAACCCCGAGTCTCATGTACTTTTCTGCCTGTGCTGGCTTCAAATCTTGATCCTCAGATCTCAGTCTCTTAAGTAGCTAGGATTACAGGCGTGAACCACAGTGGCTGGCAAGGGTGTCCTTCATGAGTCAGGGAGCTGAGGGGTTGAAGAGGACTGGGAGTTAACCAAAACGCTGCCTGTCCTTTGCCTCCAGTAGCCCTCGGTGTGTGGACACCTGGCTTGGCTCAGTCCCGATGGCCAGCATGGGCGGTGGAAACTGGAAATAAAGCAGCTAGCTGCAGAGAGGGTGGCTGCCTCCTCCCAGGCCTAGGGCGATTCATACACGTTCGCACAAGCCAGAGCTGTACTGAAGGAAGCACTACCTCCCCGTCCCACGTTTTATGCATACATTTGCAGCCTCCCAGATTCACAGCCGACCTTTCTCCACCTTCCGTGGCTCAATACCCCCAGACCGGTGTCACGGAACACTTTCCCGATCCATTTTACCTATGGCCTAAATCCCCACAAATCCTTTTTTCCACGCTCCAGGTCCCACATCTCCTCACATCACTGAACACCTAATCTACCGTCCTGGTCCTAAACCTTCCTCCATACTCTACCCTCTGCTGGCAGTCTGACCTACCTGGACTAAAAGCCCAGGCTTGCACGAATCCCCCCTTATTAACCCTGTTTATTTGCCTGTGTCTGTTGTCCTGATGAAGGTGCATGCAAAGTTCCAGGATGGCTGCAACTTCCACCTCCTGGCAATGTCACACAGTGGATCAATCGTCCACTCCGGTTCAAAGAATGGCCAGATGAATGAGCTTTCGCCCATTCCCGTTTGCATTTGACGAATTACAAAGGGAGTCTTTCTGCCTAGAAACAAATATCCCTCATATTAAAAAAAAAATTCTATCACCAGGTGCCAGTGGCTCACACCTATAATCCTAACTACTCAGGAGGCTGAGATCTGAGGATGGCGGTTCAAAGCCAGCTTGGGAAGGAAAGTCTGTAAGATTCTTATTCCAATTAATCACCAAAAATCTGGAAGTGGCGCTGTGGCTCAAGTGGTAGAGCGCTTGCCTTGAGCTGAAGAGCTGAGGGACAGCGCCCAGGCCCAGAGTTCAAGTCCAAAGACCAATAAAAAAAACAAAAACAAAAAGGTTCTATTAGCTCTGACACTCATGGTTCCTACCATGGAGTCCAGACACTTCTGTGTCTCTATTGTGAGGTTTCTGTAGTCTGGCTGTCAGTGACACAAGCGAGGCCCAGCTCTGTAATATTTCTGGAAAGTACTATGCCTGCCTGCTCCTTTTTTCAGGTTCTTTCTCCTGCCTTCGTGGTAACTGTCAGCACATGAGTGTTGGTCTACAGTTAGCTCAAGACCGCAAATCTCCAGTGCGCGTCTGTCTGTGTACTCTGAGAACTCTGACTGACTTGCAAATTGGAACCACCTTGACCTTCCTGCACTCCCAGCTTCGTTTCCTCCGCTCAGGAAACCGCCAGACTCTCGTTTCCCTTCCCGTGCTGCAGCCTGGAGGGGCTTCGTACACTGCAGCACAGGACTCCACCTCTCTCGGGTCTCTTCTCTTGGGGATCATCCTCCTGCGGCTGTTACCCAGCGTTGAAACCCCCATGTCTTTCTGTGTGTGTTGTTTTCAGTCATTTCAAACAGGGGAGGAAATGGGGGGTGTTGCTCCATCATGGCTCTGAGGTGGCCGACCTGCCTCTCCTGCACAACCAACTGTACATTCACTAGGCACCGTGACCGCGCAGAGGGAGCGCCACTGAGACATTCTGGATCGAATCATGTAGTGTTTCTGGGTTTTGTTTTTATTGGTCACGGAGCTTGAACTCAGGGCTGGGTGCTGTCCCTGAGCTTCGTTTTGCTCAAGGCTAGCACTCTACCACTTGTGTGTGTGTGTGTGTGTGTGTGGTGAGGCTTGAACTCTGGGCCTGCGCACTGTCCCTCAGCTCTTCACCTCAAGGCTAGCGCTCTACCATTTGAGCCACACAACCATTTCTGGTTTTTCTGGTGGTTCATTGGCGATAAGAGTCTTACAGACTTTCCTTCCCAAGCTGGCTTTGAACAGCCATCCTCAGATCCCAGCCTTCTGAGTAGCTAGGATGACAGGCCTGAGTCACCAGCGCCCAGCTTGCTTCTGGGCTTTAATTTCTGTATTAGTTATTGCAATTGAGGCTACGTATGACTCCTCCCCGAGTCCCTGTGGTTTGTGACAAGCAGCCTTCACTCTCACAAGGACAGGTCTTGGGGGGGGGGCAGGGTTCTGCTGACTGGGCGTGGCGTGGCTGGAAGCTCAGCTCCAGCCCTGGTTTCGGGCTCCAGCAACCCAGAGCACGAGGCAAGGCTGACCCTGTGAGCACATTTCCCGCCTCAACCCACACCAGGTCAAAGTCAGTCCCAGGCCAGGCCTGAATTGGAAGCTCCCTGAGCTGCAGGGCTGGTGATGGAGTCTCTCTCGGAGTGTTCCTCCTCCCTCCAGCGCCTGGGCGAGGTGAGCTGTGGTCACACCCATGACCCCGGGTCCTCTGGGCTCCCCTGTGGCTGCGTACCTGGGCCGGGACCCCAAGGCCGCAGCTCCCCTCCACCACCACGGGCCTCCTCTCCTCTCCACTTCCTCTTCTGCCCCAGTTCCTGCAGAGGAGGGCAGCTCACGCTGGGAGGGAGGGCTGCACCTCACATCTCTGTCAATAAGGCCTTTGGCTCCAGGAGATAAGCTCTCAGCGGGAGAGGTAAAGTCAACAGACCCCCGAGCAGCTCCAGAGAGAGGGCTAAGGATGCTAAAGGTGTGCCAGGAAGGCTGGTGGCTATGTCATGTGTGTGTGTGTGTGTGTGTGTGTGTGTGTGTGCTCTGCATACCCCATACATCCTCAGGACTCCTGTGTGTGTCTGTGCTGTGTGCCATTGGCTCTGGAGAACCTTCTGGAGCCAGGTGGTTAAGGTCTTTCCCTGACTTCTACTGACTTCACTGAGGACTTACTATGTGCCGTGGGACAGTGACGGGACCAGATCACAGGGCCAGAGGGGAGGCCGAGAGCCAGCCTACCCGGGAAGGGACGCTGGCCGTTAAGCCACAGGTCTGCCTGTGGCTTCCATTCCCAGTGGGAAAACCCTGGCTCCGTGCGCCTGCCTGGCTTTGGGATGCAGTGATTTTTGTCCCCCCAGCCCGTCCCGTGTGATCCATTGCGGTGAAGAGGTAAACAGGTCAGGGAGGCAGTTTACACCAGTGTGTTTCAGGCCCTGGGTTTGACCCCCAGCACTGCAGGTTCAAAATGAGAACTCTGTCCCCCAGCTTGGATCAGCCGGTCACACGATAGCTACGGTCTCTCCTCCAGGACCACCGGGCCTGTGCTTGTGGGGCAGGCACACCAGGAGCCGCAGGCAGGCAAGTTTATTCAGTTACCCTCGTTTTCTGCCCCCCACCCTCCCTGCCCTGCCCCCGCTGCAGCGGGGGTCAGGACCTCCCCTTGGGGGGCTGGCTCTCGGCCGCACCATTTTGGTTGGTCCAGCTCTTGCAGTCCCAAGCCTGGTTGGGTAGAGGTTGTGCGGCTGGGTGCCCAGGCTGTCTCCCAGCAGATCCCCCGTGTCTTCTGTTTCCTGGTGCGGTGAGGTCCTGGGATGTCAGGGTGGGTGGCTCGAAGGACGCAGGCTGAGCAGGGCTCCCAAGCCATGGAGGCTGAGATGGAGGCTGAGATGGTGGAGGATGATGGAGGGAGGTGGGTACTGGCCATCAGAAGGCTCTGTAACTCTTGGGGCTCGATGCCCTTCCTGGCCTGTCATGGCCATTCCTGAACTCCCACACGCCTAGGCGGGGGGCTGGTAAACAGCTAAAAGTAACTGCTCATTCTCCTGCTCCGTGACGGCTCCCCGGGCAGTCCGCCTCTAATTTATGATGGCGTGGCTTTCCGACCTTCCAACCTCCAGGCTTCTATCCTTCCCCGTTGGCCATCTCCACCACCGCGAGCTGAAGCCCTCCTCCTGCCCGGCCCGGCCAGCAGCTCCCGGAAGGGCATCACCACCAGCCCGGCCTGGCCTGCAGGACACCATCCTTAGAGAGAGCATCCCGGCCCCCTCCCACGGGAGTCAAATCCACCGGCTGCTCCTGGCAGCCCACAGGTCCCCTCTGCAGCCGGGGCCGGGAGAGGGGAGGCCTCTCCGTCCGCGCTTCCTAACTGCAGCAGAATCCTGGCTGGATGCTCACCAGAAAGTCAGTTGCCTCCCAGACCTGCAAGGGGACAGGATGCTCTTGGTTAGGCTGTGCCAGTGGGGGCAGAGAGGAGGCTGCTGACCACGCCCCCAGCCGTGCCCCGCCTCCCAGGGCCTTCTACCCTCCCTCTCCCTCACTGAAGGGAGGGGTTTCCTCTGAGTGGAACCCAAACTCCTTTTCCAACTCCATGGTGTTCATGGATGCCCATGAGAGAGAGGAGAGAGGGAGGGGAAGGGGGAGAGAGAGAGAGAGAGGCTCTCCTTGCTTTGCCTTTTTCTTTTTTTTTTAATGCCAGTCCTGGGCTTGAACTCAGGACTCTGTCCCTTAGCCTTTTGGTTGTTGTTGTTGTTGTTCAAGGCTAGTGCCTTACTAGCCTTGTGCCCTACACAGCCTCACCTCCGGCTTGTTGGTGGTTAACTGGAGAGTCTCCTGGACTTTACTGCCCAGGCTGGCTTTGAACCATATAATCCTCAGCGCTCAGCTTCCCGAGTAGCTAGGACTATAGGCGTGAGTCACTGGAGCCCTGCTTCTTGCTTTTTGCTAATTAACAGATGGGAATTAGATGACCAGAATGGTGCCTCTTGACCCTGTGGCTTCCGTCCTGATACCTCCTGAGGCCGGGCATGGTGAAGGGTTCTCTGAATGAGAAGCGGGGCCTTGAATGCTAGCCAGGATGTCCCTAACCCGTGGCACCGCTTTGGGCAGGTCAGCCCGATTCTCCGGGCCTTATGTTCCTCACTTGCTTGGGAAAAGCAAGGCCGCCCACAGAGCTCATTGCTTCTCAGAGCCTGGTCTGTGGGCACCCGAAGCAGCCTCCTCTGGGAGCTCGTTAAGAAATGCAGAGTCTCAGGCTCCACCCTAGACCTCCTGGCTCAGCGCCTGCATCTTTACACAGTCATCCTGAGAGTTACCACACACTGCCATGTGAGGTGAATGATTCACGGTTAATTTTCTTAACATTTGGCTAGTAAGTGCAAAAGGAAGTTTCTGAGCTTTTCTTTTCTTTTTTGTTGGTCATGGGGCCTGAACTATGGGCCTGGGCGCTGTCCCTCAACTCTTCAGCTCAAGGCTAGCACTCTATCACGTGAGCCATAGCACCACTTCCGGCTTTTTTTGCTTATGGGGTGCTAAGGAATTGAACCAAGGGCCTTATGCATGCAAGGCAAGCACTCTTCCACTGAGCTACCTTCCCAACCCAGTTTCTGAGCTTTTCGAATGAAGTAATGAAAGTGATGTTGAGAGATACTGCACTCAGGAGGCTGAGATCTGAGGATCATGGTTCGAAGTCAGCCTGGGCAAGAAGGCCCATGAGACTCATCTCTGGAAGTGGCACTGTGGCTCAAGTGGTAGAGCACTAGCCTTGAGCTGAAGAGCGGAGGGACAGCGCCCAGGCCCAGAGTTCAGGCCTCACAACTGATCAAAAAAAGAGAGAGATACTGCAGCAGGCAGGGAGACTGAGGGGTTGAAGCTGGACTGGGAATGGAGGGCCTGGCGGGGTGCAGCTGCAGCCAGCTTGGCGTGGCCCCGGGTGGGGCAGTGGCTGGAGAGCAGGCCCGTCTGCTCCCTGTGGCTGAGGAAGAGATGGAGAAAGAGGAAACCACCAGGCCTTTGCATTGGTCCTGCAGAGGTCCAGTGCTGTGTGTGCCAGGCTTGGAATGACGCATCCTTATTTGGATTTTATTTCATTTGGTGTTAGAGCCTGGAACACAGGGTCTGGCACTCTTGCTTGGCTTAAAAAAAAATAAACTCAGGGCTGGTGCACTACCATTTGAGCCAGTTCTACTTCCAGCTTTTGGCTAGTTAAGCAGAGATGAGTCTCTGCCTGGGCTGACTTTGAAACCTTGATGCTTAGCTCTCGATCTCCTGAGTAGGAACGATCACAGGCGTGAGCCACCCACTGCTGGCCTGTTGCTCATTTTAAATCTATGTTGATCCATCCTAACGGGATTGGAGGCCAGGCAGGAAGATGAGGGGCACACGGGCGATGTGTTTAGTCGCTCTGGACGTGCGGCTGTCCCCTGGGCTCACTGGTTCTGGGTGGGCTGAAACCCTCAGCTCTGGTCTCTCCAGCACAAGGACTGGTGTGGATAGAACTGGGGGCCCGCTGGGCAGGTTTGGGGGCTGACTGGCCGGCACTGACCTGCAGCTTGGGCCTGGATTAAGTTAATACTGCCGGTGGAGAGGAAGAGGGAGTCAGGGCCAGCTCCCACCCAGGAGAGCCACTGAGCCTGGGACTCCTGTGATGATCGGGGTGGGGGGTGGGGGGGAGGGATGAGGGGGGAGAGGGAGGATGGCGGGACACAGCTCCTCTCACGGGGACCACCACCACATGACCCTCAAGGCGACTTTTCTAGTGTGTTCACTCTGCACGGATTAAGCGATGGAGTTCATGGTGTGGGGCTAGTTGTCACCGTGAGGCTCTTCTAACAACTCAGTTGGGTACTTTACGAGACCTTTGAGGGCGTTCACTCCGCAGAGGCGTAGGACCCACTCCAGGGGAGGGGCTCATGGTGGGGGCCTCTCCAAGGCCACACTGGGCCAAGATGGCTCTACAATTGAGGTCTCTTTTCTCCCTGTCCCCTACTTTCTATAGCTCACCAAAGGCCTCTCCTGGGCTGCTCTGGGAGCAGAGGGGCTCCTAGCTTGGGGTGGCCTCAAGGTTCTTTTCTGGATGGAAATCCTTTCTGACTCAGGGATTAAGAGTGGTTCAGAAGGCCTTGGGAGGGAGGAAGCGTCCTTGGCCGCGGGACCCGGCAGGTTTGACTGCACACATGATTAAGGAGCTCAGGGGGGATATATACTTGTCCCGCATGCCCCTGGAGGAGACCTAAACCATCTGCGCGTCCTGAGTCCGGTGCATTCATCCCAGCCAGCGGAGAGGCGAGAGGCCTGTGTTAAATCACCTTCTCTGGGCTTGTGGTAGTCACAAATTTCGGGTAATGAGTGCTCCGTGGAGCCCTGACAGCCCGCTGCACACTAAATCAAGAGCAGGGGTGGGGTGGGGTGGGGGTGGGGGAGGTGGGCGCCCCAGGGCTCGGGCGGGGAGTGTTGCTTTGGCTGGGACAGCCACCGCCAGGCCTGTGTGTTTGCCTCACAGGTGGCCTGATGCAGGGGGGGCTGAGTATAAAGGGCTGCGAGGTGGGCCTGGGCCATGGTCAATTGTGGTTGCACCTGGGGAGGGGGGCCCTTTGGCGGGGAAGGGACCCCTCTCCACCCTCTCTGGGGGCTTCCTATGCAGCACAAAGAAGCTAGAATTGTTTTTTCCTTTGAGAATGGAAACTGGACGCTGGAACCTGCGTGCATTTTGATGGATGACTTCCAGGATGCCGTGTGTTTGGAGAACACAGAGCCCAGCGGCAGGGCAAGTGGGGGCCGTGGCTCTTCCCACATGTCTATCCCTGTCCCTGGTCCTGGGGCAGGAGCTCAAGGCCTGGCCACTGTCCCTGCACTCTTCAGCTCAAGGCGAGCGCTCTACCGCTTGAGCCACAGCGCCACTTCTGGCTCTTTCTGAGTATGTGGCACTGAGGAATGGAACCCAGGGCTTCATGCATGCTAAGCAGGCCCTCCACCACTGAGCCACACTCCCAGCCCTGGGAAATTGCCCCTGCACCTCTGCAAGGGTAAGTAAACCGTTTTTCTTTATGAGTGATTGCGCAGGAGGTATTTCAGCCATCAAGGGAGGGTGACTTGGGACCTGCCCAGGCGACGGGTTCCGGGCACGAGGCTGCCACTGAACGAGGGCGGGAGTGGGAGCCTGGGCCCGGCCTCTACCGGATGTGTGGAGGCGGGAGGCAGAGGTAGAGGCCTGGGCGGGTTGAGGGCAGATTGGTCAGTTGCCAAAAGCAAGGGGGACGGGCGTGCGCGGAGCAGTGGTGAAGGCCCGAAGGGCCTCCTCCTCCCGTGGTGCCACTGGCCACCTTGGGGCTTCCTCTAGGATGGACAGTCCTCAGGCGTGGGGCTCAAGGGGTGCTTACGTCCACGGCTCGTTGGCGAGAGCTACCGCCAGCAATGGCCAAACAATCGCTGGCTCCGCGCCTTCCTGTTCAGAGAAGGCTGGGCAAGGGAGGGCTGCCAGGAGGGCCGGAGAAGCAAGGGAGCCGAAGGCCTGGGTGAGGGCGGCAGAGCCCACCGCGCCGCCCACCCCGGGGCCTGTCTTGGACTTTCTGGTCCTGAACCACGGGACGGTCTCCAGGGGGGAAACGGAGGCTGGCCACATGATCCCACGCAGGCCAGCCAACCCCCTCCTTCCCCTCCCTTTCCTGCTGGCTTCTCCACCCCTCCCTGCAAATGCTGGGGAGCAGAGCGGGGAGACTTCCCCCCAGAAGCGCCCCCCCCCGAGGGCCCCCCACCCCGTCCCGCCCCGGGGGTGGGGGAAGTTGTACTCACACTTCCTCTGCAGGATGCTCTGTCTGGCCTTGATGAACGCCAGGATGTCGGAGTCCGTCTGTCTGTCCCCGGTGAGGGGGATGGACGACACAGGCCTTTCGGGGGGGCTGTGGACAAACACGTGCTTCAGTGTGCTATGCCCGTGGCTGGACTCGGTTCTCACCCAGAGGTGCATTTCCTTTGTGGGTGTCTGGGTGCCCCGTCACACCAGCCCTTCTCTCCCTCGATCCCTACCTCACACCCTCCTTCATCGCCGTCGGGGAGGCCCACCCCCCCCAGCCCGGGCGCTCCCATGCTGCTTTGCTCTCCGGCGGCCATGAGGGCCTTTTTTCTGCCATCTGAATGAACCAACCTCCTTCCAGCCCCAGGGCCTTTATTCTGCCTGTTTCCTCTCCCTGGCGGCCCCCCCCCCGCCCCCGCCACTTTTTTTATTGCTGAAGGTACTTTCTCTTGCCTTCTTCCTCTCTTCTCCTCCACACCTCCCTGTGCCCCAGATGGACCCAAACCGACTCCATGTTCCTCAAGCCTCCCGCACCCAGTCCCCAGGCACCCCCATCATAGAGTACCACCCCCCAGCCTCCCCTTAAAAACAGAACGGCATGTCGCTCAGGGACACAGCCAGAGGCTCCGGCTCCCTCTGCGGCTGCGGGGCCGGGGGGTTTGTACGCCGAAGTCTTGTGTGGGAGTTCCGGGAACCCCCTCACGAAGTGGGGCGGGGGCAGCGTGCTCCCCTTCCCTCCTCCCTCTCCACTCCCTTAAGAAATCTCAGAGCAGCCGGGCGCTGGTGGCTCACGCCTGTCATCCTAGCTACTCAGAAGGCTGAGATCTGAGGATCGCTGTTTAAAGCCAGCCCGGGCAGGAAAGTCTGTGAGACTCTTATCTCCAATAAACCACCAGAAAACTGCAAGTGGCGCTGTAGCTCAAGTGGTAGAGCGCTCGCCTTGCGCTGAAGAGCTGAGGGACAGCACCCAGGCCCAGAGTTCAAGCCCCATGACAAAAAAAAAAAAAAAATCTCAGAGCAGTGCACACCCTGGCTCCCAGTGGCTGCCAGTGTGCCGGCTGCTCATCAACCCTCCACCCAGGTGACAGTGCGGTCCTCAGAAAGGGGGTGAGCAGGTCTCATGAGGGCTGTCCTTCATGAGGGGCCAGTGCCCGGGGCCTGAGGAAGGGGTGCTGTGCCTGGGGTTCAGCCTTGGGCGGCTTTGCCAGGTGAGCAGGAAGTGGGCGGGGACTCCAGTCAGAGGGCACAAACTGCGTTGTCCACGGAGTCCACAGCCCCAGCCTCCAGGCTGGGCGCGGCAGCTCTGCTTCTGCTGAGGGGCGCCAGTGCCCCGGGAGAACCACCCCACCTGGAGACCAAGCTGGAGCTTCTGGGGCCTTCCTGGGCTGAGGGGTGGGGGAAGGGGGGAGGCAGAGGCCTCTCCAGGGCCTGGGGGGGGTACCCCTCACCTGCTCTCCCGCCGGGTGTCGCTGCTGCTCTGCCCAGGGCTGCATGGGCTGGAGCACGGGGAGGGCGGGTGCTTCCTGGAGCTCCAGTCACTGCAGCAGACAAACCCAGAGAAGAGACAGGGAAGGGGAGCTTTGTAAGCAGAGAAACCCAGGGCCTCTGTTTAGGAGCATCCGTGACTACAGGTGTCCCGAGATGCGTATGTGGAAGTCCCACGTGTGCTGGCGTGGCCCCTGCCCAGCCGAGGATGCTCACTGTGGGCCAGACTAGCGGGGCCAGCCCAGATGCCCTCGGGCTGGGTCAGGCCAGAGAGGCTGCAGGGCCTCGGGCGGCCACAAGGTGGCAGGCGCCGCCTGACGTTTTTTCCTTGGTCTCGGGGCTCCAAAGTGGCTGTTGGAAGGACATGGGTGGGACATCAGTGTCTGTTGTGTCCACCAGCTCTTGCAGGAGGGTGTCGTGCAGCAAAGCGTGGGGTTCCTCCAGTCCCTGGGCCCACCCTGGGGAGTCCCCCAATGTCACAGCTCAGTCTCCACGGCCCTTGGGATGGGGGCTCTGTCCTTCTGCTTCGTTCAACCAGCCGCTGGCACAACACCCATGTCTCCTGGGGATCCCCCTCCCTCCACCCCCCACAGCCACTATCAGAAAGAATCATCTCCATTAAGAAGGATTAATAAGCAGTGTTAGCTATAATTAGGCCTGGTGGGCTGCCGGTGTGTTTACTGTGAGCGGTGGCCAGGTCTGGGCCTCAGGACTTCTGACGCCACACGGCCAGGCCCAGCAGGCAGCCTGAGAGAAAACGACCAGCTGTCTCCGAGTTTTTTTTTCCACTCAGGGCTGGTCCTCTACTGCTGAGTCACAGCTCCATGGCTGGTTTGCTGGTGGTTCTTTGGAGGTAAGAATCTCATGGACTTTCCTGCCGGGGCTGGCTTTGAACTGCGACCCTCAGATCTCAGCCTCCTGAGGAAGACCCGAGCCCCTGGCGCTGACCCTCTGTCATACAACTGTGGTGTGGGAGGGACGTGGGCGCCACTCATGGATGGGGGGGGTGCCAGAGCGGGGGCTGGCTTGATTAGGGCCACGGTTGGCTGTGAAAGCTGTGGCCTGGCCGCGGTGGCCGTGGCCACTGTGTCCCAATGAGGGTGAGCGGACACATTCGTGTAAGTGAAGTCCGCCGCACATTCTGATCTTGGATGCCCCACTCCAGGTGCTCCGGCCTCTGCCCTAGCAGCGGCCCGTGAGGGTGGAAGGCAGTGTGTGTGCGCACGTGCATGTGTGTGTGTGTGCATGTGTGTGCGTGCGTGCTCACATGCATGGCCGGCTGGGTGTTTGGGAGGAGATAAGGCTGTGGCATGTGGGAAGGTGCCACAGGCTGCCCTGGGCCTGGTGGAGCTCTGGAAGGCTGCTCTTGCCGCTCCTGATTGTTCTCCAGGCCAGCGGTTAGCCCTGTGTCCTGCGGCCTGAGCCAGGCCCTCGGCTCCCACCTGCATCCCCTTCCTGCCCAGCCCCCTTCCCACTCAGCGCACAGGCAAGAGACTATGGCCGCAGGTGGGCCGGCCACCAGAAGCCTGGAGGGTGGGCGCCATGCTGCGTGGCCTGGAAGGAGCTCTTTCACAGGGCACGTGCGGGTCGGGGAGCGGGCCGCGGCCTCCCTTACCTTCTGTGGGAGGGGAGCTGGAGTCCGTCCCGCTGGGAGCCAGATGGCTGCGAGAGGGGCTTCTCCTGGCGCAGTGAGTTCGAGGCTGGAGAAGACACCTGTCGGGCCAAGAAGGCGTTTCATGGTCTCTATTTTGCAGTGTGGGGATGGAATCGAGGGCCCCACCCATGCTAGGCAAGGACTTGATCCCCCCCTTCCCTGCCCCCCCCCCCTGCGGTACCCTCGGCCCTTGACAGAATGCTTAAGGGAGAAAAGCCAGTGGTCAAAATTGGTATATACACTGGTATGGCAATCGTAGCAACAACAACCACAACCACAACAATAATAGTTATGACCGTAATGCTAGCTACCTACGCTAACGTAACCTAGCCGGGTGCCGGTGGCTCACACCTGTCATCCCAGCTCCTCAGAAGGCTGAGATCTGAGGTTTGAAGCCAGCCCGGGCAGGAAAGTCCATGAGACTCTTATCTCCAATAAACCACCAGAGGATGTGGCGCTGTGGCTCAAGTGGTAGAGGTGAGGGACAGCACCCAGGCCCAGAGTTCAAGCCCCACGACCGACAACAACGACGACAACAACAACAACAAAGTAACCTAGCAAGGAGACCTGTGGGGGAGGATTTAGGGAGGGATGGAGTGGGGTGGGGGAGGCGATGGAGGATGGCGGAAAGTCACAAGGACCTCATTCTAATGTGACAGGAGAGTATTACAGGCTCTAGTTGGAAAAGCCCAGAAAAACCCCAAAGATAAGTACGATCCCTAATCCTGTCATCTAGAGGGGATCCTTGGGTGTCCAACATCATGGTCCCAGCCTTCCCGAGGGCTGGGATTACAGGCATGTATCACCATACCCGGCAGTAATATACTGGCTACTGCCTGGCTGTGTGTCCTTGGAAGTATCTTCTCAGATTCAATGTCCTTAACAATGGGGGGATCTGCCCGGAGCGGAGCTTGAGGACTCTGCCCGCCACATGAGCAGCTGTGCTGCTCCGTGTGTACTCTGTCTCCTCCCTCCTACCACTGCTGAGGGGCTTGCTCCAGGGGGACCGCCGGCTCTGGGTGGTTTCTAACACTTCCTGGCAGGTTCTTTTAGCCTTCAAAATATTACAGAGACATTCGAGGAATTTGTCTGGGGAATATGCAAAAAAATTATCCACAAATATGTTTCAAGTGGAAAAATGAGAAACGATCTAAATATCAAGAACAGATTGGTTAAGATGATTAAAATATATCCCTATACAGCATCCAGGAATGATCTTGTAGAAAGTAACACGAACGGAAATAGTCATTCTAAACAATTAAGTTGGGGGAAAAAAGCCATTTGTGATACTTGAAAAAGAACAGAATTCTATTTGCATAAAAGTACATTGATGGCTGGGCGCTGGTGGCTCATGCCTTAATCCTAGCTACTCAGGAGGCTGAGATCTGAGGATCATGGTTCAAAGCCAGCATGGGCAGAAAAGTCCATGAGACTCTTATCTTCAATAAAAACCACTAGAAAACCGGAAGTGGCGCTGTGGCTCAAGCAGTATAATGCTAAACTTGAGCAAATAAAAAAAAGCTCAGAGTATTGAGTTCAAACCCTACTACTGGCACAAAAAGGAAAAAAAAAACCCACACATTCATGTATATATGAGGGGAAAAAAGCCTCTCCAAGTGGAAAGGTTAAAGGGACTTTGACTTTCTCCTTCACATCTTCTGAATGTTCTAAGATGTCCAAGATTAATGTGCATGTTGCTTTGCAATAGAAAACCAGTCAATGTCCACCTGGAGTCACCAGACAGCTTATGTGACACCACGGCTCAGTGTCTCTGGGCTTGGAGACTGGGGCCAGAGCAAGGAACAGGTACTCCAGCTCCTGTGTTCCTGGTACTCGAGCAAGCACTCGCTTCATGAGCCAGCATGGAGAGTGGGTGGGCCCCGGGCATCCGCACGCTCCTCTGTCTCCTGCCCAGCATCCTCTCCTCTTCCGCCATTCCCTGCGAGCCCCAGCACGGCCTTCTAGAGTGCCCCGCCCCTACCTGCAGGTTGGTGGCCTCCTCCGCCCACCAGACTTCAAACTCCTTCTGCAGCTTGACCTTGGCTCTGTCCATGAGCAGCTGCAAGTGCTCGATCTCCACCTTCAGGGCTTTCAGGCGCGTGAACATCGTCTTGTACCTGTGGCAGGAGGCCAGCTGAAGCAGGGTGTTGGCATCCGGCAGTGCCGCCCTGACCGGGGAGGGGGAGCAGTTCCCGGGGCCTGCCCACTGAGGCCAGGGGCTGGCCTCAGGTTTGGAGTCCACTGGACAGAAGTAGAGTGATTTAATAATAAAATAAAATATAACCCACAGTCCCCTCTTTGGAAGTGGAGCTGTGGCTCAAAGCGATAGAGTGCTAGCCTTGAGCAAAAGAGCTCAAGGGCAGCACCCAGGCCCTGAGTTCAAGCCCCATGATAGGAAAAAAAAAATACAAGAAGTAGAAGTGATTCATTTTTGTGTAGCAGGCCCATGGAGATCTATGGAGTTGGCCCATATGCTAACCTCAAGAATGGGAACAGTTTTTTACTAAGGTACACACACACACACACACACACACACACACACACACACACACACGCATGCTCAAAATGAGAACAGTCTTTTACTAAATTACACACACACACACACACGCTCAAGAATGAGAACAGCCTTTTACTAAAGTGCACACACAAACACACACACACATACACACACACACGCATGCATGACCCCCCCCTCTTTTTTTGGTAGGTCGTGGGGCCTGAACTCTGGGCCTGGGCGCTGTCCCGCAGCTCTTCAGCTCAAGGCTCTACCACTTTAGCCACAGTGCCACTTCTGGCTTTTCCTGCTTATGTGGTGCTGAGGAATTGAACCCAGGGCCTCATGCGTGGCAGGCAAGCGCTCTACCACTGAGCCACCTTCCCAGCCCCTCTTTCCCCCAGGTCTTGAGGGCTTTTCTAGGAGGGCCATGTCCCTGCCTATGCACGGTGCTCTTCACTCTAGAAGTAGAATCATTTTGTGCCCCTAGATGGCTCAGGGTGTTCCCGAGACCTGGAGGGGGAGGGGGAGGAGCCAGGAGAGGAGGGTGAGGGGGACGGGGAGGGGAGGGTGAGGACCAGCTCCTTGGGGTGGATGCTTCTTGGCGGCATGCTTCTTGGTACCTCTAGATGGCAGCAGTGGGCAAGCTTGGCTGCATCCTGAGCCAGGCTGCAGCGTGCTGGCCTCCTCGGGCCAGGCCAGCCTCTGCTCCTGTGGTTTGAGCCTCCCTCCCCTCCTCCCGGTCCCCCGCCTCCCCCATGCCTGCTCCTGGGAGCCCAAGGAGGCCAGGGTCAGACTGTGAGGGTACCTCCTCTTCTCTTCCTCCAGCTGCGATCGGAGCTGCTCTTCCTGCAGGTCTGGCTCGGAGACTCCCATGCTTTCTGAGATTCCTAGAGGGGAAAGGTGCCAGCTGCCGACCTCCACGGGGAGGGGGGGTGCGTGACGTGCACGCAGAAGGACAAGAGCTCAAGGGCACCCTAAGTGGGAGGGGGCCCCACGAGTGCTTTCCAGAACCTCCCTCCGCGTCCTCCACTCCCAGGGCCCACGCGTGGCCACCTCCACCGCTACCTATCCTTTTCCTCCTGCGTCCCCAGGGGAGACCCCCAGCAGCCCTTCATCCCCAGGATGCATCAAGACCTTGAGCTTCCAGCCAATGTACCGCCTTCTCTCCTTCCTCAGCCTCCTCCAAGGCACTGGGGGGGAGGGGGGTGGGCGTCTCAGGCCTGGCGGGCCCAGGGGACGGGAATGTGGGACCAGGGCTGAGAACCAGCCTTGGTGACCTGGCTGAGCACTTAGTGCGCGCAGAGGGCGGGGCTGCGTGCCAGCCCGTGGCAGAGGAAAGCCAAAGCCGCATGAAAATGAAGGATGCGGGCAGGAGAAGAAGGCAGAGAGACCTGAAGGAAGGAGAGGAGGAGCAAGAGTGCAGAAACCAGGGCACAGAGCATATAGGAGTGAGTGCAAAGGGCCTGGGGCACAAATTTGCCACCAGGGTGTCTGCAGCCCTTGGTAAAGGAAGGGAGCTGGGAGCTGAGCTTGCTGAGGGGCTCAGCTGAAGCCGGAGCCGGTGCTGAGGGGAGGAATGGCTTGGCCTGTTTTTATTTATTTATTGAACTTTAGGTCAGTCGTGGGGCTTGAACTCTGGGCCTGGGCGCTGTCCCTCAGCTCTCCAGCTCAAGGCGAGCGCTCTACCACTTGAGCCACAGTACCACTTCCGGTTTTCTGGTGGTTGATCGGGGATGAGAGTCTCACAGGCTTTCCTGCCCCGGCTGGGTTTGAACCGTGATCCTCAGATCTCAGCCTCCTGAGTAGCTAGGATGACAGGTGTGAGCCACCGGCACCAGGCTCGGTCCTGTTTCTTTTCAGAAGTTTTTGGCTGAACAGAGACAGGGCGCCATGCCTGTGGAATGAGGGCACAGCGTGTCCCGCAGACACCAGCTACTCACCAGACTCCCCCTCCCCCGCCAAAGGTCCTGTCCACTTAGTGTGTTCATTGTGCCCCTCCCCTCTCCCCCCTCCCAGGCCTGCCCAGCTGTTCCCTGAGGCTGGGAACCCTCCATGCCCGTCGCAGGGCTGTGGAGCTGGGGGCTCAGGAGGGGTCTGGCTAAGGGGCGTCTGGCCAGGGCAGCACCCCCCTGAGCGAGCAGGAGCCCGGAATGGATAGCCCCTGGGGACAGTGGTTCCGAAGCCGCACAGAAGCCACCAGGATGGTGCCACAGCCCGGGGACAGCGGCTGGAATGGGACCTTGGGGCTGGTGGGGGGGGGTGCAGTCCCGGCTGGGGCATCGGGGGGTCTCGCTGGGGCCCCTCCACCTGCTGCCATCTCAACTGGCAAGGCCCCCAACGCCCCGCTCTGCCACCTCCACTCCTTCCCACCTGGTGACCAGCCGACACGGGGTGTCCATGGGACTCACCCGGGGGGGCGTGGAAAGGCCCTGGGACGCGGCCCACAGGGATTGGGGTTTGTGGGTGGGTGTCTCCCCTTGCCCCCCCCCCACCCAGTGCTTGTTTAGAAACTCGCTTAGGGTTCCGGATCTCAGTGCCAAACTCTGTCCAGGAGCTGAGCTTGGGGTCCTGCCCAGCCTGTCCACGGCCCGTGCTCTCTCGGCTCCATGGCTCGCTCCCTCCCACCTCTGTCCGCAGTCCCAGAATTCCTCGCTTGTCCTCCCCATGGGACGCCTGGTCTCCAGCCCAGGGTTCCTCTCCAAGCTCACTGACCCATCCTGGACGCACACCTCCGTCCATGTGGCTTTCTAGAGAGACCTAATGGGAAACCCTGGCACCCCAAAAGCCTGTTCCGGTCACCCGGGTCTCTGGGAGGGGAGAGGAGGGTGTTTGGGAATGGAGGCGAGGATTTGTAATAACACCGGCTCTCCCCGCTTCTGGAAGAAGCTGAAGGGTGGATCAGCCCAGCCCGCTCACTTGGAGCTCAGCTGTCAGCGAGCCCGAGACGGACCCCACGGGAGCAGGGCCACCCGCATCCTCGTCAGCTCTAGGAAAGGGCCAGCGTCAAGGTCTGAAGAGCATTCCAAAGAGAGGCTTTAAACCAATAGGATGTAGCAGTTTGACTTGAACCCGCCTCACCCTTCCCGCATCCCCCTTCCCTGCCCGCCCCCCAGGCAGAAGGGGGCTTGAAGGAGGCCTCGCAGACAGCCTGATGCCTCCAGGCCATGGGACAGAGCCTGCCTCCCACCCGGCCGCTCTGGGAAGCGGAGCTTGCCGATTAGGTGCTGGTGCGGGGATCAAGGAGGTCCTGCGGCCCTCCTGGGGGCTTGCGGGAGTTAACATGCCTTCGAGGGGCCGGCCAGAGCCCCCTTGGGCCAGTGGCGTGCTGTTGGGGTGGGGGTGGGGACCTCATTCATGGTTTGCCAGGGTTTCTGGTATAATGACGTCCATCATGGCGGATCTCAGATGAATGAAGTGATGCACGGTGGGTTTTTGTGAGCTAGCATGGGCCGGCTCCCAACGCATCACTCTGTTGTTTATGACTGAGACTCTCTCTCATAGGGCTCCACAAAGAATCCCTGCTGGGCACTGGTGGCTCACACCTGTCATCCTAACTACTCAGGAGGCTGAGATCTGAGGATCGTGGTTCAAAGCCAGCCCGGGTAGGAAAGTCCCTGAGACTCTTATCTCCAGGAAACCAGAAGTGGCACTGTGGCTCAAGTGGTAGAGCGCTCGCCTTGAGCAAAAGAACTCAGGGACAGCGCCCAGGCCCAGAGTTCAAGCCCCGATGACAAAAAAAGTAAAAAAAAGAAAATCCCAGAGGAAGGCCTCAGGATGTCGGGGGCCTGTGCGCGGCATGCACGCGGATCCCACCGGCTTCTCCAGACCCTCCCTTGCCCACCCTCCCCATTCCCACACCCGCGGGGATCACTGGGCTTCCTTATCCCCTTCTCTCTGTCTTGGCTCAGTCAGCGGGGGTCACTGGTGAGGGATGAAGGATGGGAGGAGAAAGACGCTTGGCCAAGACGTCTCTACGGAGACCGAGAGCCAGGGTCATGGTGTGGGCGGAGGCCGCAGCTCCTGTCGGCTGGGCAGGGCCTTCTGCACAGCCTCCTCTGCTTTCACGTTCCTGCCTTGTGTCGGTGGCTATCCCTGGGGTGCTGTGGTTCCTCCAACCCCACCATGGCTTCTCTACGCTAGGCCCAGCTTTGTGAACAGGCCTTTACTCAGTTCTCACCACGCCTACTGTGAGTGCTGCCTAGCTAGAAGCGGAAATGTGGCTTCCGGTCTGGGGGCCCAGCGACTGCCTGAGTAAGTTGCCTGCTCAGGACCAGAGATCCGCAAAGGCTCCCTCACTGCGAAGGCGTCTATTCTGGGCACCCAACAGCCCAGAGGGCCCAATGTAACAGTATTAATCATGGAGTCCTCTCCCTGGGGAAACAGATGAGGGAGGAAGTGAACATGGTCTATGTTCCTTTCGGGGTGACAGTTGGCCTTAGCTGGGGTATACGAGGCAAGTCTGGCCTTTGGAGGACATTGGAATGATTAAGACTGCAGTTATGATATAAATGACCACCCCTTTGTGTGTGTGTGTGTATCAAAGACCTTGATATAAGACTTGAGATTTTGAAATGGCAACAGTGATACACAGGCATAGGCAGAGATTCTAAATAGCTAATAGCTCAGGAAATAAGAGCAAAGATTGGCAAATGGGATTACACCAAATTAAAAAAAGCTTCTGAACCTCAAAGGGACCAATAACAAGAATGAAGAGCAGCCACAGAATAGAAGAAAATCTTTGCCAGCTACTCATCAGATGAGGGATTAATATCTAGAATACATAAAGCGTTCAAAAAAAATCAAACACCCAAAGAACAAGTAATCCAATTAACAAACGGACAAGTGAGGTGTGTAGTTCTGGAAGAGCACAAAAGGCTAATACATGTACTAAGAAATGTTCAACACCCTTAACCCTAAAGGAACTGCAAATCAAAATGGTACTGAGGTTCCATCACACCTCAGTGCAAATGGCAACTATCTAGTAAACAAAGAACAGATGTTGGTGAAGATGTGGAGGGGGCGGGGAAGGAAACCTTTATATGATGCTGGTGGGAATGTAAATTAGTACAGCCACGATGGATATCCGTATAGAAGCTCCTCACTAAACACAGAATGAGCAGATGACTCTGTTGCATCATCCCTGGGTAGGCATCTGAAGGAATCTAAGTCAGTACACTAGAAGTACCAGCACACTTGTGTGACAGAAGCCAAAATGTACAGTAAGCCTCGTTGCCAAGAAACTATGTTTTTTTTTTTTGTTTGTTTTTGGTCATGGGGCTTAAACTCTGGGCCTGGGTGCTGTCCCTCAGCTCTTCAGCTCAAGGGTAGTGCTCTACCACTTGAACTACAGCACCACTTCCTGTTTTTCTGAGTGGTTTATTGGAGATAAGAGTCTCACAGAGTTTCCTGCCTTGGCTGGCTTTGAACCACAATCCTCAGATCTCAGCCTCCGGAGTAGCTAGGATTAGAGGTGTGAGCCACTGGTGCCCAGCATTTTTTTTTTTTTTTTGTTGGTCATGGGGCTTGAACTCTGGGCCTGGGCGCTGTCCCTCAGCTCTTCAGCTCAAGGCTAGCGCTCTACCAGAGCACTACTTCCAGGGAAAATGAACTGTGTAACTTGTGGGCAGGGATGGGGAGGGGAACTGGAGCAAAGCAAAAGAAGGGATGGTATCTCCCCTACACCCCCCAAAAAATGTCCTGGGGCTGGGAAGGTGGCTCAGTGGTAGAGCGTTTGCCTGGCATGCATGAGGCTCTGGGTTTTTCAGTACCATGTAAGCAGAAAAAGCTGTAAGTGGCGATGTGGTTCAAGTGGTAGAGCACTAGCCTTGAGCTGAAGAGCTGAGGGACAACGCTCAGGCCCAGAGTTCAGGCCCCACGACTGGCAAAAAGAAAAGAAAAAAAAGAAAGAAAAGAAATATCCTCATTACCTGAATCATGAAATGGCAACCTCTCTGTGCAACACCTTAATAATAACACTAACATTACATCTGAAAAAACAAAGAGGAAGGGGAAGGGAGATAAGACTGTACCAGAGGGGATAAACTGGATCAAAGAATATTATGTGCCTGTCTGGAAATATCGTAACGAAAACCCCTTTGTGCAGTCGCTAATACTAATCGTGTTAATTAAAATGACCTGTTTTTGTTGTGCTGTTGGGTGCTAATGAGCAATTGGGTTGGGGGGGTCTGCTGTTTCCCCTGGGGTGGGGAGGGCCCCTCCCTTTCCTCTCAGGATTAGTGGGGAGTCTGTGAGGGCCCTGGCTTGAGCTTAGCCCCCCACCTGAAGGCCATGAGCAGCCGCCCTGCCGCCTGCCTGGAGGTGACAGGAGTTCTATTTTCACCTTTAAGTAAAAATGGTCCTGACACAAACACGGGGGAGGAGGGGGCGGCGTGGGGGGGTCCAGCATTGGACTGGGATGTGGATTTCACTCCAGATCAATCTTTACCTGTTTCTTTGAGATGAGGATCTCCTTTGGGATCCAATGGTTCCAGTGAGTGCTGGGGATTACTATAGACCACTGCAGGTGAAGGAAGCCCAGGGTGGGGTATGAAGGTCGCCCCTCTCACCCAGGTCTCCTTGTTTGCCAGTGCTGCCATTTCCCCACCTTGATCCAACCTTCCAGGATTGGTACTGCCCCGCCCCCAATCCCCTGTCCTGACCCCCGGCCCGCGCGCGTGCTGCCTGTTCTTTATGATTCACATCCCTGAAACATGGTGGAATCATTTCCTGGCCCAAGACAAAATGGCACAGGTGGACCACCCCGCCCCCCACCCCCTGTCCATCGGGCACTACAACTAGATGCACATGTGCTAAGCATCTTTCTGCTTTGACGTCATCCTTCAAGAGGGAAATGCAGCGAAGCTCCTGTTTCTCCCCAAGGACAGCACTGGAGGGGTTGGGAGTTCCAGAAATGGCTCCATTCTCTCCACGTCCTTCAGCAGTGTTCTTTCTTTTCTTTTCTTTTCTTTTTTTTTTTTTTTTGGTCGGTCGTGGGGCTTGAACTCTGGGCTTGGGCGCTGTCCCTCAGCTCTTCAGCTCAAGACCAGCGCTCTACCACTTGAGCTACAGCGCCACTTCTGGTTTTCTGGTGGTTTATTGGAGATAGGAGTCTCACGGTCTTTCCTGCCCTGGCTGGTTTTGAACCACGATCTCAGAACTCAGCCTCCTGAGTAGCTAGGATTACAGGCGTGAGCCACCAGCGCCCGGCAGTGTCTTTTCTTTGGAGCAACACTCTACTCCTGACATTTCTTCACATGGTGGACATAATACAATTCCATACCATGGGCTGACCCCCACCGCCACATTCACATAAACTCTCTCACGCCAACTACCCAACAGATTCCGTTTCCAAACACTGAGCTTCTGAAACAGGCCTTTTCTTCCAGGATTTGCCCGAGCCTGAGGCCCTGGTGTTGAGCTGGGGGGGGGGAGGGCTGTCCCTCCCACCTGACCAGGTTCCCATGCTGTTGGCAGTGTGACGTGTATTTTAAGTGTCAACCACAGGTTCGCCTTAGAGTTTTGATTGTGAACTGAAGGAGATCCAGCCTTTGATTAAATATATGAGAGAGAGAGAGAGAATGAGAGAGGGAAGGAGGGAGGAAAGGAGGGAGGGAGGGGAAGGAGAGAGGCCAGGGTCCGCATTCCTGGGCCAGGACGCTCCGGTCTCATTCCTGCTCTCTGTGACCATCAAAGAGCGCAGTACCTGGATTGTATTATCTTGGCTGCTCGCATAAACACTTTGGGTGAGTTATGCCTTCATGTCAGGCCTCCCGCTTTTATGGAAGGTCGATGCAGGGATCATCTGGTTGAGCAACATTTTGGTATCTTTTGTAAAACCACAGTGGAGAGCATCCTTCATTCTGTCACTCAGTGTCCTTTATACAAGGATCCACACCATAAATTCTGACTTGTGTTTAGTTCCAGGAAGAAATTCTATTTCTGCAGAGAAATTAGTTAGCATGCTTCCTGCTGTAACGCTGGGTCGCCCCTCTTTTTCCTCCACAGCTAGACAAATTTATTGCCTGTGTGTAATTTGCTCAGCTGTGGGGTCCAAAAGCACTTACTCCTTCTACTTTTCTTAAACGGACTTATTTTATTTTATGTTCAAATGTCTCATTGTACTTTTGCAAGAGGGCTGAGTCTGGAGGTCACCTGGGGAAGGACTCATTTGCCCATTGATTTGGCATGTTTACTGTTGGCACTGGTTGCTGGGGATAGAAGGATGAATATGACTGCTTTCAGTGTGGAGAATGGGTGGACGTGAATAATTACAGGACAAGGCTGGCGGGCTCAGCGGTGCACGGGGCTGGGAGGAAGAGCACACTTGGGAACAGACGCCAGGGAAGGTTTTCCGGAGTGGGTCATGCTGAGTTGGTTTTGTGGCTGTCACGGGAAGAAGATGGTAGATGGATGCATACATGTTTCTGAGACTAAAAATTGAACCGAGAGATATTTTTCTTGTTTGTGGCATCGCATCCTGGTGAGAATAGGAATTCTCTGAGGGTAGGCGCTGAATCCATGCCCCGAGTGGACTCCGGGATGCTGGGCAGAGGCCCAGGGCAGGGGGGCAGCTGGGCGGGGCATGGAGCAGCCAGGTGGTCTGGCTTTGCACCCCTAGCCGAGCAAAGCTAGGCAGGTTTACTTACACTGTCTGGGCCTTAGCTACAGGGCAGAGGCAATGCTAGTGTCTGCCTCATGAGGTATTTGGGGGCATTCAAGAACAACAACAAAAACCAGAATGTAGAACCATGCCTGGAATACTGTAAACATTCTCCAGGGACGTTGGCTGACGGCCCCATCTGCCCCGTCTGCAGTCCTACGCTGTTGAGGACAGCCTGGCTGACAGCGCGCCAGCCTCACTGTGGATTCAGCCCAGCACACCACTACTGCCCTCTTAATGCTGCTTCATTATTCCTAAACGGTGCGTGCGCTCAGTCCTCTTCCGAGTCCACCAGTAACTTCTATTTTGTTGATGATGTTCTTTTTGTCAGTTGAAGGGAGACCTGGGTGCTGTCCCTGAGCTCTTTTGCTCAAGGCTAGTGCTCTACCACTTTGAGCCACAACTCTCCTTCTGGTTTTTGAGTGGTTAATTGGAGATAAGAGTCTCATAGGGACTTTTCTGCCCGGGTGGGCTTTGAACTGTGATCCTCAGAGCTCAGCTTCCTGAGTAATTAGGATTACAGGTGTGAGCCACAGGTGCCCAGAGATAATGCTTTTATAAGTGATCATTAATACGTCTCTGTCTCTGTCTCTCATACTCTGTCATACTGGGGCTTGAACTCAGAGCCTGGGCACCACTGTCCCTGAGCGTTTTTTTTTAACGCAAGGCTAGCACTCTACCACTTGAGCCACAGCTCCACTTCTAGCTTTTTGGTGGTTAGAGATAAGAGTCTTACCACCTTTCCTGCCTGGGCTGGCTTTGAGCCACGATGCTCAGATCTCAGCCCCCTGGGGAGCTGTGGGTGCCTGGCAGACGTTTCTCCTAGAGGGTTGTGGCTTCCATGTTGAGGGGTGCACAGGCAGAGCCCAGGGCTTCTCCCACCTCGCTTCTGTCCACATTAGTCTCCCTGTCTACTGGTTTTTCAGGAGGACTAAGGCTCAGAGATTGTTAGGTTTCCTGATAGACTTTGGGCAGGTGGTAAACAGAGTCCCATTTGGGATGTTCATTTAGTCTGGAAAGGGGGAGTGGTTTAAAAAACCTCTTAAGGAGGTGTGCGCACACATATACGTGCGTGCACCCCACCTTCCACACAGCCGGCCTGGTCTTTAAGCCGGGGGGTGGGGTGGTAGGGACAAGTGTTTACAGCTTGTCTCTGCAAACAACAACAAGAATAAGGAGGGTTAGATTTACGTTTGCCTATCTCCTTGGTGTAAATCCTCCCGCCATGGCTGAGTGTGATGCGGCTGTGCGTGGACTTGGGGAGAGATGTACAGAAGTTCGCTCCCACGTAGTACCCCCACTGTGCAGCTATGGTAGGTAAGTACAATCGCACGGGTAATAGTAAAATAGAAGATTCGCTAGCAAGTGGTGGATTTCAAGTATTTGTTACTATGTTTTTAAAATATAATTGTGAGCTTACATAACTTGATTTTCAGCATCAACTGTGTTTAATAACAGCTCCCCGAATTCCTGAAACGTTACCAGTTGGCTCTCACGCTATGGAATGAGTCAGCTCCAGCACCCCTCCATTCCCCCCCATCCCCTGGGGATATCATCCCATCTGTGATCTCTTCCAAATGGTGCCTCTCACACCACAGCTGAAGCTGTGCTCTGCTGGGAGAGGGGGCTGCCTTTATACACACTTCCTTCTCCTCCAGAGTCACGTGCTAATGCCCAATGTATGGACACACGTCTCCTGCTAAGACCTGTCCATCCTCCCCACCGCCTTACACACTCCATCAACACCTCGGTGGAAACCTAAAAACATGCAGGTAAAAGGGGAAATAAAAAAGGAAAGAAAGGGGCTGGGAAGGTGGCTCAGTGGTAGAGTGCTTGCGTTGCCTACATGAGGTCCTGGGTTCGATTCTTCAGCACCACATAAGCAGAAAAAGCTGGAAATGGCACTGTGGCTCAAGTGGTAGAGCACTAGCCTTGAGCTGAAGAGCTGAGGGACAGTGCCCAGGCCCAGAGTTCAGGCCCCAAGACCGACAAAAAAAAAAAAAAAGAAAGCTGGGTGTTGTTGGCTCAGGCCTCTAATCCTAGCTACTCAGGAGGCTGAGATCTGAGGTCTTCAGTTTAAAGCCTGCTGGGGCAGGAAAGTCCACGAGACTTATTTCCAATAAACTACCAGATTGCCAGAAGTGGTGCTGTGGCTCAAGTGGTAGAGCGTTCACCTTGAGCTGAAGAGCTCAGGGACAGTGTCTAGGCCCAGAGTTCAAGCCCTTCAAGTGGTAGAATACCAGCCTTGAGTGCAAAAAGTAAAGGGACAGCACTCAGGCCCTGAGTTCAAGCCTTAGTACAGACACTCAAAAGACAAGGGACAGAGAAAAGAAGAAACAAAGCGGGAGAGGACTGTATGACGAAGATGAAGACCTTAAAAGGGGCCCTGCAAGCCTAGTCACTGCTGTGTCCCCCATCTGAAGGCCAAATGGCAGGACGCCAGGTGACCCATGTGCTGGGTGGACGGTTCGCTTTGCTGGAGTCCCTTGTTCTAGCCCACAGCCCAAACTGGCGCCGGCAGGGTGAGCATGGAGGCAGGAGACGGCTCTGTGAACCATCTGCAATGTTGACAGGTGAGAAGGGACCCCCAGACCCCAGACCACCTCCTAAGGAGTTTGGACGACAACCTGGCAGTTAATCTCAAAATGGCAGCTGGGAGACGTTAACTCTCCCTCTCTAGTTGGGATAGGATGCTTTTTAAAAATGCCCTTAGTTAGACTTCTAGCCCAGATGCTCTGTGTTTGAAGTCTGTTGATCGCTCCAGGCCCAGCTGAGCCCTGCTGGCCCTGCCCCCTGCCAAGGGAGGCCCCTGAGAGACGCCTGGAGGAGCTGAGGCCCCGGGACTGCAAAGGACAACACGCCGGAGATTCCTGAGAGCCTAGGGGGCTGAGAGCCATGCAGATGGCTTTCCAGAGGGACGAGTCCTGCCCAGAAGGTGGGCAGCATTTTCACATCATTGTCTCTAATAAGCCGGCATCATGAGGACTAGAGAGCTGGACAGCAGCCCTCAGGGCGATTCCACGCCCAGTGACCTGCCCAGGGTGAGCACCTGGCAGGCTGCGCTCAACTTGCTCATCTTCCCAACAAAGGCCCTGCTGCCCTCCTGGGACTGGCTCCATGGGTTAGGGTCCCCTTGCTGCAGAGAGGTGCCTGGTAATGGAGGTAATGGTAATGGAGGCCTCTCGGCTCCCAGGCCAGCACGGGGAGCCGGGACATCTGCTTTCATACCATCCTTATTATCACCACAACGGAAGAATCAACCTTGGAAAGAATCTCAGTCACTAGCGTGGAACGGTTCATCCCAGTGATGCGCCTCCTCCCTCCTGCTGCCCTCCCTGACCGTGGGCCATGCCTGGGCCCAGGCTGCCTCAGGGGGGATCCCAGGCTAGCCCCTGGCTGGAGCATAAGTGGTTGGCCCTGGATAGCTGGAGAGGAAGGAAAGTGGGGCTCCCCAGAAACTGCCTCCAGCTACCTTCCTGAAGGCCACACTGTCCTCCCAGGTGGTTCCTTGGGACTGAGGGAGAACTGGGTTCAAGTCCTGCTCGGCACGCACAGGCCACATGACCACAGGCAAGCCACCAAATGCTGCCCACTCAAAGGCCCAGATGAGGAGAACGGGACGCAGGGCGCACGGGCCACGTGCAGAGGCAGGTGGCTCTTCCATTGCCAGTTGGTGAGCAGAGGCTCTAGAAGGCTGAAGGCGGTCCCTGAGTGGCTGAGACACAGTGCTGATGGAGGTTAGGAGTGGGGTAGGACGGGCCCGGAGGAGGAGGACGCGGCTGGAGGGGCAGGAGACCCAGTGCTGGCTGCAGGCGATGTCCGGGTGGGAGAATGAGACCCCAGAGGAGGAGCACACTGACGTCTGCGCAGGGCTGGCCCTGGTCCTGGGCCGCCCCTCCCCACCCGGTCAGCTCGTCCCACTGTGGCCCGGTCCCCGTGGGCTCTGCTGTGTACTCACCCAGAGCAACGTGCTGCTTATGCCGCTGGGTGATTTCTTCCTTCAGACGGCCTGTGAAAGGCAGAGGAAAAGTGCCAGTGAGTTTCCAGCGGACCGGAGGGAGAGCTCCCTTTAGAAGCAGTGGCGAACTGAAAACCAAACCGTTAACGAGGCAGAGAGTAGGAGGGGCGAGAGCGGCCTCAGCCTCCAGGATGGACACCGCCAGACCCCGGGTTGTGGTGGAAGGGGAGGTGACGGAGGGTGTCCCGGCACATCAATGCAAACACCCGTTCACCCTCACCTTCCGCCATCTTGGAGTTCCGGTATCGGTCACTCGGCTAGGATCCTACTCTCTCATAATAGTCTATTATTATTATTATTACTATTATTTAGTCCTGGGGTTTGAACTCAGGATCTGGGCACTGTCCCTGAGCCTCTTTTGGTCAAGGTTAGCACTCTACCACTTGAGCCACAGCTCTACTTCTGGCTTTTTCTGTGTATGTGGTACAGAGGAATCAAACCCAGGGCTTCATGCATGCTAGGCAAGTATTCTACCCCTAAGCCACCTTCTCAGCCCTAATGTTTTATTATTTTAGTGAAGGGAAAGAGAGCATTTAGTCTTTTAATGCCCTAGGGAACCCCCTTTAAATCCACATCTTTCTTTAACTTATACAAAACTATGCTAAGCATACAATATGGTGGGTTTAGCTGACAACCATTTTGACCGTGGATTATTAGGTATGAAACTCAAAGAATTTTAGGTTGTATTCATCAGACTGTAGGATGTAGAGCCAGGGGAGGTGATTGTTCCAAGGTACTCTGCGGTGGTGACATCACAGTTGTCCTGGAAGCTTCCTTTGTAAGAAATGCCAGCAGAAGAATAATTCAGAAGATGGTGACAGGGCTGAAGTCATGCCCTGTGAGGAATAATCTCGGGTGACCTGAGGTATGGAAGAAGGACTTGGAGAAGAAAGGACTTGGAGGAAGGACTGATCCAGAGATGTCTGTATTTGGATATCTGAGGGTTGTCAGGTGAATGGGAGAACTGATTGCTTTTGTCTTACTCCTGTGGGCAGAAATCAAATCAAAAGAAGGCTCAGCTGGGGGCTGGGGAGGTGGCTCAGTGGTAGAGCGCTTGCCTTGCATGCTTGAGACCCGGGGTTCGATTCCTCAGCACCACATAAGCAAAAAGAAAAAAAAAAGCCAGAAGTGGCACTGTGGCTCAAGTGTTAGAGCGCTAGCCTTGAGCTGAAGAGCTGAGGGACAGAGCCCAGGCCCAGAGTTCAGGCCCCACGACCGGACCCAGCTGAGGGGAAAAAACCTCCAACGAACAGCTCCTGACAGGTACTGTTTCAAGGTGGATTAAGTTGTCTCAAGATGGACTAAATGTCTCCACACAGGAGGGGACTCTTTTCCGAGTGCTGGGCGACCATCTGTTGGGCTGTGAGGGAGAAATTCTTGCTCTGGGTAAGATTTGAGTTGCAGTGACCTCCGGGCCACCCTCTGTCTCTTAAGTCTCTAAATCCTACTATTCTGTGCATGAAGCATGGGCCAAACAGCAGCCCTGGGGTTTGTTTACGTCCCTGGGCTGAGCACACTTGTTAACATGTCAGCGCTGTCTGTGCTGCTGGTCGGTCCCATGTGAGCAGGCCCCAGAGGGATTCTGGGTAGGAGTGGGAACTTCCCTGCCCCCTGGCCCACTGCGTTGCTTTCCTCACACACAGCACGTTCTACACCTCCAAAGGCACAGAGGAGCAGGCAATGGGTGGTTGTAGCAGTTCTCGTCATTCACCACAGTTGGTCAGTGTTACACTGGGAAGAATGGCAGAGGTGATTTAGGGTCACTTCCCACCCAGTTTAGGAATCCACTCTCCGGACTGAAAGGCCATGTCTCTTGACTTGTACATAGCCAGGTTGCTCTGTGGATGAAGCTGGGTGTGAGTTACTGCTGGTGCCTGCTTCCTGGTGGTCCAGTCACTGGCTGCCTTGTTTTTAAGCCAGCCAATAGAAAAGGATCTCTCACTGGCACACAGAGAGATCTTCCCCTAGCTGAGAACACCATATTTCCTCTGCTGGACTTGCCCTCTGGGTTAAACATTACCAGTCTTGCACGTGCCCAGGTGACTCACTCCTGTGGCTACTCAAGAGGCTGCAAGCTGAGGATTGTGGTTCGAAGCCAGCCAGAGTAGACTAATCTCCAATTAACTACTCTGTAACTGGAAATGGTGCTATGGCTCAAAGTGGTAGAGTGCCAGCCTTGAGCAAAAGAGTTCAGGGTCAGCACCAGTCCCTGAATTCAAAACACTGACAGTCCTTCAGCAATGGGGCCATTGCCTCTAGGCATGCGATAGTTCAGGGGGAGGCCCTGGGGCACCTGCCTGTGTGCTCCTTATTTATTTTGTGCTGGTCCTGGAACTCAGGGCCTCTTGTACTCACTTGGCCTTTTCTGTTCAAGGCCTGGCGCTCTACTACTTGAGCCATATCTCCACTTCCAGCTTTTCACCGATTAATTGGAGATAAAAGTCTCAACAGTTTTCTGCTTGGCTGGCTTATCCCCATTTGTCAGCCTCCTGAGTAGTTGGATTACGAGTGTGAACCGCTGGTGCCCAGTTGCTGAACTGAGTTTTTAAAAAATGCGTGCGCGCGCACATGCACACACACACACACACACACCCCTCAAATGTAACAAATACGGCACACCATTATAGAAATGTCTCTCCCTCTGGGAGCAGGTCATCTAGAATTTTCTCGTCTTGACAGACTAGAGAGCCAGTCAGTGACGCTTTGGGGCCCTGCCTGTTCTTTGGCGGTGCTGTGTACCTCACGAGTGCCTGGGAGCCAGCTTGGCTGGGGACTAGCTCCTGTGGGACAGGCAGCAGATCCTGTCCTCGCTGGACAGTGACTTTGCTGACCACATGCCTCCTGGATAGCATGCGCCCAGTCTCACCCTGGCCATTGGAAGTAGCCAGCAGTGTCCACAGCCTAGCTTTCTCTGTGCTAATTAGAAAGACTCTTTCCCCCCCCCCAAAGCCCAGGAAGCTTATTGGGTACAAGAGGGTGCAGGATTCTCCATGGCCCTCCGCCTGACTGAGAATTCTACCAACTCCGTACGTACAAAAACCGATGCTCAGAATAACGAGACATTCCTACAGGACAAGGGATGGGTCTTTCTAATGTTACCTGCTGACGAAAGTCGTTGTGAAGTGTAGTTAGTGATGCTCAATTTTGGCGAACCCACTAGTGTCTCCCACCATCTGGTAATCTTTTGAGATAGCCTAAATACGTTTCTACAAATAGCAGGACTGCCTTTGCCAGCAGAGCCATTCTTCACGTGAAGATAAGTCACCGCTGCAATCTGCCGGATCTTGCGGCTCCCCAGGTTTTGGCAAAGGAAGGAGCTGCCCGGTGGGTATGAGGTGAGGGGGTGTTGCTCACAGAATCTACCCAGCAGGCAGCCTGCTGTCATGACCACAGTGATAAGTGTGCTGGTTTTGGCTTGGGTTCTTGGCCACATCCCCATCTGGAGGTATGGAAAAGAGATGAAACAGAAACAGAGACCGCCCAGCCTGAGGCAGGGGACAGACTGGGAGGGAAGCAGGGAATCCAAATTAGGGGTTAACCTGAAAGGGGGCGGGGGAGTGGGAAGAGAAGGGCTCTTCCTACAGGAGATTGTGGGTAATTAGTAATTTTTCCTCTAGTAACTTAGGGCAGCACCTGGCACAATTATAGGCTGCACATCACAACGCTCCCCCCTTTATAGTTTGTCACCACACCACTACCACCACCACCACCACCACCATCATCATCATCATCATCATCATCATCTTATTATTATTATTATTATTTGTGGTTTGTGCTAGTATTCATGATGGAATTCAGGGCCTGGTCACTGTCTATTAGCTTCTTTTGCTCAATTCTAGTGCTCTACTATGTGAGCCACAGCTCTACTTCAGCTTTTTGGTGGTTAATTGGAGATAAGAGTCTCATGGACTTTCCTGCTTGGCCTGACCTTTTTTTCTTTTCTCAGTCCTGGGGCTTGAACTCAGGGCCTGGGCACTATCTCTGAGCTTCTTTTGCTCAAGGCAAACACTCTACCACCTAAGCCACAGCACCACTTCCAGCTTTTTCTGTTTATGTGTTACTGAGGAATTGAACCCAGGGCTTTGTGCATGTTAGGCAGGCACTCTGCCACTAAGCCACCTTCCCAGTCCTTGGGCTGGCTTTGAACCGCATTCCTACTAAGTAAGCTCGGATTAAAGGTGTGAGCCATCAGCATCTGGCTCAATACTTGGAATCAGGCTTTTGTGCTTGCCTGGCTGGCTTGCTGAGCAGGTGCTCCACCACCTGAACCATGCCTCTAGCCCAGTTCATTACTGGATGGACTGGGTAGCAGGAGGGGCAGAGAGGGAGCTCCAGAGGAGACTCGAAGCCTTGAGAACAACCTTGACCAGGCGTGTGGGAGTCGTGAACCGTCTAGGGCATGCTTTCTCTGTTACCGTGCACGTCCCAGGAAAAGCCTTACCCACATGGGGATGCAAACCTGGAATTTGGATGTCTCTGCTCAGCTTATACCCCATGCTTGGTTTTGCACGCTTGCTCGATCGCTTGAGGTCACTCACAATGTGTGAGGACTGCCTGGCCAGCCCAGAGGAGAGCCGCTCGCGGGCGATTCCCTCGCACGCCGCGGCAGGCTGTCCCCGGGGCTGGTAGAGTACGGTGCCATATCACAGATGCGTATGCCACTACCCAGTCATACGCACGGATCGCTCGATTACTGGATACCGAGCGCTATGTTTCATACGCAACCTAGTAGGAAACCCATTCTAGCCTAAGAGTGTTAGGATAGCACAGGCATCAGTGACTACGCGGCAGACAGTATGCTGTAGCTCAAAAGGCTGAACCCTGCCCTCCTCCATCACATCACGCCTGGTTGTTAAGTTTATTGTTCGTTACTATAATGGAGCACCAGAGGCAGGCTAACTCTAGCAGGAAAAGGGGGTTGAATGTAGCCCATGGTTTTTGAAAGCTGAACATCCAAATGCGATGGCATGGGTTCTGGAGAGGTCACTGCTTTGGTTCAGTCACCTCATGGCAAATGACAATGGCGGGAGAGTGGGAAGAAAAACTATCACCCTGCCCATCGGGGTGCGATCCCCACATGATCCCGCAGCGCATTTGGTCCCATATCCAATCCACAGTGGCGCTTTACTTCCTAGGAGCTGTGCCTGAGCTCGGCAGTTTGATTTGGTGGTTACTGGGGTTTGACCTCAGGGCCTCAGGCTTGCTAGGCAGGTACTCTATCACTTTAATCATGGCCCCAGGGCTGAGATGAAGCAAACCCCTTTATTATTTTTATTGTACTAGAAAATAAATGACAAATCTTGAGGTAGCTGGAGTTGAGTTCAAATCCCAACTCTGGTACTTCTTAGCTGGATTAGGCTGCTTAATGACAGCACGATGTTTTAATGTCATGGTTGGAGGATGGGAATAAGAAATATGAGGGGCTGGGAAGGTGGCTCAGTGGTAGAGCGCTTGCCTTGCATGCATGAGACCCTGGGTTTGATTCCTCAGCACCACATCGGCAGAAAAAGCTGGAAGTGGTATTGTGGCTCAAGTGGTAGAGTGCTAGCCTTGAGCTGAAGAGCTCAGGGACAGTGCCCAGGTCCAGAGTTCAGACCCCACAACTGCCCCCCGCCAATGCTCAGGAGCAATGTCCACATGTGCGTGCATGATACACCCCCCCCCTGCCACTCCCTAACCCACATACACATGGACATCTCTACTAGAGGTGAGACTGAAGGAGAACAGTGAAGGCAGGGATGAGGAGGGCTGGCTGACGTCCCTGTTGAACAGGGCTGTCAGGACATGGGTGCAGGAAGGTTAGGTGGATACTCAGGTGCGACAGTGTCTGGCAGGCAGGTGTGGGATGGGGGAGATTGGGTTGTGTTCACACTACACTCTGGGTGGGGGTGGGGGGTGCCTAGGTAATCCCCAGGGGCTCTGAACCCAGGTAAGAATCCAGTCTTCTGTTCAGCCCGACCAAGACAGCATCCCAGGAAACTCAAAAAGCAGTAGAAGGTGGCTGTGGGGAGAATATATGGACAGCGGGTTCCTCCCGAGGTCTCTGTGAAATGTTTTAGCGGATCAGAATCCACGGCGTCGATTCAACCGTGTCGCAGGAAGCCAGTTTCTTTGTACTAACACAGAAGGTCTGTGATAATCAAAAGGTTAGAGCCCTAAGGCTGTTCATAAAAGTGATGGACCTGGAATAAATTAGGTGTGTAATCCTTAGATGAATTTCTAACCCATGGAGGTGGGTAAATCCTTTAATGCCTTAAAAATAAGATGATTCATCGCCCCCTTGCTAATATATATTTCATTATCTGAAAAATCTGTTTGGGGCCAGAACCGTCGCTTCTCACCATAGCCGTGGTGGTTACAATAAAGAGGAATATCAGAAGACATTGCTTAGATCACAGAGGCCTATTTCTGAAGTAAGGCAGAAATGCAAAATAGTGAATTGGGCCCAGGTCTTGATCTTGCAAGGCTTCCAGGTTTCAGAAGCAGGAAGGTAACTCAGGGTGCACGGTGCAAAATGGGGGCCTGGCTTAGCTCAGGGCCTCAGCTGTGAAGGGGTGGGGCCTGTCCTCACTGCTGCTTGGGGATCTGGTCCTGCTCCCTGCCAGCCCCAGGAGGGCGGGTATACACCCACCTCCCAGCAAACTGGCCATACAGTGAGACTGCTCTGTCCCCAGTCCGGCTGTGGAGAGGGAGGCCCTCCACAATGTCTTTGTGACAGCTCACGCTGGGTTGGGGGCCTAGCGGGACTGTCAGCCAGACAGGAATGAGCACAAAAGATAAATCAAGTTAGAGAAATAAAAGTGTGTCAAGTAAAAATGGGCCTGCCCACCAACGGGCCAAAACATAGGAATAAATCTAGTGCTACAAAAGAGAGCAAAATCAATAGCTGAAACATGAGTGAGTTACAGGCGAAGGTAATTTTCTGGACAGGCAGATAGAGACATTTATTGATGTAGAAGCACAGACAACTGGGTTAATCTTATGCTTGGTCCTGGTTAGTCTGGTTGCAACCTCCTGAAGGCACGCATGGGTGTGTGTGCCTGTATACATATATCCATATATATGTGTATTATACACAGATGTATGAATGTATGCACGCATATAATGTGTACATATAAAGTTTTGAGACGAAGCGCTGGTAAACAAGATATGAATAAGATATCTAAGTAGAAGTATTTAACTACTGACTATGAGAAAGTGCATAATAGTAAGAAGATATAGCTAATAAAACCATATGTAATAATAATAACAACAAGCTATAGTTAATCCTAACAGGATGGCGATGAAGGGGAAGGGTGTGAGAAATGGAGGGGAGTTAAAACAAGCGGTGACCTTGGATGGGGTTGGGAAGAGGAATATGTGTTGAGTAACTACAGATCTTGTTATATTTACTTTTTTTTTTAAACTCTGGGAGAATAAGAATATGTTCTCTGGCAGCCAAAGCAATACAAGATCAGAAAAAAGGCAGGGGATGAGTGTTATAGGGAGAGGATGCCAGATTTTGATAATTCAGTGGAAGGAAAGAGAAGAGGAAAAAGGGAGCAAAGAAATAGAGGATAAAGGGTAAAGACAACCCCAAGTTTTGTCAACCAGACACTGGCCGGAGCCTTCTGTCTGTGTTGTGTGCGCATCTTTGTGAGCCTCTGAGCACAGAGCTCCGTGGGGAGAGATCTGCAAAGCTGTCCTGGGAGGTGACAGACTGCAAGCGTGGAGGATGGATCCAAGTGAAGGCCACGCACGGGAAAGAAAGGAGGTTTGCTCTAATAAGCTTGTATGACTTAAGGTTTATATGAAAGTGGATTTGTAGATATGCACAAGAAGAAGTTAAAATTTTAAAGCTCACTGCCACTCTTCAAGAGGAAACTGAGATGTCCAAGCAGAATGGCGCCTGGTCGCCGGCCCACCACTCATGGGTGAGATGTTACCATCACTCGTGTTGGACGGGGACAGTCCAAAGCCAAGTCTTGGTGTCAGGCTCAGCTTTGCTCTCAGGTGGGTGTGGGGAGGTTCTGGGAAGCCTTTGGCTCTTGCTGGTTTCCAGAAGAGTCCAACCGAGAAGAAGAAAATGGGGAGACCAGGAGCGCTGTGCATGCTGGGCAAAAGTTTTTAATCCTTTTCATTCCAAAATGACATCTCAGTTTCCCAGAAGTCATGGCTCTTCTTCCATTCAGTATGCTAAGCCTCATCTTTGATAACATAATTATGCCATGCAGAGAGAATAACTCAGCTCATTCTAAAAAAAAAAAATCATCAATACTTTTAAGAAAAAAAATGTCATTGGAAGCTGACAGTTTGCTCCCATGGGATTTTGCAAGAGCTCCTGGTCCCTTTGGCCCTGTTGCTTTGGGGAGGGCGTACCCCACTTGCCTGATAATTGACGAGCACCTCAGCTCAGGATGGAAACACCAGGTAGCGGTCTGGGTTTCCGAGACAGCTGCTTCCTTACCATCAGGACAGTATGTGACAATCACATTTTGAGGAATGCTCTCATTTATAAAAAAATGACCAAATTATATCAGGTCTAGGAGACTCAATTTCTTTTCCAACAGGATATTCATTCCGACTACTGGAGTAATCATAATAATCACACAAGATTAGCACGTTCCAGCGGAAGCTTAGGCGTTTTGGCTATTGTATATGGTTAATTAAGCTAAGGAGCTTATTGATAGCACCATTCCGGTACGTGATAATATTCTATAAACATATTCCGAGAAGGAAGCAAATAAGCCCGTCTGCGTAAAGCTCAAACAAATGTATAGAAAGAAGCAGGTAAGCGTTAAGGAAAAAGAAAAATTCAGCTCGGCCAACAGCATGAATTGTTAAATCCTAAATATCTCAGGGAGCTCAGGGCCGGAGATGGTGTTGGCGTCCACTCAAAAGACGGTTACGAGATGCTTCAAAGTTCTTATCTCAGCAAAAGAAAGGGATGCAGCCAGCTTCCACCATCTGCCCTGGAGGAGTAGCTGGAGATCTCAATCGTGTTCTTTGAAGACGGGGCTGGGCTTGCCGGGGATGCTGTCCGGGCCCAGGGCAGGGCCTGTGCAGCCAGTGGCCTCTGACTTTCATTTGTGCATCTCCAGATGTAGTGCAGGGTGTGCTCCCGAGCAGCCTGGGGGCACTGGAGGTTCATCTGCTCCAGATGGGGGCAGGGATGTCCCGCCTCTTCCAACGGCCCCCCCTCCCACTTACTCTGGAGGCCATTTTGCAGAGATACTCCACCAACAGTGAAGGCAGAGTGGCGGGGCTCACTGAGGGTATAAAGTCAATCCTAAGTACTATGATGTTTGAATTTGTACACACACACACACACACACACACACACACACACACACACGTATATACAGTTAAAAAAACTTGGATTAAAACTTGAAAACAGGGCTGGGAAGGTGGCTCAGTGGTAGAGCGCTTGCCTTGCATGCCTGAGGCCCTGGGTTCGATTCCTCAGCACCACATAAGCAGAAAAAGCCAGAAGTGTGGCGCTGTGGCTCAAGTGGTAGAGCACTCGCCTTGAGCTAAAGAGCTGAGGGACAGCGCCCAGGCCCAGAGTTCAGGTCCCTGACTGACAAAACAACAACAACAACAACAACAAAAACAAAAAAAAAAGCAAAACTTGAAAACAGCCAATTTGATATTGATCTTTGATACATTTAATAATTTCTTTTACTCTAAGCTAAAATTTATTTTATTCACTTATGTATTTTTGGCCAGTCTGGGGGCTTGACCTCAGGGCCTGGCACTGTCCCTAAATATTTTTGTTGGCGCTCTACCACTTGAGCCACAGATCCATTTCTGGCCTTTTTGCTTTAAGTGGACATTCCTGTGCTAGCTGGCTTCAAACAGGAATCCTCACATCTCCTGCTAAGTAGCTAGGATGATAGGTGTGAGACACTAGTGCCTGACTATTGGTTTGTGTGTGTGTGTGTGTGTGTGTGTGTGTGTGTGTGTGTGTATGTGTGTGCCAGTCTTGGGGCTTGAACTGAAGGCCTAGGCACTGCTCCTGAGCTTTTTTGCTGAAGGTTTGTACCCTATCACTTGAGCCACAACTCCACTTCTGGCTGTGTGTGTATGTGTGTGTGTGTGTGTGTGTGTGTGTGTGTGTGTGTGAATACTTAGAGATAAGAGTCTTATGGATGCTTCTCTCCAGGATGGCTTTGAATCACAATCCTCAGATCTCAAATCTCCTGAGGAGCTAGGATTACAGGCATGAGCTACCAGTACTTGGCTATTCTTTTTTTTTTTTGTTGGTTGTGGGGCTTGAACTCTGGGCTTGCGTGCTGTCCTTGCACTCTTTAGCTCAAGGCAAGCGCTCTACTGCTTGAGCCATAGCACCACTTCCAGTTTTCTAGTGGTTTATTGGAGATAAATGTCTAACGGACTTTCCTTCCTGGGCTGGCTTTGAACCACGATGCTCAGATCTCAGCCTCCTGAGTAGCTAGGATTATAGGTGTGAGCCACCAGTGCCCAGCTTGGCTATTCATTTTTAAAATCAGTTAGTGCTTTAAAAAAGTCAGTGTGTGTGTGGTGGTGGGGGCTGGGAAGGTGGCTCAGTGGTAGAGTGCTTGCTTTGCATGCATGAGTCCCTGGGTTCAATTCTTCAGCACCACATAAGCAGAAAAAGCCAGAAGTGGTGCTATAGCTGAAGTGGTAGAGCACTAGCCTTGAGCTGAAGAGCTGAGGGACAGTGCCTAGAGTTCAGGCCCCATGATGTCAGTAGGGGGAAACACACCCCACTCAGAATCAACGCCTGTCAAACTTCCACCCAACCTGTGGAAGAACCGCATTGCCCAGAGCCAGCCTGGTGCCTTGGGAACTGTTCTTCATCTGAAGAGGCTGGACAGCAGGAGAAACAGGAGGCTGCAAACGCCAGACAAAATCGAATGGGAAACACGTGCAGCTTCCAGGTTCAAAGGTCATGTTTTAAAATGTGCTGCCTATACAGGTGCTTCTCTCTGGAGCAATGGGCCAGGCCTCCTGTTGGATCCGTGCCGTCTCCTGCGGTCACGTGGGGCTGCCTGTATCACTGAAACTCAGGAGAACCACTCAAGGGAACCAGAAGATGCTGAGCCTCAAGGGGAGGAGCCTGGGAAGACACAGGAGTCTCAGTGGAGGGTGGCTGGTCCTGAGATGGTTGAACAGCATTGAAGACTCAGCAGCAGGAAGAGCAGGAAAAGACTTCACAGGGGATTTGGGGCCTTTAGCGGCAGAAAGGACATAGGGTTTGGGCCACAGGTGGACTGGCATCAGCCCAGGAACGTACTACCCATGACTTGGGTTAATTAACCCATTCAAGCCTCAGTTTCTTCATGAAGGCAGGATAACAACATCAACTTTGGCAGCAAGAACAATGAAGCAGGGGAGGGTGTCACCGGATAAATGTCTAACGGACTTTCCTTCCTGGGCTGGCTTTGAACCATGATGCTCAGATCTCAGCCTCCTGAGTAGCTAGGATTATAGGTGTGAGCCACCAGTGCCCAGCTGTCACCGGAGGCTGCTGGAAGCAAGTTTCTGAGGTCCTGATTATCTTGCATTCTCTTTGATGGCAACATCTCTCAGGCTTAAATTAACAACCTATCCGGGGCCCTGAGGACTTTACCGCCATGCCTCTCTTCCCAAGGGAGGGCCCAGGCCTATGGGCTATGGCAGCCACCTTTGTGATGGCCCAAGCCAGGGCTCCACGAAGCAGAGCCGTGGTCCTTTGGCAGTCACTGACTCTGCTTCCAACATTTAATGGATGCAGTTTATCTCTACTAGATCTCCTGCCTCCAGTTCAGTCTTGCTTTCATTAGTAACGGGGTCCTTCATATTCCTTTATCGTCAAATGTGATTTATTTCTGTAATTGGAAGTAAATGACTTTTTAATAAGCTCACTTGAAATGCCGGTGGTAATGGCCCTGTTTTCAGAGCCTGTGATGATGACTACCTTCTTTGTGCTATTTTCATTTAGGAAACAGTACAAGAACTCGTTCCCCCTTCTGTTTCTTCTGTGGCTAAATATTTTCAAAGAGGAGTGAGGAAGGGGCGAAGTGGAGATGGACTTGCCTGCCATCTTGGCAGGTGTCTTGCAGAAGTGACCTTGTCTTCTCTCCCTGAATGTGAATTCTGCCTACATGAAACTCTAGTTCACATGGCTCTACTCACAGCTTTGTGTCCCAGTGGGTCTCAGCTGGGAATCTGGGGAAGGTGAAGATGCCAGACACTAGAGCTAGAATGAGGAGGTAAAGCAGAGACAGACCGGAAGACATACTTCTGCAGCACAACTTTGGAGAGATGGAGGAAGTCTGGAGGGAGACGTGCATACACATTGTCACCCATGGGGACAGGAAAGGGCTGGAAACAGAGCCATGTGCAAGGAAGGAGGTACAGGCTTTGTCCTGTGTCTCTTTAAGGGATGGCATCAGAAGCAAGAGAAGGCTCAGAGAGAAGAAAACCAGACACGAAGAAGCGATCACCACAAAGATAACAGTAATTTATAAGCTTTGTGTTGAACTTCAGGGGGGAGAGGTCCTGAAAAAATTTCCATGTCTGTAGTTAGTAAGCTGAAAAAGCAGCCTACAGAATGGGGCTCTTTGCCAGCTATCCCTCAGACAGTGGCCTATTACCCAGAACATACAAAGAACTCAAGGAACTAAACTCCTGAACAATCGACAATGCAATTAATAAATGGGCAAATGGGCTAAATAGAGACTTCTCAGAAGTAAAAATGGCCAGTAGTCACCTGAAGAAATCCTCAACATCTCTGTCCATAAAGGAAATGCAAACCAAAACAACAGAGCTTCCATCAGTAAGAATGGCCATCATCAAGAATACAAATAAGAACAGACGCTGGTGAGGATAGGGGGAGGGGGGAAGGAACTCTATTACACTGTTGATGGGGTTGTAAACTGGTACAACCACTGTGGAAGGGTGGAGCTTCCTCAAAAAACCTAAACATAGAACTTCCCTAGGATCCAGTGATACCACTCTTGGGCATTTATCCAGAGATTACAACTCAGGATACAGCAAAGCCACAAGTATAACCATGTTCATTGCTGTACTATTTACCACAGCCAAGGAATGGAAACAGCCCAGATACCCCTCAATGGATTAATGATTCAAGAAAATGTATATATACACAATGGAATTTTACTCATCCAATAAAAAGAATGATAGTACATCATTTGCAAAGATATGGATCGACCTGGAGAAAATTATGTTAGCGAAGTAAAATCAGATTCAGAGAGACAAAGGATGAATGTTTTCTCTCCTATGTGGAAGTTAGATCCACATTTTATTTTCTGTAGGTCATGAGGCTGGAACTCAGGGCCTAGGCGCGGACTCTGAGCTCTCTTTTTGTTCAAGACCTTCACGTTACCACTTAGAACCACAGCACTATTTCTGGTTTTTGAGTGGTTAATGGGAGATAAGAGTCTCACAGACTTTCCTGCTTGAGCTGGCTTCAAACCACAATACTCAGGGCTGGGAAGGTGGTTTAGTGGTAGAGCGCTTGCCTTGCATGCATTGAGGCCCTGAGTTCGATTTCTCAGCACCACATAAGCCGAAAAAAAAGCCAGAAGTGGCGCTGTGGCTCAAATGGTAGAGCACTCGCCTTGAGCTGAAGAGCTGAGGGACAGTGCCCAGGCCCAGAGTTCAAGCCCCATGACTGTCCCCCCCAAAACCTCCCCAAAACCCCAACAATCCGCAGATCTCCTGAGTAGCTAGGATTACAGACGTGAGGCACTAGTGCCTGGCTTGATGTAATTTATAAATATGCAAGTAAATACATACAGGGTCACAAGCACATGTACACAGAAATAGTAACCAAAATATGGATGGTATAGGAAGGGGAAAATGCAAATGATGGAACTCCTTAGAACAACAAACTCACAGTCTAACAAAAATGAGTATCAGGAAGCTGATGGGTGGGTAGCGAGGAGAAGCCAGGGGGAGGAATGAAGAGAGGAAGGGGTTAAATATTCAACATCTATCCTACGAAACTAGGAAAATAGAGGGGCTGAGCCGGGCTGGGAGGGATGGGGAGAACTATGGAAGGCGTGAGTGGACTCATAAACCCATACGCTGAATTGAAACCCCTTTCTACAACTATTTAAAGAGAATGAAAACAACAAATCAACAATGTGTTAAATATTACGATCTTTTCCTATTTTTGGGTAGCCTCATGGGTTCTGGACAAGCGTGCTTCCATGGAGCCAACCTTTTCTGTCCTGCCAGTGCAGGTCCCGGGTCTACTGTGCCCAGCAGATGGCAGCCCCTGCCACCACAGAAGGGGACGAGGAGCTAGCTAACTCCAGAGTGCTCAGAGGCAGCGTGGAGAGATCTCTGAGCCTGAACTGATTTCCAGCAGTGAAGCCAGCGGGGATCTGTGGCCATGAGAGTTTGGGAATGGAGAGGAAGGGCAACGCTGCCTGGTTGGGTTGTCACAGGCTGGGGACATGTGGGGCTCATTGGGAGAAGTTTCCTATATAAAACGCTGTCGCCCCTCCAGGAACAAGGATGGGGTGGCTTCTATGGGCGAGCGAGGGGCGAGAAGGCCGGGCCGGGACAAACTGGAAAGGGGGTGACATTCTTTCCAATGCAGATGGGCTGATTAGATTCCGAATGGACGCCAATCCCAACTCTCAAACTGCTGAAGAGAGGAAATCTGGTTAAGTGTGTGTGTGTGTGTGTGTGTGTGTGTGTGTGTGTGTGTCTTTGCCCTTCTTAAAAAAATCTCAAAAGCTAATATTTTGCAGACGGCTCTCTCCTGGCCACACTGGCTGGGCCTTGTGGGGTCCAACACAAACACACCGGACCCCCATTTGCTAAGCATCAGGAGGCAGAAGAAGTGGCCAGGGAATTTGTGGAGGAATCTGAGGATTGTTCTTTATCCCAGAGGGCCTGGACTTGAACGAGCTCTGTCTTTGGAGGAGTGTGACCAGGTGGTGGGGGCGGGGGGAGGGGGATGGGGGGGGAGAAGGGGCAGGCCAGGGGTTGGGGGAGAAGTTCCCTCTGGCTTTGGGACTCTCTCACTGGAAACAGATCCTCATCCTCCCCAGTCATGTGTGTCTGTGATCCCATCTCTTCGTCCTCCAGGGTGGGGGCTGTGTGACCTGGGCCCGTCCGGTTGTGAACTTCGTGCCAGGCCTTCAGATGCCATTGGTTTGAGACAACAGGTTTGATGTAATGGGGTTCGGTACCACAGAAATGGCAGGAATGTGTTTTCCACAGGTTGGTTCCAAACCCGGCGTCTTAGGTCAGCAATCTTTGTGGGTTGTTATTTTAAGCACCGTGGGGATGTTACCTGGCTCTTAGGAAATCACTGACGATGCTACAAGTGAGGAATGGCAGGCGGGGGGGGGGGCGGGAGCCAAGATCCTGTGCGTGCCATTAAAAGACCCGAGCATCTGCATGGCTGGCAGAACACCCCTAATTCCTTATGGGGCTGTGCTCTGTTGGTGAGGTCAGCAGGCTCTCAGGGGTACCCCTGTACTTTCTCAACTTACTTTATTTTACCTCTTTTTTTTTTTTTTGCCAGTCCTGGGGCTTGAACTCAGGGCCTTGGCACTGCCCCTGAGCTTCTTTTGCTTAAGGCTAGTGCTCTATTACTTGAGCCACAGAGCCACTTCTGGCCTTTTCTGTGTATGTGGTACTGAGGAATTGAACTCTGGGCTTCATGCCTGCCGGGCAAGCACTCTACCGCGGAGACACCTTCCCAGCTCCATCATTTTACCTCCATCATTAATTCAGGCAGCATGGTCTAGACAGGTGGGGGCCTGTCGGGGTATGCTGGTCCTGTGGCCCCAGCCTGCGTCCCGGGGTCTCTGAGCAAGCGCGGGAGGCGGTGGGAGATGAAGTCACACTGGCTTGTGCACGCTCACATGGGAGCGGCTCTGCCAGCGTCTGCCCTACCCTTTCTTTTTTTTTTTTTATTCTTCATTCCCCTGGTCTGAAAAACATTATCACTACCCACAGTTTAATATATTCTCTTACCAACAGAGCTAATTCTTTGGGACCAAAGTCAGCAGTAAGAGGAGAGGAAATGAAGCATTCTAGTTTGGTCTGGGGCCTGATTTCTTAGAGGCCTCCTGGCTGGTGTTTTGGGGGTCTGGTTTGTTTTTTAGCTTGGCAGATGGGGGTAAGTGGTAGCAGCCCCTTCTTTTGCTCTTCTAATAGAAGCCAGATGACCCCGAGCGTGGATGACACTGTGCATGGTGGAGTGAACTATTTTTTTCTTGCTGCCTCAGTTTCTCCCTTTGGAGTGCCACCTTGGGAATGAAGCTGTAACACCAGAAGCTTGACTTTTTTCTCATCTCCATGGAAACAGCTCAGGCAGGGTGGGTGTGTTGCTCTGAGGATAAACACTGCTCCTCGCAGCACAGGCGGAGGTGGATTGAGGGTCTCTATTTCCAAGTCTTATCCTCCAGCAATGCAAACAGAGCACTGTGGTCAGGCCTGGGGCCTGTGCCTGGTTCACTCACTCTGCAGATAGGCAGGCAGGACCCTGCAGCAATGGAAGAAGCTAGAGCAAGATTTCCAGGGCCTCAGGGATGCTGTGGCAATGCTGTTATATGCACAGAGGCTGGAGGATAATCAGCCTGTCTATATGTAGGACTCGAAAATCTTGCAAAGCATACTCGTGAGACTCGAGCTCACCATAGATGGGAAAATGGCCACAGCATGACTGCTTCTGGTTAAGCTCCCCATGATTTTTTTGTAGGACATTTCAAGACCTGATGGACAAGCCACCACTGTCTGGTTTCCTAGGGGCTCTGTGGTACAATCCCAGAGGCCTTCCTGTCCCCATTCTAAACCAGTCTGTCCTATGGATCTGTGTTTGTTTAATAGACGCACAATAATTTCTGAATGGATAAATCTAAGGCCTGGAGTTTCTGCCTAAGCCCTCAATTTCCTGCCAATATGGAGGCAAATGTTCTTACTGTATTCAACACACCCTTTACCTTCAATGCACACAGAACTGCCTGAAGCCACCCTTTCTACAGAATTATCTGTGTATTACCTAAGATTCATTTCAAAATTACAGCTGAGAGCTGGGTACTGTACAATGGCTCACGTCTATAATCCTAGCTACTCAGGAGACTGGGACCTGGAGGATCACCATCTGAAACCAGTCTGAGCAGAAAAGTCTATGAGACTCTATCTCCAACCAATCAGGAAAGTGTCAGACTAAGGCATGGCTCAAGTGGTAGAGTACTAGCTATGAGCAAGAAAGCCAAGTGACTTTTCAAACCCTGGCACCTATACACACACACACACACACACACACACACGCACACACACACGCACAAATATAGCTGAGGTGTTTAATATTCCCTTGGTGGAAGAACATTTTTGTTGTTGTTGTTGGTTGTGGGTCTTGAACTCAGGGCCTGGATACTGTTCCTCAGGTCTTTTGATAAAGGCTAGCACTCAACCACTTTGAGACAAAGTGTCACTTCCAATTTTCTGGTGGTTCATTGGAGATAAAAGTCTTCCCGGGCTGGCTTTGAGCTATGATCCTCAGCTCTCAGCCTTCTGAGTAGCTAGGATTACAGGTGTGAGCTACCGGCACCTGGTTAGTTAAGAAATTCTTTAAAAATGTTTTTCTACTTCCTTCTGTGTGTGTAGTATCACATACCCTGTAGTTGTTACTGTAGCCTCTTCCTGGATTTTTTCTTTGTCTTTATTAGTTTTTTTTTTTTTTTTTTAGCAGTTTTTGCAGAGCTTCATCTAGGTAGGATTTCTTGGAGTAACTTTGAGTTTCTTTGAGTAAGATTTTATGTTAGTACTTTCAGTTACATTTTCAAATAGAGAACACTAATTGTTCAAAGGGGTTTCATTGTGATATTTCCATACATTCCTATTACATGCTTCAATCAAATTCACCTCTGCAAGTGCTCCTTCTTGACAATCATGATTTCCTGACAATCTGTGCAGGTATACTTATGTATAACTTATGTATTCTCCTGTGGAAGTATGATGGTTAGGTAGAGTCAATGACTCAAAACAGCTTCAAAAAGACAAGAGCAGCCAGGAGCCAGTGGCTTACACTTGTAATCCTAGCTACTTAGGAGGCTGAGATCTGAGGATTGCAGTTCAAAGCCAGACTAGGTAGGAAAATCAGTGAGACACTTATCTTTAATTAACCACATATAAAAAAGCTGGCAGTGGAGCTGTGGCTCAAGTGGTAGAGACTAACTTTGATCACAAAAATGCAAGAACCCCACACAGGGCCAAAGTTCAAGCCCCAGGACCAGCAAAAACAAACAAACAAATAAGAGAGAAAAGCAGATAAACCAGTTTTATCTAAAGTTTTACAAAAACAACAGAGAGAAACAACTCTCCTAGGGTACTTCCAAAAATCCTAAGAGAAAATTAAAACGAGTGACAGGAAGACAGCATCTGCTATATATCTCATAGATAAAGGCTCAATATCCAGAGGATACAAAAAACTCCTACAAAGGAAAAATCCAACCAACCAATCAGCAAAGAATATGAGATAAATGACAAAGAATTCAACTGTGCCAGCTGTTAGGGAAATGCAAATTAAAACCATAATGAAATACCATACTTGTGCTCTCCAACCAGTAGAATCTAAACTGGCTGATATTATTATGTACAAGCAAGTGCGGAGAAATGGGTCCTGTTACACGCTGATGGGAATATAAATGAGTGAAGCCCCTGGGGCAGATAACTCCAGAACCCTCATGAAAATGAAAAATAAACACGCCCTGGTCCTTCCAATCCTATTTCTTGGCACCTTGCCCTGCTCCCCCAAACCACTTGCATTTGTACGTGCACACACACACACACACACACATGTGCATGCGTGCACACACACACACACACACACAATGCATGCATCATTTGTGACAGAGAAAAACTGGAACAAAGTGAAATGTTTGTTATGAACATTTGGCCAATAGATCATGTAGCTCTATCCATCCCTCACATAGTGAGCTGTAGATGCATACTCACTGTTAAATAGGAGAAGTCAGGCACAGAATAATGCGTACACTGCGGTCCCATTTATTCAACAAATAAGGTAACTTTGTAAATATCCATCCATCCACCATCCATCCATCCACCATCCATCATACTATCTGTCCATCCATCCATCTACCCATTATCTATCCATCCACTCACCATCCATATTCACTCCATCCATCCTCTGTCTGTCTGTCTGTCTATCCATCCTGCATTCATCTACCATCTGTCCATCCATCTATCCATCCATCCGTCCATCTACCATCTGTCCATCCATCCATCAATCTATAAATGCACAGAAGAGGATGGAAGGAGATACAGGATTGTTGCAAGTGGCTAAGAAAGGCCTTGGTCAGCCTGTCTTTCTGTCTATTCCATTGACTCAAACCCATCTACCATGGGTCACTAAACCAGATGCTGACTCTCTCAACACTCACCAACATGCCAGAAGAAGGGGGTTCACATAGTTCAGCAAACTGCTGGCATTCATCAACTTTGTGTATACAAGCAGTCCGAGGGACCCATGGGTTAGAACAATTTGTCTTTTCCCAGGACCCAAACTCAGATGTTAAGCACCAGGATACCCATGTGTTTGGGCAAGTCCCTCAGTACATGAGCCTTGTTAGCAATCGCTAACACTGCACACTGAGCTACTTCTTCTAAGAGATCTCATTACAAATTCACAATGTCGAACTTGCGGCTGTAGTGAGGAGTGTGATAAACCTCACGTCACTGGTCTGGCTCACCAGGATGCACATCACCCCTCTGTCCAGTGTAGCCACTTGTATGTGCTCTCGCCGGACCCTACTTACAGACGTGCCTGACCCCCAGCAGCTGCCAGGTTTACTAACAGTTGAAGTTTCTTTTTCCTTTATTTATTTTTTGTGCTGGTACGGGGCCTCCCACTCTTGGCTTTTTTACTCAAGTCTAGCACTCTACCACTTGAGCCAGAGCTCCATTTCCAGCATTTTCCTGGTTAACAGGAGATAAGTCTCATGGTTTTTTTTTCTCCTAGCTGGCTTTCAACTGTGATTCTCCAGTCTTGCTTCCTGAGTAGCTAGGTTAATAGGCGTGAGCCACCGGCACTCAGCCAGGCTTGGCATTTCGGCAGGGTGCTTCTGATATATAGATAATAGCAACCACTGGAAAAGTTGTTTTTTGAAATCCCAGATGAGAATTATCATGTCCAGGATGCACCTCACTGCTGTGCTGAGATTAGAATGTATCAGCAGCCTTTTGAAAAGATGAAATGACTCTCCTACGAGGGAGAAAACATTTCAAGGCATTTCATGAAAATGAAATAGGTATTGGGAAAATTGGCCATTTGAAAAAGACTCAACTTAGAGCCTCTGCTTATATCATATTCCATAATAAATCCTAAATGAATTGAATATAAACAAAAACCTGCAACAATAGAAAACTTACAAGAATTATTTAGGAAAGTAACATATTCTTGGCAGTGAACAACCTTTTATTACTGTCACAGGGAAGCATAGAAAACAAAGTTCAGTGGATTTGGCTTCATAAAAATAAGAAAACCCCTGGAATTGGCAGAGGGCCCAACAAAGACTGGTCACTTTCTTTGGCAAAACAAAGGGGCCATGGGGAGGAGCATCTTTGGAAATCAGAAGATTCAGAAATTGGTGTCACCTTGTAAGAGTTAAGGAGTAAAATCCTTCCCACAGCTCGGTGAGCACACAAGAAGGAAGTTCTAGATGTCAATCACCCGCCTGCCCCGCCCTTTCCTGCCTTCTCTGTCACAACCTTAGCCATCCAGGCCACTACTCTCTGATACATCAGACCTGTTTTCTTCCCTCAGCCACTGCCATCTGACTGGGATAACTGATGGAGGGTTGCTTTTCCTGTGGACAGTGGATGCCTGTCTTTCCAAATTCTTGACTTCTTTTTGTGTCTATTCCCTCTGGGCCTGGAGATGTCTACTTGTCAGCCCTATAGTCACAAATCTAGTTTTATATTCCCTGGAAGGAGGTGCCCTGGATAGAGGTGGTTCAAAGACCCTGACTATACCAGCCACACTGTGCATGGTGTATTAATAAATTGTTGTCTGGTATACAGTGTGGTTGATATGGGCTTTGGGCAGGTTCAGGGTTCACTCACCAAGGTAAAACTACTTTGCGGGGAATCACAGGAGACAGCCATCCATCTTCATTTGCCAACTTGCCAGCCCATCCTTACTTCCTCCTCTCTACATGACAATTCCAGGGGCACCTCTTGTCAGTGAGTGTTCTCCAGCCCTCTGGCTTATATCAAATCATGGCTCTGTTTGAGCTCCAAATGATGACAGCAAAAGATGCAATCAATTTCATGAGGGTATCTGTCACAGTAGGTATGTGCTGTCACTCAGATAATGGCGTGTCTTGGAACACCCTGTGATTTCAGGGACATCGAAACCGTTACAGAAAGGACCTCAGGAAATCAACCATGCTCCATGAGACACCCCGAGTCATCTCTGAGAGATGCCTCAATATTCCTAGGATCTACTTCCATTTGAACATGCTATTGACAAGATGACCTTTCACATGATTACATATGCTTTCAAACTAATTGAAGAGTAATTGTTCCTTCTCCTCTTTCTAACACTAATTTATAGGTATTTCTTTACGATGCTAATAGTAGCTCCTCTTCCTTCTTTCCTTTTCTTTCTTTTCTTCCCTCCTTTCCTCCCTCTCTCCTTCCTTCCTTCCTTCCTTTTCTCTTTCTCTTCTTCTCTTTCCTCTCTTCCTTCCCTTCCCTTGCCCTCCCTACCTCTTCTTTCTCTCCCTTCCTCCTTAGCTCCCTTCCTTCCCATTGTGGTGCTCTGGATCAAATCTAGGGCCTTGTGTGTTGTGGGAAAAGCCTGATGTTTCCTTGTGTGTTAACATTTAACATGTGGACTTAGGCCATTATTATTATCAGGATGGTAACTGTAATTCTAGTTAGAGAGTAGCATGGTTTTAAGAGGCATTTCCTAATCTTAATGTCCCCAAGATCAGTGTTATTTTTTAGGGTGTCTTTTTTGTATTCATTTCATTATAGCAGAAACACCTGTACTTAAACTTTCTCTCTGTCTCTGTCTCTGACTTGCTACCTCTGTCTCTGTGTCTCTGTCTCTCCCTCTCTTTCTCTCACTTTCTTGTACCACTACTGGCACTTGAGCAAAAAAGATCAAGGCTCACACTTTACCACTTGAGTGACAGCTCCTTTTCCAGCTTTTTGGTTGTTAATTAGAGATAAAAGCTTCACAGACTTTCCTGCCTGGGATGATTTTAAACTCTGACCCTCAGATCTCAGCTTCCTGAGCAGCTAGCGTTACAGACATATGCGCTAGATCTGGATTTGAATTTCAGTTTCATGATTTACGAGGTCACTTCACTCCATTTCAGAAAGTCTATAGAATAATAGGAAAATCATTATTTCATAGAATCTTAAGACTACAACAACCATAGGACCAAACTCAATTACAGACTCTATAACAAATGAAGAATGTCCAAATGGGATGGTAAAATGCACTTGTAAATCACCGTGTTAAGCAAATGGCAGAATCCATGATGCGATGACACCGGCTAAGAATTCCCTACTTGAAAGGAGTGCAGCCAAACCACCTCCGACTCTGAAGTATGTCTGTAGACAATGCTGGCGAAGCTTCCCCAAAGCAAACCCCACAATTCACCACACAACATGACATGAGTTCAGATTTTGCAGCAATGTGGACTTCAGACTTACAGATTAGGGATATGCAGCCAGTGTGGAACTTCATGAGACAGTGTAGGCAAGTCTTCACAGACTAAGTATGCAATGAAATGTGTCCTTGATATTTGGATTTGGTGACCAAGCACGGCCAAAGGAAATACCTGTCTCATGTTGCTATCACGTAGGGGAATGAACTAGAAGATTCTAGAAGCTCTCATGCAGGGGTTAGGTACAAAAGGAGACCCAATGTCCTATTGATTCTGTGGATGGAGACTCAATTACAAGAAGTGATTTCCCCAATCTCGTGGGCCAGGGAAATATGCTCAAGTGTCGGGTTGAAATCCTACTTTGAAACTGGAACGGAGGGACAAACACTTCTAGAATATTTTGCTAGTGTTTCAGGTGTTTGTAGTTTTTCTTCACACATATCAACAGTTCCTTCTAGGTCACTCTCTATCATCGTTGCATTGATAGCCAGGCAGCCTATGCGTGAAATCTCTATGCAGCCTCCGTGAGGATGTCAGTTTCCATTTAGGCCCAGGGGGTCTGGGGAAGGGAGAAGAGGTGCCAAGAAGAGGTGTCTGTCAACTCTTCCACCTGCCTCCAGAAGCGGCTGGTTCCTGGCTGGTTTAGCCTGGGCCTTATGCCAAGGAACAACCATTTATTGCCTTTGTCTTTTGCCAAAGACAAGGCTGGCTAAACACTGTTGTGGGAAGAGAGATGAATTGCAGCAAGTGAAGAATGTGTGCTGTGGGCAACGGCCACTAAGTGCCTACTTCTTTCCCGGAGTTTGGGCTCCAGGGCACAATCTGAGGCCTCCCGGATGGCAGTATTGTGTATATGAATGTGTTCAAACCACAGCCCCGTGAACGAGCTACCTACAGCTTTCCCCAAAAGCTAGTCACAATGGCTCTCCAACAGCAACAAGCATTCCTTCCTTCCTTCTTTTTTTTTGTGAGTCGTGGGTCTTGAACTCTGGGCCTGAGCACTGTCCCTCAGCTCTTCAGCTCAAGGTGAGCACTCTACCACTTGAGCCACAGCACCACTTCTGGTTTTCTGAGTGATTTATTGGAGATAAGAGTCTCATGCACGTTCCTGCCTGGGCTGGCTTTGAACCGCGATTCTCAGATCTCAGCCTCCTGAGTAGGTTAGGATTATAGGTGTGAGCCACCAGTGCCTGGCTTGAATTTATTCTTGACATACATGGGTGATGAGATGATGGTTGGGTTGGCTTCTTCAAAGAAAAGGAAATAATAGGATGGTTGTGTGTGTGTGCGTGTGTGTGTGCGCGCCAGCACTAGGGCTTGAACTCAGGGTTTGGGCACTGTCCCTTAGCTTTTTTTTTTTTTTTTTTGCTCAAGGCTGGTGCTCTACCACTTGAAGACAAGAATCCCACAGACTTTTCTGCTCAGGTTGCCTTTGAACCATGATACTCAGATCTCAGCCTCCTGAGTAGCTAGGATTACAGGCGTGAGCCACCAGTGCCTGGCTCAAACATTGGCTTTATTAATGCTACAGATCCAGCCCCTTTCCCAGTAGCCCAGAAGCTCAAATCTCAATATTGAGATAAACTATACTCACTATTTAATGAAGAAAACCAATGTTTAACTTGCCCAGGGCTTTTGATATAAGTTACAAAGACATCTTTTCTGGCAGGTGGAGAGCGGCCTTCCCTCCCTTCACTGTGGGCGTCTGACCCAGGCACACAGTCTACATCACTCTTTGGCACTTTCTGACCTGCCTAGCCTTGAACATGGCAAGCTAGATCCACCAGAATACATTACTGCACCACAGAATGCAGAGTTTATCATATTTGTGACTATGATCCCTTGCATACAGATTGAGAAACTATGTATATTGGCGCAGGCTTGCCTTCCATTACTAATTAGTGTATTTCATTAATGCTGCCACAGTTTGATTTTGATTGAGTTAGATTTTTTTTAAGTATTGGGGACAGAACCTATGGCCTTGCACATGCTAACACTACCACTGAGCCACATCCTCAGCCTTAGATAATTTTTTTAAAAAAGAGTATAACCTTATATTACTTGGGGGGAAGCAACTTTCTGCCTTATTTGTTTGGGGGTGAAGATGGTCATTTGGTCCCTCCAAGGAAAACGGTGCTGACCAACGGCTGCAGGAACTGGAATCTGCCTCCCATTTTCCTCTCTTTCCTCCCTCCCTCCCTCCTTCAGTTCCACATGGCTTGTGCCAGGTAGAACCCACTGCTATGGTCTCAGACTAGATGTTCTGCACAGCACCTGCTTTCCCACTTGAAGCCTTGGTCCTGTGAAGGCAGAAGTGTCCTGGACTTGACTTCCTTATTGGATAAACTATGGGGGATCATTTCAGGACACCCCATCTCTGCCATCTGCCTTTCCACACTTTAGGGGAAATAGGCTAAGAAGCAGGCTTACACTCTTTTCCTGTGTGTCAGCACTCTGGAAGTCCGAAGACGATGAACCCTTCTTTAGAACAATTTTAAGTGCTTCCAGTAAGACACGTAGACTTTAAGAGAAACCCATTAGGATACAGGGTCAAAAACTTAAAACCTTTTTCTCATATAAAATACCTACGAACTTTAATATAAAGATCAAAGAAGAGGCAGCAATAGTGACTCTAGTAAAGACTGTAATTTTGGAGTATTGATAAGAGGCATTTCCTTCCTGGCGTGGGTGGCTCTTGCCTATTATCCAAGCTACTCAGGAGGCTGAGATCTAGAAGACTATGGCTCTGGGCTCAGCTTGGATTAGAAAAGTTCATTTGACTCCATCTCTAAAATAGCCAGCAAAATGCAGGGCGGGAGGCACGGCTCAAGTGGTTGAGCACCGGCCTAGAGAGACACTGTGTTCAAACCTCCGTACATTAAAAAAAAAAGGCTATGTTTCGAGACAAAACACAAAAGGCTGCCACCCTGCAAGGTGACACAGAATTCCTGTGGTTACTGCCGTGGCAGGTGTGGAGGCTGGCACTGCCATTCAACGAGAGGTGAGAGGTCACACAAGAACATGCTCCCTACAGGGGACCCTGGGCCTAAACTTAAGAGCCACAAGATGAGTCACAGGGGTTCTTGGTGTGGTGGCTTGGCGCACTCGGGGTCTGGTGCTCAGCCCTTTCTGCCTCAGTGGCAGAGAGGTGCACAGAAGTCAGAGTCGGACACGGCACAGGGGCTTCTGTGCTCTCCTCACTGTGGAGGGGTGAGGGAGCCAGCTGGGAACACACAACCCTTGATCGCTGGGACACAAGAGGCCAAGGCTGAAGGTACCCCATTTTGAGGTTTGGGGGTGGGGTGCTGGGAGATGGGTGTCTATTGTGTTTCCTAACTTGGGAAAAGAGAAACATTTCCTTCTCCCTTTGCAAAAGCTTTGAGCACACCCACCTCCAGCACTAGTATCCCGAGTCTGCTGCCCTTTCCAGAATACACACGGAGTGGGGGCACTGTAGACAGCCCCTGGACATTCTTTTCCCCCTTTCTGTTCCTCCTATTGGCATTTGAATGGAACTGACGCTGCACATAGCTTTCACTTTGCGCCTCATTTGAGATGCATGCGCGTTAGGAGGTGCAAGAGCGTTCCACAGCACTTGCAAGTATGAACCCGTGAACCCGCTTGCATGGCTAGGGCAGCCGGAGCTGTCGTTGAAAAGCATCAGGGCAAAGGAAAATGTCCTGTTTGGGATGCTTGAACTCAAGCCCACACAAAGACCAGAAGAAAGCAAGAGGAAAGCAAGTGCTTTTCCTGATGGCTGTGGCATGGCTGGAGGCCCTGTCAAAGCAGCCTCCTTGGCAGGACCGCCGCTGGCCAGCAGACCTCGCTGGCCAGGAGGTTGGGGAGCGTTTGCACAGGGTGACCTGGTTTTCCCCAGGAGAATGGGACGAGGAGGGAGGCTCACCGATTTTACTCCGTGCTTCATTGATGCTTTCTCCCAGGGCCTTTGCTTCAGAAAACCTGAAGGAAAAAAGGAAAAAAAAAAACAAGAAAGAAAAAGGTTACTTTTTCTGTTTGCCCTACATTATGTTTAGAAGTAAAGGTTTTGGAGCGATCTTTAATATAGTATAAAACCTTATTAAAGGATATAAGAGAAAAATCGATGTCAGTGAAAATTATTAGGCTTAACGAGAGAGAGAACATTTGAATTCGCGTAGATATCACGCAAGTGTGGACACTTCAGTGTGGAATTTTTATCCTCAAATGGTCTAATTCGTGAGTTTTGATTTTGTTTTGTATTATTTGTATTATTTATTTGGCCATGGGGCTTGAACTCTGAGCCTGGGCGCTGCCCCTGAGCTTCTCAGCTCAAGGTGAGCACTCTCCCACCTGAGTCACAGCGCCACTTCCGGTTTTCTGGTAGTTAATTGGATGGAAGAGTCACACGGACTTTCCTGCCAGGGCTGGTTTTGAACTACGATCCTCAGATCTCAGCCTCCTGAGTAGCCACTGTTGCCTGGCTTGATTTCAGTTGTTGTATAATGCGATGTGATCTACTAATCATGCAACTAAGTATTCTTTTATTTTATTTTTTATTTTTTGGTGGTATTAAGAATTGAATCCAGAGATCTATGCTTGCTATGCCAACAGCACTGATTATTTTTGAACTAGGTTCTCAGCAGGTACCTGGACTGTGATCTTCCTATTTACATTTCTCACAAAGGTAGGAAAACCTTGTCCAGTTTGGTTGAAAAGGGTTCCCATGAACTTTTTGGCCAAGCTGGCCTGGAACTGTGATCCTCAGATCTGTCTTTTAAGTAGCTAGAGTTAGAGTCATGAGCTACGAGCATCTGGCTTTTCTTTGGGGTGGGGGATAAGGATTACAGGGTTTTGAACTGAAGGCCTTGTGCTTGCTGGGCAAGCATTCTATCATTTGAGTCATATCCCAAGACCTTTTTGCTCTAGTTATTTTTGAGATAGGATCTTGCCCTTCAGTCCAGGCTGGCCTCGGATAGCTATCTTTCTATTTCTAGTAGAAAGATATTCCTCATGCACAGCTGGGGTTACGGATGTGGTCCAGTATGCCTGGATGGTTATGCCGTAATGAACCTCACTGACTTTCCCCTCAGCTGTGGCCTTAAGCGGTGATCCTTTTGATCTTTGCTTCTTTTTTTTTTTTTTGGGTCCGGTCGTGGGGCCTGAACTCTGGGCCTGGGCACTGTCCCTCAGCTCTTCAGCTCAAGGTTAGCCCTCTACCACTTGAGCCACAGTGCCACTTCCAGCTTTTCCTGCTTATGTGGTGCTGAAGAATCGAACCCAGGGCCTCAGGCATGCAAGGCAAGCACTCTACCACGGAGCCACCTTCCCAGCCCTGTGCTGATACTTTCTACTTGGCTCTGCTGTTAGTACCTCATCTTTGATGACCCATCAGGTGGTTATGTTGGCGCTTAGTCCATGAGCCCTGTGGGGCTTAAACTCAGGGCCTGGGATCTGTCCCTGAGTGTTTGCACTTAGGGCTAGCGCTCTACCACTTTGAGCCACAGCGCCACTTCCAGTCTTCTGGTGGTTCCTTAGAGATGAGAGTCTCTTGGACTTTCCTGCCCAGGCTGGCTTTGAATTGCAATTCTCAGATCTCATCCTCCTGAGTAGCTAGGATTACAGGGTGTGAGCCACTGGCACCTGGCCCATTTTTACTTTTAATCATGTGTCTGTGAGATGTCCAGGCTCATGCCCGGCCCTGGGCTGGGGAAACAGGGGGTTGTTACAAAGTGACTCCTTACAAAAAGGGAGTAGCCTTCCTTTTCCGGGGGATGTGCTAGGCTGGCTCACAGCTGACCAAGGGGGGGCGGGGCCTGCACTAGGGATGCTGAGCCTGGGGACGAGGCAGGGAAGGCCCTGCCCCAAACCACTCCTTTCAGGGTATCCCTAGCTGTGCAGATCACTCTGGGGAGAGGGGTTTATTGGGTGCTCTTCCTGGGCAGACACTGGCTACCCATTGCCCAGACTCTTGGGGCAAGGGCTGGGCCTGGGTGGGGAGAAGGCCAGCAGTGAACAGAGTGCCCTGGCTGAGTTTCCTGGGACACTGTGTGCCAGGTGGGCCCAGTGTGACACTGGGATGGATGCAGTGTCACTGGCTTGTGGTGTACTGGCTGTCCATTCTCCTCTCCCCACCTCCGGGAGCTCCATAGTCTCCTTTGCAGATTCTCTTTCGTCAGCCTGGCCCTTGAACGTTGGCGATCCCAGGGCTGTGTGTTCAGGCTGGGACAGGCTCTGGGCTTGGGCGCTGAGTGCTCCTTTTTTTGCTCAAGGATAGTGCTCTACCACTAAAGCCACAGTGCCACTTCTGGCTTTTTTCTGTGATTAATTGGACATAAGCATGTCACCGACTTTCCTGTCCTGGCTGGCTTCAAAGCACAGGCCTCCAATCTCCGCCTCCTGAGTAGCCACTCGGGCCTCGCCAATGTCAGAAGATGATATTTTGACATTTATTTCATCTGCAAACCAACACAGGGTACCTTGGTGGCTGCTTGTGTGTGTGTGTGTGTGTGTGTGTGTGTTGGGTACTAGGATTTGAACTTAAGAGCCTGGTGCTCCCATTTGGCTTTTTCATTCAAGGCTAGCACTCCACCACTTGGGCTACAGCTATACTTCCAGTTGCTGCCATTTCATTGGGAGGAAGATCATGCTTCCTGTTTTTTCTTCTCCCCATCAAGATGGCGGCCCTGGCATTTCCGTCCTGATTTTCAGGGAGCTGCGGCTGTGTCTTCCTACTTGTAGGAACCTACCTGTTCTCTCAAGCCATGCTCCTGGCCAGGCAATGTCAAATGTGTCAATTTTCAAACAAAAGAAGAGGTTTTGTAATACTATTTTTGTGTCTGGCACCATTTAAAAAACTGTGGGGGAGGCCAAGAAGATCCTAATCTAATCTCTGTTCTCAGAGTTCATAATTGTAGTTCATCAGACAAGGTATAAGTACAAAAATATAACTGGAAAAATAGTAAAGGTTAAGATCCATATCTCCTACAAAGCAGGGAGCTCCTATTTGTCATGGGTGTTATTTCCAGATGGTGCCTGAGGTTTCTCTCCACGCTGGGCCTGGTTTTCCTGTTGGTTTTAGATTGCTGTTCTATTCTATGTTGAATGGATCCAACTGAGTGAAGGGGCTCTTTTTCTCGCTTTAGTTCACATTATCAATGCCTTTATTGCCAACTGTAGTTAATCTCCCTGTTCATTTCTTCTTTTGTTATTTAATGGGACTCTGTATCTGTAGGATTCGGTTTCTGCCACAAAGGAGGGTTCACTGTGCTTTTGCTTGGGCACTGATATTTGCCAAGCACGGGGCCAGCAGCCTCTCTTTGTATTATTACACACGAAGGATGAGTCATGCCTACAAAATGCAGTGATTGTGATCTGTAATTGTCCTCTACCGAAAAATCCTGCTTAAAAACTGGCTTGCCTGCTGTGGGGCGTGGAAGGGCAAATATCCTATTAGCGCACCAATATCTTATTTCGGTTGTCACAGGCAGGAAACACAACTTCCCCCAGACTGTGAACCAGAGCTTGGGGATCCTGGAGATGCCTTGAGGCAAAGTTTACTGGGCGGGAGGGAGGGGATGAGGAAGAGCAGGAAAACCTCTCAATGAGGTACCTGCTTTACATCCTCCATCCTGGTCTTGTATGTGGAGAAGGGAGGGAGTCAGAAAGGATTCTGGGCCAGGCACTGGTGGCTCACGCCTGTAATCCTAGCTACTCAGGAGGCTGAGATCTGAGGATCGTGGTTCAAAGCCAGCCCGGGCAGGAGAGACTGTGAGACTCCTATCTCCAATAAACCACCAGAAAACCGGAAGTGGCGCTGTAGCTCAAGTGGTAGAGTGCTTGCCTTGAGCTGAAGAGCTGAGGGACAGCGCCCAGGCCCAGAGTTCAAGCCCCATGGCCGACCAAAAAAAAAAAAAAAGAAGGGATTCTGGGCCACCAAGGTCCCTACGTATTTTCTGTGGGATAGAGAAGGTTTTGTATGGTTGGGGTCATTAGTTCTAATCTCTCTTTTGGACCTGTTTACAACATGACGGACGTCATGCCAGAAACCTCAGGTCACCATTACTAGATGTGAGAAGGGAGTAAAATGGGAGGCCAGGCTGATGGGTCCCGGGAGCTCAGGACCCACAGAAAAGCGAGATCTCACATAGAGTCTTATCAGCCTAGTGAGGAGGCCATCCCCAGCCAAGGCCTTCTTCTGGTCCCTTGTCCATATTGCCATGATGGGCAAGTCCTTGCATAGACCTTGACATGGGTCCTCCTTGCCACTAGGGGGAGCTAAAGAAATGGTGTGGAAGGGGTTGGGATCCATGGAATGACATTGCTACCTAAAAGACAGCATGGGGGCTGGGAAGGTGGCTCAGTGGTAGAGCGCTTGCCTTGCATGCATGAGGCTCTGGGTTGATTCCTCAGCCCCACATAAGCAGAAAAAAAGCTGGAAGTGGCGCTGTGGCTCAAGTGGTAGAGGGCTAGCCTTGAGCTGAGGAGCTGAGGGACAGCGCCCAGGCCCAAAAGACATCATGAAGTGGCCCTATTTTGACACCCCATATTGGGACACTATTGGGACACTGGTTGTACAGTGTTGTTACATGAGGACATTTGTCTCTTGGTTCTCTGCTATGTATCTCCATAGGTGCAAACAAATGAACCAGTCTTCAGGAAAGGGTAAGTTCTGAATTAAACCCTTTTACCCCTGGGAACCAGAGTCCTTTAATGAGTGGTAGGGCAGTAACAGTACACAGATGTGGGAATTTAAAAAAAACATGTGGGCTGGTTTTGTGATTTTTCATTTGATTTTAAAACACTGATTTACTGTGAGGAAGACCTCTTTTCAGAGAAGAGCTCTCTTTCTCTCTCTCTCTCTGCAAGAGTGAGAGAGGGTGAGACTCATGAATTCTCTTATACAGTGGCCATAAGAAAGAAAGGGCCATTTGCAGTCCATTCTGTGTGAACTTGTTTAAACTACAAGCACAGGATGTCAGGACTGTAATGAACTCGAGCAAAGATGGCGGTGTGCTGAGAAATCTGGTGAGCGCATGGCCCTGTCTGGTCTCCACTCACTTCTACACTGGATACAGACCCAAACTCAGATACAAACCCAAGCAGCCATTTTAGACAAAGAAAGATGAAGTATGTTTTCCCTACCAGTGGTTCTTAAACTCGAGCTAGTAAAAAATTTTTTTAATCTGTAAAGTTTTGAGGATTCTACTTCAGAGATTCTGGATTTCAATGTCTCTGGACACTGTCAACACCAGGGGTTTTGAAATCTGCCAGTTAGGGGAATCTATTATTATTTTTTTTAATGGGCTGCTCAGGTCTCACCTAATTAAATCAGAATACCTGAAGAGTTGGGCCCAGACCTGGTAGGGTTTAAAGCTCCAGGGGTCATTTTAATAGGAAGCCAGGATTAATGAGTCATCAAGGGTAAGCTATGAAGCTTCTGGCCTGGGAATGTTGGAAACCTCTTTGGATGTCTTCAAGGATGAGGCAGTTGGCTTCTACTTACCAGGCTTTGCTTTGAACAGCCAAGAAAGATATCCTGTGCTAGTGCATCCAACTGGCTATACCTAAAATGCATGGCTTACCATGCAGGCGCAGGTCTGCGAAACATCTGGACCCACACGCTAAGATTGGTGCTGTGTGCACAGAGTCATTTTCCTACAGAGAGCATCTTCAGCTTTGACCAGACTCACTTTATCTCCTGCCCATGCCCTGGTTTCTTTCATGTTCTCTTCCATTCCTCTTTATTCTCCTGTCCTGCTCCCACACTTTTGCTTGCATGCTGTAGCTTTGTGTGCACACATTTGTGCATTATAGCAACTGCATTCCTACATGGCACTGTGATCTATTCTTGTTGGCATGCAGACATTGAACCTGCTGTGTCCATCAGCTGCATCTTGATCTACGGGCTCCCCTATTATTTTACCTGCTTAGCTAGTGACGGGCACCCCCAATGTGTCTGACTCTCTTCAGCTCCTGGAAGTGCTGCCATGAGATGCCATATATCTATAGATCTATATCTACTTATGTATATGTGCCCTTGGGACTGTCGATGAGGGCATCTTGGGACATCTATCCCAAATGTGGAATGGCAAGGTTGCAGGGGTGCGTGGACTTGCTTAGACTGAGAAGGGCTGGACTGCTGTCCAGGACTGATGTCCATCTGTCACCATCCCCGCAGAGCCCCAGCCCCCACCTTCTCCCAGCCCAGGCCTTCAGCGCCCTGTGCTGTCTGTCCTTCCTTCTTCTTCTCGTCCGCCTTCTTGACCCTCTCTGTGGCAGCCGTGTGACATGGCTTATCATTCACAAGTCTTCAAATTTCCCAGGGCAGGCCCATCTCGAGTTGTTTTCTATTCATGCCTCCTTCCAAGGGTCAACCCCTCTGAGTTCTTGGCTCCAAAACCACTAGTCTGCAGGAGGCCTTGCTGCCCCAGCCTGACCCTGAGTTTCTCTACTTCCCTTGCCCCTGGCTTGCTTCCATGGTCTACTATCTTGGCCAATTCTTCCTTTTTTTTTCTTTTTAAAAATGTTTTTCATCTAACGTGAACTTTTTGGACACCTTTTTTTTTTTTTTTTCCGGTGTTGGGATGAAATCCCAGAGCCTCCCACGCACCAGGCCAGGGTTCTAACCGTGAGCCACACCCCTGGTCCAAAAACACATTATTCATATTTGGTCTCTGCTCCTTTGATTCATTCTAATTCAACTTGGATGGTCCTCTTGTGGACAGATCTACATGCAGGCCTCCCTCCCTCCCTCCCTCCCCCCTCCCTCCATCTGACATCACTGACTCTATGCCTCTCCTGAAGCCGTCCTCCCTCTTGGCTCTCAAGAAGTTGTTCTCTCCTGCTTCTCCCTTCTCTGTCTGCTTCCTCTTTCCTTTCTTGTACCTTTCCTTCAAAGTCACCTCCTCTGCTGTTTGGATCTAGACCTCCACACATCCGCTCTTGAGAGCTCAACAACTTCCCAGCCTTCCTTGAATTGTCATTTAAAGACACGACCCCCAAACACAGATCTCCTTTCGGTTCAGCAAACTGGTCTTGAAATTTTGCCAGGAGAGTTCCACTAAGATCTGGAGTTGGAGGCAACTCACTGCCAGACCAGAACTCTTTCTATTGAGTCCTAGATGACGTATCTGACAGTCTGATTGTAACAGTTGGAGCATATGCTTCTAATTCACAGACTAGCTATGACACATTACAGATCTGCTTTTCTTTTCTAAAGTGGTCCAGAACCCGGCCTTGCTTGATAACACCACCACCAGCAGACGCCGTCTGCTCTGGTGGAGGAGAATGCCCCAAAGGCCTCTGGGTTACAAAATGTGCATTCATGTTGGCTAAAATGTGTTGGAACTCTTTGTCCAGCGGAGCTGCTGGGCCTGGAGTTCTGAGACTAGAGTTGGCCCGTAAGTGTTCTCTTTCTATCTTTTGAGCAGATGAAGACTCACGATGTTGTGATGTGAAAGTGGGATAGAGTTTCTGCCACCGCCCTCTCCCTCAAGTTGCTTAGTCAAGTGGTGTAGGGGTGGTGGGGCTCCCCCACGTGAGAGATGTGTCTCCATGAAGCCACAGGGACCGCGTGCCTTTCCTGCAGAAGGGAGGCTGACCCAGTGGGGAAGGGCCGGTAGCAGATTTCCACCGTGGCTGAGCCTTGGGGTGCCCGCTGCTCTCAGAGCCTGCCTTACCTCTGCTTTAGAATCTGTTTGTTGTCATCCACGGTAACGCTGTCAGCATGGTCCCTCTTGAAGATCTCAAAGGCCTCCTGGCGCCCTAGTGACATTTCTTCTCTCATCCCTGTTCAGAGACATAGGGAAGTGGCCTTAGTCACGGCATAAGGATCTTATTAATTTCATTGTCATTGCAGTCGGACCACAGAGCCAGTCCTGGCTCCAAGAGGCCCACAGCAGAGTTAGGTTCTGGCCAGACAGGTGGCCCTGGGCTCATCCAGCTGGCCGCCAACCTACCCGGGAGGCCTTTGCAGTGGTACCCGCGGAACCCCACAGGGCTGGGCCTGCAGGGCCACGGCTATTGACTGGCAGCTAGTGGGGTTTGGAATGTCTGGCCAGGGGAAATGAAAACCAGAGCACCAGGCCCTGGATTGCCGAGAACATCTGTGAATGTACTTTCTGCCATTCTTCAGGGCCGCACCTCTCTTTTTCCTGTTTTGCCCCAATTTGCTTTTCTGTTAAATTTCATCCCAAATTTCCAGGCATTATAATCCAGACAGAAAGACAGAAATCTAAACAGTTCTACTCTTTTTTTTTCTTTTTTTTTGTCAGTCATGGGGTTTGAATTCAGGGCCTGGGTGCTGTCTCTGAGCTTTATTTATTTATTTCTCAAGGCGAGCACTCTACCACTTTGAGCCACAGCACCACTTCTGGTTTTCTGGTGGTTAAGTGGAGGTAAGAGTCTAACAGACCTTTCTGCCCAGGTTGGCTTGTGATCCTCAGATCTCAGCCTCCTGAGTAGCTAGGATTATAGGCATGAGCCACTGGCACCCAGCTGAAAAGTCTACACTTTTTTTTTTATTATGAAAATACCATACAGAGGAGTTACAATTACATGGGCAAGATAATAAGTACTCTTATCAAGCATTGTTGTTTCCCCTTCCTATCCCTTCCTATATCCAGCCCCCACTCCAATATCCACCTCCCTCCCTGGCGTTTTTTGATGTAACTACTTGTACATCTCATTGTTGCAATGGGTCCACCTGTATCCCTATTAAACAATTTGTTTTATGCCTTCCCCTCCACAAATTATACCAACATCAAATACAGTGAAACAGGGGTTATATCGTGGTGGAGGGACATACAAAGCAACAAAGAAATCATAAATATGTTAGAAACAATCATATATGAAAGTAAAAAACATTTGAATACTTATCTTGGAGTTCATTTCACCTAACATCAACATATCTGACCTTTTCTGCTTGTCTCAGACATATACTAGTTATTACAAATAAGGGAAACCACGGGGCCTAGGTTTCTTTGGGCCTGGCTTACTTCACTTAATATAATTTTTTTCCAAGTCTTTCCATTTCCTAACAAATGGGGCAATGTCATTCTTTCTGATGGAGGTATAGAGTTCCATTGTGTATATATACCACATTTTCTTGATCCATTCATCTACTGAGGGGCATCTGGGTTGGTTCCATATCTTAGCTATGGTAAATAATGCTGCAATAAACATAGTTGTGCTGGTAGCTTACATTTTTTTATTTTTTAAAAATTCTACCCTTATTCTCCATGTAGGGATTCATACTCACTTCTCATGGTTGGCCAAGAATACTGGTTTTTATCTAGGACTTAGGTTCCCAATCGTAAGGCCCAATTTTCATATCTGGCCTTAATACCTGGTATTTGTTATTTGACACTACTGCCCAACCCTCACTGCTGAGTCTGGTTCGGAGTTCAAATTCTGGACCACCCCCGCACCAGGACCTCCTCCTCACATATCCATGACAAGGGTCAGTGTGGCAGATGCCTGGGTCCCTCAATGAAAGCCATGCTCATGGCTCACATAGGCAGAGATCCACCGGGTCTTTCTTGATGCTCTGTGCCTTTTGAGATTGTTTGCCTGGGAGGCCATGTTTTCCTCCAACAGCCCTGCTTCTCTCTGGAAAGGCAGCCTTAGCTGACTGTCACCAGCTCCCCAAAGCTTTCTGAGGCCCAAGCAGACTGAAGCCTCCTCCCTCCACTAATTGTATTACTCCTGCTCCTGGAGACAAGTCACCGCACACAATAATCCCTACTGGTGAAGGTAGAGGTGTGTGTGTGTGTGTGTGTGTGTGTATGTGTGTGTGTGTATGTGTGTGTGTGTGTGTGTGTGTGTGTGTGTGTGTGTATCCCTTGTTTAATGGCTGCCATTTGGAATATGTCTTTTAAGTGGCCAGGACCAGCGATGACTAGATGTGATGATGGCTCAGTTGAATCCACAGGAGCACAGATCAGGGCTAGTGGTGCTCACCAGAAGGCCTAGGGCTCCAGAGACACACTCATGTGGACCTCATCCAATAACCTCTCCTCCCTGGAAAAAACCCGCTGAGTCCCAGCTCTGAGCCTCTGCATGAGGAGCCAGAGCGACCCATCTGACACCAATTTGATGATTCCTGGGATAAAAATAGCACCATGGAGAATGTCTGAATGGTGAGACACACAATGACACCCCACCCTTTCCCAATCAGAAGCAAATGGGCACGGCTCACGTCTGACTCCACATCTGTCCTGCACACTTCCCCAATCTAGCAGGACTTGGGAATGATTGATATGGAACCTGCATGTAGGAGACATTTGCAAGGCACATTCCGCACCCCCCCCCACCCCTGCAGAGCTCATCAGGATCCCAGGGACACATTCTCTACCTTCTCCCTGTTCCCAGTCCCCGTCCAACTGTAGTGATGCATGCTTTTGTGGAATAATAAAATAACAACAGTGGGTGGGAGGCACAAGTCTGTCTGGGATACAATTAGGGAAGAGGAAAGCCCCACACACTCTCCACCAGAGCCTGCCTGTGGGGTTCCCCAGCAGTCTCACAGAGGAGATGACGAGAAAGAAGGTTCTACCAGCCAGGGAGTGGCAGTGGGAAAATGGCCTCTCCTCCTTCAGGCTCTGCTTCCCTGAGGTACACAGCAGGTGCAGAATGGATGTGCAGAGCACAGAGAAGGAGTTGCAGACACAAAGGCCCTCGTGATTGTGTTTTACAGGATCGAAGTCTGCAGCCAGCAAGCAGCACAGTAGTATACACACACATCCCAGTTTGCAAAACGGAGTGTGGTAAAGGTACACCAGAAGTATTGAACACTTCTGGTAACTGACAAAAGACACTCGGGGGGTCCTGCGGTGCCACGGACTGTCCCTTTTCCCACTGTCATGGAGGGCCGGTTCTGGATCTGAGATTGCTCGTGGGCACCACAGGGCCATGGACATGGGATGATGGCTGTGATCCTAGCCACTGGCTTCCCGAGTGTCCATCGAGGGAAGCCAGGATGAGGCGGCTGGTCATGGCCCTAGTTTGAAGGCAAAGAGGTAAAGCAAGGCCTGGATGCCTACAGAGACTTCCTGGAAGACCAGCATGTGGAGCAAGAGGCCGAGGGTCTGCAGAGAGTGGCATGAGGGAAAGACTCAGCCCCATTTCCCCCCTTCTACCCCTGGCCAGCCTCCTTGTGCTTGCTTGCAGCCTACATCCTGCTCTTTTGACATTATACGAGAGCTCACCCTCTGTTTGGAGTTGCCTACAGAATTAATGCAAGGCCTTTTCATAGACTTTATAGAGTTATCTCTGCTTCCTTTTCCCTAGGAGAATGGGGAGCCCTCCAGTCCTGAAGCACACATTGTACACGTCAGGAAGAGAATGAGCAGGAGGAGCAGAAAGAGTAGTTGAAAGCTCACCTTGCTAATGAGACAGTCATCTGTTTATTTTCTTCCCTCCAGAATTGTTTATTTATCTTACTGGAGTTGGAAGGCAGGTGACAGAAATGCAAAACTGAACAAGAAGATTAAAGCTTTCATCCTGGTGTTTACAGAGTTCAGAGAAAGAAGGGTGAACAACAAATAACCAACTCTGCTTGTGATAGGGATGCAGGGAGGGAGCCAAGGGGAGAGCGGGACGGGAGAGCGATGTCTGTCAGGGAGACAGGGAGAAGGCTGCAGGGAGGAAGGAGCCTCTGGACTGCATTGCCAAGGACTCCAAAGGCTGTCAGTATTTGCCAGATGGAGAGGAAGTGGAGATCCCAGGTTGGGGTGGGCAGGGGAAGCGTGAATTAAAAAGAAAATGACGCTAATCTAGGTGGTCCTGCCACCTAGATTATGACCTAGATAATGACCTTGGAAACCAGGTGCTGGTGGCTCATGCTTATCACCCTAGCAGTTGAAGAGGCTGAGATCTAGAGGATCACGGTTTGGGACCAGTCCAGGCAGAAAAGTCCAAGAGACTCTTACCTTCAAAAGACTCATCCTGCTGGTTTGCTGAGTCCCAGGACCATTTACAAGCTACTACAGGAGATCCCTCCAAACCCAACACGACATTGCACGTTGAGTTGTTAGGTTGGTTGGAAAATATTTACAGGTCTCAAGGGTGTAATCTTTTCCAGCTTTCGGCATTGATTCAAGAGCATTTAGACGGAAAGGGCAATGAGCAGGAACTTTCAAATCTTGCTTTGGATTTCTACAAACACTGGGAGTCCAGATTCATATGCGTTGGTGCTTTATGAGTTTCTTCTTCTTCTTCTTCCTTCTCCTCCTCCTCCTCCTCCTCCTCCTC
>NW_012267336.1:489656-515520 GCF_000151885.1 Dipodomys ordii | reverse complement strand
AGTCTCTTGGACTTTTGTGCCCAGGCTGGCTTTGAACCGCGATCCTCAGATCTCAGCCTCCTGAGTAGCTAGGATTACAGGCGTGAGCCACCAGCGCCTGGCTTAATGCTCCATTTCTTAATGCTCCATTTCCCCCCCCCCCACTCTCCATCCTACAATTCTGTCCCTTATTTTGCTAAAGAGTATAATCCAGTACCCTTGGAAGCTCCTTCCATCCAAACGCAGGGTCCCATGGAAACTAAAAGGCAAGGACAAAACATGGGAGTGGAGAGTTGCCGGTGCCGCCGTGGGGCTGATTTCCTTTAGCTGGGCCCTTGTGGGCCCAAGCTTAGTTTGCTGGCAGTTCCCAAACAATTTACTGCTGCTTAAGCTATTGCTTAAAAGTGGACAGAGGTAAAATGATGGAGGGCTGTGGTATTCATGCTAAACAATGGTTTCCCAGTCATAGCCAAGGACCTATTTTCTTTGGGACACATTCACTCAATGCCAGGCCTTGGGTTCTCTCTGAGTGCAGAAGAAGAGAGGGAGAAAAGATGACCAGTGGGGTGGAGGTGGGGGAAAGGTGGCCAGAGAGGGGGGCTTGGAACACAGGCTTGAGAGGACTCAGAGCTGGGTGGGGGAGGTGATCAGCGCTCGGGAGGCGGGGCAAGCTGCACAAGGGAGGATACTCACACTGTCTCTGGCTTGATGGTGACAACATTTGAAATGGAAGGTAGGGAGATGGCTTGGATATTGCCACGTGAGAATGCAGGGGAGGGAGGGCAGGAGTGGGCAAGGAGAGAGGGTGTAGATGATTGTGTGGAACCTGATACAGTTCCATACACATGGGGATTTCTCGGTAAGCGTTGGTCTTGGTGAAATATACAAAAATATCCTCACATAAATCAGAAGACAGTGCTGTCCCTGTGTGTGTAGGGGGAAGTTAGGATGAACCAAATGCTGGGAGGAGGAGGAGGAGGAGGAAGGAAGAATTTGGAGGAGAGATGAGACAGAGCTGGGGGACAAAGGGACAACCTATCAAGGCATACTGGGCAGGAAAGATGGAGCTAGGGACAATATGAGGATCGGAGGCAAGTCAGTGATCCAAGATGGATGTCCCCAGGGCTAGAGAGAGGGAAGAAATGATGGCTGTGGCTAGAAACTCTGGGGACAAAGGGCCATCAACAGCATCTCGTATGGACAACAAAAGATTCATAGACTGAATGAATGCATGGGACAGGTGGGGCTAAAGGCACGTAGCAAGAGAAACACACCATCCCAAGAGGGAAATGAGAGGGGACCTCTGAGGTTCGGTCTCACCTCTCTCTCGCTCCTGTGGGGCAGATGCTGCGATTCAGGAAGGAGAAGGGTCACAGGAGATTCATGAACGCCAGGGCTAGTCCCCTGCTTCCTCCCGGCCCCAGGACACCTCGCTAACCATTCTCAGCATCCTCTGCCAGTGAGACTTGTCAGAATACCAGAGTTCTCGGAATGGCTCCACTGCCAATTGTCTGTGGCATCTACGCTCTTCCTTTAACACATAGCTTCCAGATGACTAAACACTGAGATGACAACTGGCATTTAATAATAGTTACTGCTGTCAACTCTCATCATTCCTGTGCCACCTGCCCTGTCCCGTTGGAGGCGGACATTGGAGGACTGCCCCCCAGGCCCGCCCCAGCAGGGTCATAGCTCTGGACGCCTCCTGTGGTTCTGATTCAGTTGAAAGAGCCAGGAACAGCCAGCTGCAATGGCAGGGGTTGCTGGGTGGGTCTGGCAGGTGTGGAATCCGAGGATGAGGGGGAAGAATAAAAACCACTTAGCCACGGGCCAAAGTGACTACAGATGTGAAGGCCAGAGATGGGATCTCCAGGGGTGGCCAAAGACGCTCATCTACCCCACTTTTGCTTTTGATGGACAGCTTTGAGGATGGGCTGTGGGGTTAAAAGCCCTGGGCTCGAGCTGGGGTATCACCTAGGCTGCAGGCCCTTGGGTTAGGACTTGCTTTGGGGTTTCCTAGCCACATGAAAGATGTCCAAAAGAGAACCTTCAATTAGGAGATTCTCAAGGCTGGCTTGGGCCAGGCTGAAGCCCAGCAGGCTTGGCAGGAGCTCTAGGGAGGAGAGCAAAGGAAAATCTGAAGTGGAAAGCCACATAAACCTTAGGAGACCCGCCCAATGGTGGTGGCACCGCATCTAAATAAATCAAATGGGTTCCTACTCTCAGTGCCAGAAATCACACTTCCCACCAAGGACCCACGGCAGGTACTCGAGTGCCCAGCGGCAGGGCTGGGGGGGTCAAGGGGGGCAGTGCTCAGGGTACGGTGTGTTTGTCCTCTGTCGGAGCAGCTATGTCCGACTCACAGTTTTGCCCTGAGCAGGTGAAGAAAGGCCTGGAAGGGCAGGAGAGTGGGCATGGGGCCTCCAAGGCAGTTTTCTCCTTTGCGTCATGGTGCAGTGGATATCGAGGCCAACAGCAGAAAGCACTTATTTCCTTTGCTAGCCTCTCCAGAGATGGATTTTACCCATAGTCTCATTGAGGACCAAGTGCCTGTGTGGGCTGTCTAGAGAAACGGGTGGACAGACGCAGCCTGGGTCATGTTGGCATTTCTGGGTTTTGGCGTGAGCTCAGGAACCTGGAGGCTGGTAACGTTTCCATTGAATAAGATAGCACACCTTCGCTCTTGCTCCCATGCCCAATGGGAGCTCTTAAGTTTTTTTTTTCCCTGTTGATTTTAGTCCATAGATGTGGCCACACCCCAATGAGCCTGGGTGTCTAGTTCCAATGCCTACGATTTGGGCCCACCGTGGGCGTTTGTATGGTCATGACTTTGTATGGGTGGAAGGGCAGTTCATAGACAGGTCCGCAGGGCAGGGAGAAAGCCTGCTTTCCTCTGGGGCTCATCCAGCAGGATCTGTGAGTTCCGGGCCATGACCTTACAAGGTCCCCTTGCTGGGCTGCCACTCCAAAGAGTTGAGTTCCACAGCAGTCTGTGCTTGGGGGACGGAGGCTAAAGAACTGGTGACAAGCTCTGAGGCCCCCCCCCCGCAAAAAAAAAAAAAGGAGACGAGGCCCCTTTCCTTCCCTGAGCTGGGGATGGATTCCACTGCAGTCTCAATGGTTCTTTGTTTTTAAGTATGTGTTTTAAAAGAAAATTAAAAGTCAGGCACCAATGGCTCACGCCTGTAACCCTAGCTACTCAGGGGGTTGAGGTCTGAGGGTCGTGGTTTTAAGCCAACCTGGGCACACAAATCTATGAGACTCTTATCTCCAAATAACTAGCAAAAAAGCTAGAAGGGGAGGTGTGGCTCAAGTGGTGGAGTACCAGCCTTGAGAGAAAAAGTAAAGGAAAAGCACAAGGCCCTGAGTCCAACTCCCGCCACACACACATACACACACACACACACACACACACACACACACACACATAGAAATTGAAAATTTATAATTTGGCTCAGTAGTAAAAAATACCCTTTCTTTGAAATGCCTATGGATTTAAGCAAAATTCCATTTCTTAGACTTGGAAGTAAGTATGAAGGAAAATGGGTTTAAATACGTTAATGTTACCTATTGAGGGGGGAAAAACTGGGGAAGATTTTGTGTGTATGTGTGTATGTGTGTGTGTATGCATGTGATAGGTCTTGCTCTGTTTTACAAATAATAGCTTGGTAATGACTAGTAATGGCACCAAACACAGCTGTGAGTTGGAGGCCTCACGTTTGCTAGCTCATTGATAATCTCACTGGAGCCATGCTGGCCATTTTACATGTCCGGTAACTGAAGTGGCAAGAGGCTAAAATGGACTCGAAGGCAGAAAGCAGCCAAGCTATAACATTGATGTTAGGTCTGTCTGACTCCAAAAACCTCTTTTAAAAATTTATCTTAAGGGGCTGGGAAAGTGGCTCAGTGGTAGAGCACTTGCCTTGCATGCATGAGGCCCTGGGTTTGATTCCTCAGCACCACATAAGCAAAAAGAAAAAAGCCAGAAGAGGCGCTGTGGCTCAAGTGGTAGAGTGCTAGCCTTGAGCTGAAGAGCTGAGGGACAGCACCCAGGCCCAGAGTTCAGACCCCACGACCGGACCCCCCCCAAAAATAAATAAAACTTATTTTATTTTTGTGGAAAGGGAAGTCTTATTTTTTTCAGCTTTATTGGGGTATAATTTAGTAAACTGTATATATTTTTAGATATACAATGTGGTGATTTGATGTATAAATACTTTGTGAAATGATTACCACAATTAAGTAAGTCAACATTTGACGCCTCACTATTAGTGTGTTTGTGCATGTGTGTGTGTTGGGAACACTTAAGCCCTACTCTTAGTAAATTTTATGGATTATTAATATGTGTTATTAATGCAGGTACCTTATACTGTTCATTGGATTCTAAGAACGTACTCATCTTAAAGCTGAAGGTTTGTGCACTTTGACCAACACCTGCTCCTTTCCTCCAATCCCAGACACCGGCAACAATCATTTTACTGGGTTTCTATGAATTCAATCAGCTTTTCCCCAAATGTTCCTACTGCATGCTGTGTTGATAAGTGGGCATCACTGTCCAAGCAGAAATGATCACTTTACATCTCAGACCTGCTAGCCAGCCTCAGATGCCTGTTCTGTGGGGTCAGGAGGTGGGAGATGGTAAAAAAAAAACAGAAGATCATGGGGGCTGGGAAGGTGGCTTGGTGGTAGAGTGCTTGCCTTGCATGCATGAGGCTCTGGGTTTGATTCCTCAGCACCACATAAGCAAAAAGAAAGAAGCCGGAAGTGGCGCTGTGGCTCAAGTGGTAGAGCGCTAGCCTTGAGCTGAAGAGCTGAGTGACAGTGCCCAGGCCCAGAGCTCAGGCCCCACAACCAGACCCCCAAATAAAACAAAAACAGAAGATCTGGGAAGTGCTGTGAGCTAGGGTGTGGACGGGAAACCATCAGTGCATGGTAATCAGAAGAGTTAGAGACAGGAGCAAGTGGGGATACTGAGGTAAGCAATAGCTGACGTGGGGGAGCTGGTTGACCCGGGAATGCAAGATGTCAGGTGGCAAAGCAGGTGAGAAGGACCAGGAGGTCCTGGGTTCTCTGTGTCCTCTGTTTCCCGAGCCTCCAGAGGCGCTTCACCTAAGACATATCAATTGTCCGTCAGATGGTGGCCAGGCCATCTGTCAACAAGTCCTGGCTTTCTGCTCCATTGAGACCCCTTTTCTAAATCAAGTCCACACTGTACAATTTAATGTTGGAGGTGTGAACAGATTGAAGCTTCCATCCAAAAGCTAGAGAAACTCCTAGATGATGTGTTGAGGGTCTTGGTGATGAGGGATAGAGCGGGGGGTGGGGGGGGGAGAAGGGCCATGGTCAGATGGCAGAGGGATTGCTCAGAGACTATTCCAAGGAACCAAGGAGAGGAACAGGAGGTGGAGGGAAGGGAGCTGGTGTCACCCTGCATAGGGGGGCAGCATGGCAAAGGCTCTTGTATGCTGACCAGCCCGCCAGATCTAGGGCATGGCTGGAGATTGACTGGCAGGATCTAGAAGCTTCCCTCAGCTATCAAGGGAACTAGGGACCCACTGCTAGGATGGGATCCATGCCCTGCTTACCCAGGGTACTCCTGGCAGAGGACAGCGGGAGCTATCGAGGGGTTCATCAGTGTTTCCTGATGTTCTTCTGTAAATTGGGCTCAGCACGTGGACAAAGGAGCTAGGATGTAGCATCAGAAGGTGTGGCTCCAAGGGCCTGGCTATACAGCTTGGGTCCTGTCTGACATTGACAATGCTCTCAGTCTTAGGCTCCTCATTATACACTGGAGGATTGATGAGCGCGGACGTCAGGCGTTCTGTGTACGCCTCCATGTTAGAACTACCAGCTGTCTTCACGGCGATGTGGTTCCGTGGCTACCTCACATCCCCACCTCCCCACCCCTCACTCCACGTGCGCCTGTGAGCTGAGGTGCCCAGAAAGTTGTACAGACTACCAACAAGCTTTGGCCGACTGCAAGGATGAGCAAGAATCAGCTACCTCCGAGGAAACTGTTTTCCTTAAGAGTGCTTTTTGTTAAATTGTGTATATCGCTCAAGCTCATTCCCCCCCCCCCCATGTATATTTTACAATAAAAATAAATAAAACAGGAGACGGCAGCCATGAATCATGGATTTAAGCCTCTGACAGAATGATGGAATAAATATGGAACACGCTATACCGAGTGAAAGTGTAAAAAATGAGTTATAATTATCATCGTAAGTAATAATGAGTCATCTGAAAACCCGCCCGCAGCAAGCAGTGTGGCGTGCATGGACTGCTTTAACACAGTAGGAGGAATCTGACGGTGGTTTTACAAATGATGGGTTAGGAGAGAGAGCGTGTGGCTTGCGTGGCCAGGCTGGCTCCATGGTTTCTGCGTTCTCTGCTTCCCGACCACATGAGCCAGGCTCATTCCACAGGAACCACCTCATCTCATTGAGAAAGTCGAGGAGGCAGGCCAGGAGGCTCCCTCACCTTCCCAGGCCTGTGCCCACCACGGGGCTCTCATGGATACCAGCCCTGCCCCCCACCCCTCCTTGGGTAATAGTGGAACAGTCATCATCTTATAAAGAGCCAATCTTCTGTCCGGTCTGTAGTCCCCAGACTCCCTTCCCAACCTCTCTGCTTTCCTTAGTCCTTTTCTTTCTTAACTGAGCCATCCTTTCCTCCTCCTTGGGTTACTTCTACAAGCACAGAAAAACCGTATTTTACAAAGCCTTGGCTTTGTATTGGATATAGTTATTGAAGGTAGGGACATGATAGGAGGTAAAAAACGTTCCCGCTCCCGAGCCTAGATTTCACGGGTGAGATAGAAGAAGAGGTTCTCATGTGCAGTGAGGTGCTCAGGAGGAGAATCCTCTCCGGACAGTGTGCTCGCCTCTCACCACCAGGATGGTTCCCCAAGGGCGTCCCAACAGGGTTTTCCACGTTCCCCAACCGAGTGGGCCTCCCTTCCCATTCTCAGCCTGGTACACTTGCATTCATCCCCTTTATGCCACTGAAATGGTCCTTTGGGAACCCCACAGCCTCAACATCAAAACCGGAGGCCGGCTTCCTGTTTCTATTGGAGTTTTCAGAAACGGACGGAGCTGTGCTGTTAAGGTGGTGTATGCACGCAGTGCTGGCCAGGGGGCCAAACCGCTGAGCCATCTTAGCATAAACCTTGTGCCCGGACTCTTCCAGGTCCTCGTAGCCATGCTATCAAGGGCTCTTCACCTCCGTAGTCCCTGCTCTGGCCCTCTACCACGTGACATTCTCTTCCATCATGGCTTTCTGATTCAGTTAGAGGTTTCAGAGGGTGTTGGGACAGGTTGGCCATTTATGTAGTGCATTTGGGCTGGGGTAGGACACACATAAACACTATTGCATTTTTTATGTGTGTGTATGTGTCTGGTACTGGGGCTTGAACTTGAGGTTTGAACTTAAGGATTGGGGGCTGTTGCTTAGAGTTTTTTTTTTTTCCTAGTCCTGGAGCTTGAATTCAGGGCCTGGGCACTGTCCCTGAGATTCTTTTTTTTTTTTTTTGTTTTTTGTTTTTGGGTCCAGTCATGGGGCCTGAACTCTGGGCCTGGGTGCTGTCCCTTAGCTCTTCAGCTCAAGGCTAGCGCTCTACCACTTGAGCCACAGCGCCACTTCTGGCTTTTTTCTTTTTGCTTATGTGGTGCTGAGGAATCGAACCCAGGGCCTCAGGCATGCAAGGCAAGCGCTCTACCACTGAGCCACCTTCCCAGCCCCACTGAGCTTCTTTTGCTCAAGGCTAGCACTCTACCACTTGAACTACAGCACTATTTCTGATCTTTTCTGTGTATGTGGTACCTGAGGAATTGAACCCAGGGCTTTATGCATGCTAGGTAAGACTCTACCACTAAGCCACATTCTCAGCCCCTTCCTTTAGCTTTTTTGATCAAGCCTGGTGCTCTACCACTTGAGCCTAGGTTCCACATCCAAGTTTTTGGTGATTAATTGGAGATAAGAATCTCAGGGACTTTCCTGCCTGAGCTGGTTTTGAACCACGATCCTTGGATCTCAGCCTCCTGAGTATCTAGGATGACAGGCGTGAGCCACTGGCACCCGGCTCCTGTTTTCTTTTCAGACAGCAGTAACTCATGCGTAGCTTCTCTGTCGGAACTTGCACGCACAGCATCTGACTGACTTCTTCACCCACTGGCTTCTTTGGGTGTGTGTTTTAAAAGCCTCTCTTTTCTTTAAGCCAGAAGTAGATTGTGACTAACCGTGCTAAGGCCACGGGGGTCCTTAATATCCCAAGTGGCAGGAAGAGGAGGAAGGAAGGAAAGAGGGGGCTAAAATAGCAAGATGAAGAGGAACCTGGAAGTGGTTTGCTTGAAAAGGAAGACTGGCATTCCTCTGCGGTAGAAAATGCGCCCTGGCAGAGGGGTCGGGGCAGAGTCACTGCGGGCGGCTGGCGCGGGCTGGCTGGGGAGGGCTGCTCAGCTCCAAGCTGCCTCTCTCTTCACTGGGCTCACTAATGAGTTTTAGGGGGTACCTTGGGCAGTAATTTACTCTTTGGCCATAAAGAATACAAAGAGTGAGCCGGCTGAAAGCCCCTGCGGCTGGGCTTCCTCTTGTTACAAACAACCAGTCTTTGAACTGGTAATGATGAGTCATGGGGCTCCCGGTCTGGTGCAAAAGTGACTCATTTTAACTAAATTATCAGGCTCCCCCCTCCCCATTACCAAATGCTATGATCAACCAAGAAAAAGATAATTTTGTTTTTTAAAAGGAACATTCTTATTACAAGAGCAGGAGGAGTAGAAAGAGCACCCTGCACTATGCTTTCCAGACGCATGGATCAAAGTCCAGCTCAGGCCTGGTGCAAGCCAAGCAACAAATTAAACAGTACAAATAAAATAAAATGGCACAGAAAGCAAAGGATCAGGAGAATTCATTTCAGAGCTGATGCCCAGTCAGCCTCTGCAGACAATAGCATGGACAGTCCTTCCGTGTCTGATGCGGGAACTTCTCCCCAGCCTCAGCCCTGCCCAGCTCCCTGGGACTTACTGTAATTCATGCCAAAGAAGAACGATTTTTCCCCCCTTTTGGGTGATTTTTACCCACAACTCTTGTTAAAGAGTTAGCAAGGCTAGATGCTTCTGAGTTGCCCCAGGCAAGTTACTTCACAGAGGGACTGAGAGACACAGCAATCATGTGAAGTAGATGTGACCGAGGGGTGGGTGTGGGGTGCCAGGGGGCCTGGGGAGGCTCCCATTTACAAAGCCCGATCTGGAGGGCATCCACTCTCGTAGGAGTTCTTTGGCTGAGGAGATGCTAAAGCAATGGTTTCCTCTTTGTCAGTTGCATAAGTACTCACTGATCTGAGCAGACAAATTTTCTTCCCCTGTGCTCTGGGTATAATTAACACTGTTCCGGATTCAAGAAGAAAGGATGGTCTCTGAACGGCCTGGCAGGATACAGGGTCCAAATATGTGTGTGTGTGTGTGTGTGTGTGTGTGTGTGTTTGAAGAATGGTTTGAGATCTCCAATTAATCCAGGAGATACCATAAGCCACTTGGGGAGTTTGTCTCTGGGTTAAATGAATTGATTTTCTTTTTTTTTTTTTTTACATCTTTACCCATATTACTTCCCATATACAACTGCTCTTGTTTCTTGAATCCATCGCTTCTGGTCCCGCCCACAGAAATAATTGTTATGAGATGGTATCATTGTATATCTCTCCAAATAAAATCCATCCATCACTGAATAATTTTTGAATTCCCTAATCCCTATGGCTGATAAGAATCAAAATAAAAGACATGAAAATGAAGTCAGACTACAATAATTATCTATCAGCCCCTAACTGGCCATTCTAGTGCACAATTTTTGCTTTCTCATCCTCCTGTCCTCTCCACCTTGTCAGAGTATTCCTGAACCATGTGGTGCCCTTTTGTCCTATTTCTGTCCATACCAGCCTTCTGCCCCGGACTCTGTTCTGGGCCTCCTTACTGGCCTCTCAGTATAAAGAAAGCGGCCTTCTCTACTAAAGGGTATTGCCATCTTAACTATTTCCAGTTCTAGCTGCTTCTTCTAGATTCTTGCTAGGCCCCATTTGCCCTCAAGTCTTGTCCAGCAAGATGTGAGGTCCTTGGACTTGCCCAGCCTTGGCCACCAAGATGTAAATGTTAGTCCCCGCCCCTGTGCCCAAGCTCAGCCAATCCAGTCGGGTGGCAGGGCCCACTGTGTGCGGGATAAGGTGTGGGCACCTGCCCACCCACTCCATCTTGTTTACTTGGATTCTTGTCACCAGTGGGCCCTCTTGCAGAAGTAAACTTTGCCTTGCTGAGTTCCTTGTGAGTGGGTGTCCTTATTCCTGCATGACGCCTCAATATCCCAGGATTTCTTAACAATCATTAGTGGGTAATTAGAGCTATCAAGGCAAGACTGCCTCTTTCAGATGGATCAAATATCTAACATTAAAGAAAAAAACTCACAAGGTAAATAAAGCCCTGGGTGAGAAAACCCTGTTCAGGCTTTGTATATTAATAGGTCATATAGAAAGTTCTTGGCCTAACTTTATATCCTATGAATATTTAAAACTAAAAGGACCACAAGGAATGAAAACTTTCCTAGTATATTCTTGTGCCTCTGTTCTTTCTGTAACATTTGGCTCCTCATTTCATCTCCTTTTTTGGGGGTGTGGAGGGGGCAGTCCTGGGGCTTGAACTCAGGGCCTGGGCTCTGTCCCTGAGCATCTCTGTGCTCAAGGCTAGTGTTCTACCACTTGAGCCACAGTGCCACTTCTGGCTTTCTCTGAGTAGTTTATTGGAGATGAGAGTCTTGTGGACTTTCTTCCTGAGCTGGCTTCTAACTGTGATCCTCCGATCTCAGCCTCCTGAGTAGCTGTGATTACAGGCCATGAGCCACCAGTACCTGGCCTAATTTCATCTCTTTGAATGAGTAACAGGTGAACCTCTCCGAGTCCTTTCTGTTCCTCCTTGTCCACAGCAAGAGACCAGCCTCTGACTCACCTGTCTCCCTCCTTCTCATCCGCCCCACCTACAATCCAACCAAATCTCTCTGGCAATAATTCTCAAATAGCACGTATTTTAGAATCAAAACATTAAGTTTTAGAACAATATGTTTTTGTTTGGTAGAGTGCTTGAATATTTCAATGTTTAAAAAGAAAGGAAAGGCGAATCTCTAACTATGAAGAGATAAGAACCATCCTATTTTGAGCTATTTTCTCCCAACCTTTTCCTATCATAACTGAACCTAACAAAAAGGGACAAAACCCAAGCTTGGAATTCCTCTTCTTCACTGCTCAGGAACCATTTCTTGTGTAACAGAAAATTCTTCAAAAACATTAAAAAAAAATAACAAGGATACCTCAGTGGGTGGCCGTTCTTGACCTCACCCCGGGTGTCACTGGGGTGGCTTTTCATTGTCCTCTGTCCCTAGGGTCCACGTTTAGTCAGTACCCACATTCCTGACTTGCTGGAGGTTGACCCCGTTTATGATCTGTCATGGGATGGTCTGAGGGCAAAGTGGCCATCACGAGGGCACCAGGGGCAGAGCCAGCCGCTGGGGTCCTTGCCCTCTGCCCTTTATGGGAGGGTCAGCTCTGAAGGGAGGTTGGAGGCAGGTCTATTCTTTTTTTTTTTTTTTTTGCCAGTCATGGGGCCTGAACTCTGGGCCTGGGCGCTGTCCCTCAGCTCTTCAGCTCAAGGATAGCGCTCTACTACTTGAGCCACAGCACCACTTCTGACTTTTTCTGCCTATGTGGCACTGAGGAATCGAACCCAGGGCCTCATGCATGCCAGACAAGCACTCTACCACTGAGCCACCTTCCCAGCCAAGCAGGTCTATTCTTATTTTCAGAGAGTGTAAGAATAGTCTTATACATCTGCATTTAGTCTTATGCTTAGCAGAGAGTGGTCACCGCTGGCCACCTCAGTGAGGGGGATGGCTATAACTTGCTGAATTGAGTGCAGCGAGACACCAGGAGGGAGTAAGAATCTTCGAAGAACTGCCTTTGTGTTTTGTTTTTCAATTTTTTTTTGTTGGTTGTGGGGCTTGAACTCAAGGCCTGGGCATGGTCCCCGAGTTGTTGTTGTTGTTTTGCTCAAGGCTAGAGCTCTCCCACTTTGAGCCACAATACCACTTCCATGACTATTTTGAATTTAAAAAAATTTAAATTTTGTTTTTGCAGTGTTGGGGATTGAACCTGGGCCTTGAAGGATTCTATCCCAGCAGCAATGGAATTCTATCCCCAGCCAAGCATTGCTGTGTGTGTGTGTGTGTGTGTGTGTGTATATGTGTATGTGTGTGTGTGTGTGTGTGTGTGTGTGTGTGGTGTGTGTGTGTGTGTGTGTGTGTGTGTGTGTGTGTGCTGGTACTGGGGCTTGAACTCAGGGCCTGGGTGCTGACCCTGAGCTTTTTTTGCTCAAGGCTAATGTTCTATCACTTGAGCCACAGCTCCATCTCTGGCTGTGTGTGTGTGTGTGTGTGTGTGTGTGTGTGTGTGTGTGTATTTAGTAGAGATGAGTCTCATGAGCTTTCCTGCCTACCCTGGCTTTGAACTGCAACCTCAGATCTCAGCCTCCTGAGAAGCTAGGATTACAGGTGTGAGCCATTGAGTCCCAGCTCTTAAACGACATTTCCAAACATTCGTGGCATCTTGCCCTTGGTACATTTCCTGATTCCAGAACAGTGCATGGGTACGCTCTGCTACTTCAGCAGGGGACAGCGACGCCGTACTTCAGGTCTGCGTGAGCATTCAAGGTGACATGTGGATTTGCTGGTGGCTGATGTCAGTGGCTACACACTTCTCAAGGAGGGCTGAGAAGGAGAGCCATGGTACCCTACCGTGAGACGTGGAAGATCAAGACCGTGAGACAAGTAACTCTGGTCCCTTAAAAAAAAAAAAAGAAACATCTGGGTGCTGGCGGCTCACTCCTGTATCCTACGCAGGAGGCTGAGATCTAAGGACAGTGGTTCAAAGCCAGCCTGGGTAAGAAAGTCCGTGAGACCCTCACCTGCAATTAACCACCAGAAAACCAGAAGTGGAGCTATGGCTCAGAGTGGTAGTATGCTGGCCTTGGGCAAAAGAGCTCAGGGGCAGCACCCAGGCCATGAGTTCAAGCCTCATGACCGACAAAAAAAAAAAAAAAAGAACAACAGCAACAAAACGCAATGATGACATCTAGAGCAACATCGCTGAGAGACAGCTGTCAAGGTGAACCTTCCTAGTCCTCCTTGACCCCCTCCTTTCCTTCCCTGATACTTTAACTGGTCACAAAGTTGTTCTGATGTTCCCTCATCCCATCTTTCCTCCTGTTCATTTCCAGCACCACTGCGCTGGCTCAAAGCCTCGTCTCACGCTGGACAAATGCAGCCTTTCCCTGCCGTCTCCCTGACTTTACTCTCACCTTCCCCCAAACTTGTGAGGAATCTCTTTCTAAAATATATCGGAAGGTGCTCTCCGATGCTCAGGAGTTCCCAGTGTTCCCAGCATCTTGTCCATACCTTACAGACTTACAGCCCAAGCTCTGGCCCCAATACACTTTCTCCTCTGATACTCTTACATACTGGGCCCCTCGTGGTCTAACTGTACTCACCCCTGCCTTCTCCAGTCATTTCAGGTGCGCCACTTTTCTTTTTGGCCCTATTAGTTCCCATTCCTTGAATGCATTTCTGCTCCCTTCTTTGAGGTGGCACCTGGCCCACCGCTCTCCTTGAAGCTCTGGCAGAACTCGTTCCTCCCTTCTCTGCTCCAGCCTCACCCCTGCCTGCTCTATCAGGTACCCAGCTTTGCTTTGCTCCTGCCCCTATCTCAGGCTGCGCTGGGTGCTACCTGACCTCAGGAAGTTGCAGTCAAGGACTTACCCCAGAGCCTCACAGGCGTGCGGTGTTCAATTATGTTTGCAGACATAGGAACGCTGGAAGGCAGCATAGGAAACTATTCTGATCATCTTTGTGTGGCGAGGCACCCGCTCTCCTCCTCCCTTTCTATTTACCCCTTTTCAAATACCAGCTTCCACATGTCTTAAGACTGCCCGACAGAACATATAATAACTGTTTCTCAGCTAAGAATCAGAAGATACGGGCTGGTTGCACACACTTGTAATCTCAGCTACATGGGAGGCAGAGGTAGGAGGATCATAGTCTGAGGCTGGCCTGGGCAAAAAGCAAGAGAGTCTAAAAACCCAGTTAGAAAAGCAAAAGGACTGGGGGCGTTGCTCAGGTGGTAGAACACTCACTTTGCAAATGTGGAAGCCTAGAGCTGGATCCTCAGTACCACTACCAAAAACAAAAATCAAATAAAAACAAAAATTAATCACAGGCTTGGTATTTGCACAATGGTGATGCAGTAGTTCAGAAAGCCCCATCACAGTGAAAACATGCATCACTGCTTTATGGGACAGAGAGTGCGAGGAGGTTCAAATCTGGGTAATACTAAAAAAAAAAAAAATGGAGGTCTGCCAAAAAATTAAAAAAAATCCTAAATTAAATGCTCCAAATAATAACTTACCTAAAGAAGCTCAGTGAATTCTAATGAATGATAAATGCAAAGAGATGCAAACCTGGTCACATCATAGCTCAAATGTTGAAAGCTAAAGACAAAGAGAAAATGTTGAAAACAGCAAGGACAAATGACGTGTTATAGACAAGGGAACTTCAGGAAGGCTAAGAGCCAGATTAAAAAAAGAAAAGCTATGATAGTGTATTTGTCTTCTCATTAAAACTTACACATGTGATTTGTTGAATAACATGATAGTCTATCTGTAATTTAATCATATTTAGTGAGTTAGAGAAAAGGTAACAAAACTTACAAAAATATAACATCCCTGTTTGTCTTCTAAGTAGAATCACCTGTATTTTATTTTGTTGGTTGTGGGCTTGAACTCTGGACCTGGGAACTGTCCCTGAGCTCTTCAGCTCAAGGCTAGTGCTCTACCACTTGAGCCACAGCACCATTTCTGGTTTTCTGGTGATCAATTAGAGATAAGAGTCTCATGGACTTTCCTGCCTGGGCTGGCTTTGAACTACGATTCTCAGATCTCAACCTCCTGAGTAGCTAGGATTACAGGCATGAGCCACTGGCACCCAGCTAGTAGATTACCTTACTTAAGTAAACTATTGTTATAAAATGTAACATTGAAACAGTAAAATATTGGGATATTTATTATGTATGCCCTACTTTTGGGGATCACTTGCTTATATTGAAATCTGTTTTAATAAAAAAAATGGTGCTCACTTCTATCAGAAATGATGGAATGGCATATTCAAAATGCCAAAATAAAACAAGTGAGGTAAAACAAAAAGAGCTCTTCACTAGTATTAATCAGAGTGTGTGTGTGTGTATGTGTGATGTGCGTGTGTGTGTGTTGTGTGTGTGTGTTACTGGGGTTTGAACTTAGGGCCTTGTGCTTACTAGGTAAATGCTCTACCACTAAGCCAATGCCTTCAGCTGGGTTTTAGAGGACAAAGCGAAACTTATAGTCCCAATTCTCTTATTCTCTGCCCTTCTTACAGTGGATTCTTTTACAACCATAATGCTTTAAGCTGATCCGATTTTTTTTCCTTTAATGCAACACCATGGAATTCTTTTTGCCCTGGACCTTTCTGTTCCCGTGGACTAATAAAACGTAACATGGAGCTGTGATTTGATATTACAAGGCTAGGGGTGCCAAAGCTCAGGCCTTCAGTTTTCCAGAAGTTTGTAAAACCTTGGTCCAGCAACATTGCAGGATGTAATCTGAAAGTGTATTCAATGCCAAAAGAAACGTGACACCCCTCCCTTCTGGTTTCATTTCCTCTCCTGCTGTTCCTTTACTCCCCCTGGTATCTTTTATAGCCTCCACCTTTCCTCCTCAGGGCCGTCCCTTGGGGTGCATGGATCCCCGCTGTTCTTCCCAGGCAAGGTATGACTGGATGAGGAGCAGCTGGATTTGCCGCCAGCCCGTGTGTGCTCCCTCCCTGGGACAGCTTGACCTTTCCTTCCACGTGTCTCTGTGTCCTGAGGTTGAGTGCTCCCTGTGCTCTGACCATCTGGATCCACCACACTCTTCCCGGGCAAGGGCATTGGTCACGTGGTTGGGGATGGCCACGCCACATCTTGGGTTGTACTGAGGCGTGGTCATTTCATCGGTCATCCAAATGTGTGCCGGTGATGGCTGCAGGGTGAAAACCTGGTTCAAACATTGTACCCTTCAGCTCTGCATGGCGGTTCACACCTACAGTCCCAGCACTGGGGAAGCTGAGGCTGGGGGGTGCTAGACACCCCAGGTCAGCCTTGGCTGCAGAGTGAAACCTTGTCTCAGAAAAACACTGTACCCTTAAAACAACAAGTGAGCAATGACCCCCCCAAAAAAGTATAATGGTTGGTATTTTTGCCTTTTGTATTATTGGAAGACTAGACACAGTTGCACATTATAAGCAAAATCCATAGTCCATGCCAACTGCAATAGGAAATCAAGTAGACTTTGGGGTTTCTGCATAATAAAGAGCAAAAAACCCAAACGTTCTGTCCCTACCCAACTTGAAAACCACATGCACATGCATGCACACACGTGTGCACACACATATACAGACATGCACATGCACACACATACACATAGTTGTCTAGGCCTTCCTGACCTTGCTGAGACACTGAACACTTCTAGTCACCTGCATTCCCAGGGGAGCCCTGGCAAGGCAGGCAGTGGGGCTCACTTCAATGCCACCACACAGCCAAGGACAGATGTTTTACATTCTCCAGCTGTGACTGACCATAAAATGACTCTATACCCTAGGTCCTCACGAAAAAGAAAAAGGAAAAAAAAATTAGGACAATACAAAATCCAGTTAGATGGAAAAGTATCACTTTGCTGCTTTTTCTGCATATGTGCAATGAAAACTTTTAAGAGCCCCTCTTTCCCCCATACATCCTCTCAGTTTTAATGGTGGAAGGTGGAAGACAGGGCTGTGTTGGGCTTTGAGTCCATTAGATCCCATGCCGTTTGCCTGGGATCGGGAACTTAGGGTCAGAGACTGGGTGTCATGTAACAACGCACTGTCCCTGTCCTGCCAGAACTGTGTGCAACAGATTTTCAGAATGACATTTGTCAAAATTGGTTAAAGTTGAAAAGAAAGAGATCGGCTTTGGTTTTTATTTTCTGCAAATTTTCCTTTTCTGAAAGACTTCATTTCCCACTGGTACTGCCTGAATGACTCTACTTGATGCATAGGTCAAATGAAATAGAAATCAGGGTTTGAACATGAGGTAGATTTTTCTAGCTTGACTTTTCTTTTTGAAACCTTTATTTTCTATTCCATGGAGGTGCTTCGCTGATTAATTTGGTAACCAGAGTATGGTAGAACTCAGGACATATCTTTTTCAATGAATAATTTTCTTTGTGGAAAATTCATTTGAGTTTTGATCCAGGACCATGATTCTGACCATGACAATTCCACTCACTTTTTTTATTTGGTTTCTGGAAAGTATAATCTTTGGGAATAAAGGCTTCACATTATTTCTATGGGACTCTACAGAAAAGCTATTATCTGAAAATAGGTAACAAGAAGTAGAAGACCTTTGAGAAAGAACTGTTTAAAGGGAAAGTTATCTTGAGAGTTTGAAGTATTTAAAAAAAAATCTTTGGTTCTATGGAAGTCATGATGAGTGACTAGAAATCCATAGGGAAAAATTAGTAATAACTATGTTATTTGTTCTGGGGCAAATGTATTTCTTTTCTCTTATTCTTTCTTTCTTTTGTCCTTCCTTCCTTCCTTTTTTTTTTTTTTTTTGGTCGGTCGTGGGGCTTGAACTCTGGGCCTGGGCGCTGTCCCCTCAGCTCTTCAGCTCAAGGCGAGCGCTCTACCACTTGAGCTACAACGCCACTTCCGGTTTTCTGGTGGTTTATTGGAGATAAGAGTCTCACAGTCTTTCCTGCCAGGGCTGGCTTTGAACTGTGATCCTCAGATCTCAGCCTCCTGAGTAGCTTAGGATTACAGGCGTGAGCCACCAGCACCCGACTCCTTCCTTCCTTCCTTCCTTCCTTCCTTCCTTCCTTCCTTCCTTCCTTCCTTCCTTCCTTCCTTTCTTCCTTTCTCTCTCTCTTTCTTTTTTTTTTTTGTTGGTCGTGGGGCCTGAACTCTGGTCCTGGGCTCTGTCCCTGAGCTTCTTTTGTTCAAGGCTAGTGCTCTATCACTAGAGCCACAGCACCACTTCCAGCTTTTTCTGCTTTTGTGGTTCTGAGGAATTGAACCCAGGGCTTCATAGCATGTGAGTCAAGACCTCTACCACTGAGCCACCTTCCCAGCCCAGAATGAATTTATTTTCAAAGCAAATTTCCTTCTTAGTTAAGAAATATTTTAAACTGTAGGTACCCAGCAACTAAAGGGACTGATGCATCATAAATGCTTTGTAAATCTTCTCTACTTAGATGAATAAATTAGGATATCTTCCAAACCTTGTATTTCATGTCAGAAAGTCAGATTCTTGAATGTTTCAATGAGGGACATAACTGATCACAAAACTGTAATGGACAGGCCGGATTCTCTTGCTGAGGCGGGACTGTGGCCTCAGGGTTTTTCTCCATCTCCTCCAGGGCTGTGGTGCTTGGTAGGGTGCATGCCCGGTGAGATCTGTGTGTGGCTGTGTGGGGCCATGTGAGTGTGGCATGCGAGTCTACCCCTCCGTGGCGGCCAGCTCACTGCCTTGCAGGGGGCACGCTGCCTTTGGCATCGTGGGCAGGGTTGTCATCTGGGACTTTTAGTCCCTTATTTATCCCCTGGAGGGGATTCAGGACAATTGTCAGAACTTCAGAGCATAATGAGTATAGTTTTATGATGGTTTTCTGCTGCTGAAAAGTGAGGATAATGCTCCTGTTTTTCTGTTTTTGTTCCTCTCCCCTTCCCCAGTTGTGCATGCTGGGGTTCTCTACTTAATAATTTTGTAATGATTTAAGAAAGGAATTCTGGGAAGGCCTGAGTCAAAGGCTCTGGTTCTTCTTTAGGAATTGCCTGACCCTGAGCAAGTCCCTGTGCTAGCCAGTCTCTTCAGGGCTAGCTTCTCCCCCTCTGCACCAGTGTTTGTTTGTTTTTTTTTTTTGTTTTTTTGTAGCTAATTGGAATGGAGTCTTTCACCCCAGCTAGCTTTGATCGAGAGCCTCAGATCTCAGCCTCCTGAGTATCTAGGATCACAGCTACACAACTTATCTTTATATTTCTTGAGGGGAAGATTTTTATCTAACTTAAGGTTTCTAACTCTAGTGTCATGAGCATTTACTCAATCATTTATTCAGAGAAACATCTGCGGGGTTTACAAAACTTGGTCGAAAATCTATTTTGTAGCAAGATATTTGGGAGAGATATAGAATGACAAAGGTAGGCCCCTAAGTTAAGGACACTGTAATTTATTGGGCTCATAATCTATAGAAAAAGTTCAATTCCATTTCCAATAAGAGAAAAGCTAATTAGGACTGCACAAAGACTGTACCTAACAGACTAGAAAACCCTCTAAAATAATAACCCAATGTGCTGGTAAGGCTATCACAGTAACTGCTGGTGGGGCTGAAAATCAGCCCCTTTTAGGGAAAAGGGCAACGCAGAAGTCTCTATTAAAATTATAAATGCATATAGACTTATTACAGCATCTACTTTTGTATGGCTATGCATCTAAATACAAAATGACATATAATTTACACCAAATGACATAAAGACAAGCTATTATTTTTTTTTGGGGTCCAGTCGTGGAGCCTGAACTCTGGGCCTGGGCGCTGTCCCTCAGCTCTTCAGCTCAAGGCTAGCGCTCTATCACTTGAACCACAGCTCCACTTCCGGCATTTTTCCTTTTTTGCTTATGTGGTGCTGAGGAATCGAACCCAGGGCCTCAGGCATGCAAGGCAAGCGCTCTACCACTGAGCCACCTTCCCAGCCCATGACAAGCTAATTTTCACAGAATCATCTATAATAACACAAGACTGTTAGAAACCACATCCTTTGGTTTGGAGCTGGCTTTCCATATAATTGAATATTTTGCAGCCGACAAAAAGTATGGGGGGGGAAAAAACCCTGTACAAGATCTATTTGTAAGTGGGAGAAATTGAAGTACAGAGCAGCGTTGCATAGCATGCTAATTTTTCTTGTAAGGAAAAGGAAGAATCTACATTAATGTTTGCTTAAGTTTATAGAAATGAGCTCTGGAGGCACACACAAGAAGAAAGTGAACATGTTTAGTGGTGGAGGCAGTGATGGTGGGGACATGGTTCTGTGGGGGACATGGTTCTGGTGGGGGACATGGTTCTGGTGGGGTGGTGGGGGTGGTGTATGGAAGAGAGGCAAAGTAGGAACTAAACTTTTCACTATATATCTCTTTAGATCATTTTCATTTAAGAACCATGCGGATATATTACCTCTTCAAAATATATACTTTTTTTTAATTTTAAGGAAGATGCACACATGTGCCAATAATCTGCCTAATACACACACTGCTGCCTCATTTTCTAATTAAATTTAAACTTCCTTGAGGGATGAATTGCATAAAAGCCTTTTGAACTAATCCCTCAGACAGTCTGTCCTCCTCCAGTTTCTCCTATAAACCCTTGCCAGCGTAATCTTCCCTCAAACCCCTCTAGACAGATTGCCAGAAATGATTCCTTCTGCTCTCCGCCCCAAATCCCGGCAACTCTGTTTGGTGTTCAGAGCTCTCCACAGACTCATCCACCCAGCACTGCAATTTACTGTCTACCATTGGAAGACCCCAATGGGCATCTTTTACCCCTGCCAGGCTGCGGTGTCTGTTCAATGTTCCCACTCCTCTGCCTCTGCCTGAGTTATTTTTTCTGTCTGTGAGGATGTCTTCTACTTTCCCCTGTCTGTCCTGAGCCCCACCACCTTCCAAGGCCACCCCTTCTATCTGAGGGTGACCATGATACTCAGTGTCCGTTCCTCACGCTTAACTCTGATGGCTCTGTAAAGACAAGGTGACCTTTGCACGTGTGCAGAGAGAAACGGGGGACTATAAAGCAGCTTGGAGAATTTTTTATTTTTATTTTTTTTGCCAGTCGTGGGGCCTGAACTCTGGGCCTGGGCGCTGTCCCTCAGCTCTTCAACTCAGGGCTAGCGCTCTGCCACTTGAGCCACAGTGCCACTTCTGGCTTTGTTTTTCTTTTTGCTTATGTGGTGCTGAGGAATCGAGCCCAGGGCCTCATACATGCAAGGCAAGCGCTCTACCACTGAGCCACCTTCCCAGCCCAGGGTTAGAGAGTTTTTGTAGCTTGAAGCTTTGGGGTGTCTTAGAAGCTACAGTCTGGAGAGGGATAGCAATGGAGAAGAGCAAGAAGCTGGACAGTCCCCTCGAGCCTGGTCCATCATGAAGAACTATAAAAAGACCAGCTCTTGACCAATGGGGCTCTTGGGACCTCTGGGTGTGGACAGAGCTCTGTAAGAGACTGAGGATGGAAGTGGCCGGCCGTGTCATGTAACTGGAGGAGTTTGGGTTATTTCTGTTGCTGCTGCCACATCCCCATCCCGAGCAGATGATGCTCTGAGAAGCTCAGTTTATAGTGGATAGCCATTTGCTAGATCGGTCCTGGGCCCTTGGGTCACTGATAATGAATAGAGTTTGAGTGACTGAAGTGTGTGTGTGTGTGTGTGTGTGTGTTTCCCCTTCCCATCCATTGGTAGCAGCTGCTTAGAACCTCATGGATTTGATTATGAAGCCCAATCTCCCAGCTGACTGGAAGAGGGTACCTTAATCCATTACAAATGTCTGCCCGGGTCCACAGTACCAGGACACATTTTATTTTTTTGTGGGGACCTTCATCTCACTTGTACATTGCAGAGAGGGAAACTGAGCCCTGGGGAAGGAAGCAGGGAAGTGGTTTGCTTATGATCTCCTTGCAGACCTTCAATCAGAAAGCTAGTCCCTTCTTTCCTCACCCAGTTCCTCCATTCCCTGGTCAGCCTGTTTTGTTGACCAAAGTAAGGCTAAGAAAAATAATGTAATACCAAACCTTGATCTCAGTTAAGAAGTGTAGTTTTCCACCCCTAACCCTTCTGCATAAGAAAAGGTGAGGTTTTCTTTTCTTTTTTTTTCTTCTAAAAATATAGTAAACAGATTTGAGGTCTTCTTCTTTCTCTGGCCCTATCCTTTTGGGGGAGGAAGAGTGACAAAGAGGCACAAGAGGCAGCCTGAAGGATGAGCGACAGCGACAGGAACGTGTTTGGCCAGGCACCCGAAACCTTTGCTTCCTGCAGGTTTTCTGGTGAGCGCCTTTCATCTCCCCTAGCGCTGTTCCAACTCCGGCGTGCACAGCCCCTGCCCAGCCCCACCTCTGATGTCTGCAGCTGGGTTTAGGAGGAAATAGTGATTTTTAAAAAGAGATTTCCCACCTGACACATCATCAGTGAGTCACGGCACGGAGGGGTGCACCCTCCTGTGACACGCCGAGTTTCCCAGCGAGCAGTGTAAAAGGCAGCCTCCCCCTCACCCCGAGAACAATGTGAAATCCATGGCCGGGGCGCACAGCTTAGAGAGGTGCCGTGCAAAGCATCTGCGAGAGATCTGGAGTTTGACCTGCACAGGGAGGGCACAGACACTGCGATGTTTTGCTGTTCTGCCAGGCTTTTATCCAGGATCCAGAGGTGAAACTCAAGGCCTATTACCAAGATATTCAGGATATGAGCCCTTGGAGAAAAGGGAAGTAGAAAAGAGCTCACCAGCATCTCAGGATGAGTAAACAAAATGAGATAAGGCTCTGACAGAGGCCGAGGTTTCTGAAAGTGACATTTCTCCCTGACTGGTGGCTCTGCTCGTTGGAAAAATAGAACAAAAACAAAACAAAACAAAAACCATTCACTGAGTTCCGATGGAAGGCCAGGAACCAGAGACTTAAGAAAAAAGAAAAGGGACTCAGCCAATATTCCATGTTCTTCAATTCACCGAGAGCAGACTGCAGGACCACTGTGGATGGGAGCAGGTGGTTTCAGTCTGTGAGATGGATGATAATGGGCGAAGGCCGCGCAGCGGTGCCAGGGCGCTTCCGGAAGCGACTTCAGGGGACTAAGCTGCTGCCACCATGCATTCCGTGCTTGGTGTATTCTCCCTACTTGTGTACGTGACTCGTCCTGTCCCGTGGCAGAACCCCACATTTTCAACTTGTTTTCTTTATAAGGCTCGCCCTGTAGCAGATGCTCAGTAAATAATTCGATCCAACAGTATTTATTGCGTAGGTGCTACACAGCGTGATATACATGGCAGAGGAGGCTCGCAGTAATGAATACACCCATTCCTCCGTGCAAGGGTGTTCCTGAAGCAGCACTCGGGACCCCACTTGGTTCTTCTCGATCAATAGGGTGTGTTATTAGCAAGCCCAGGCCAATTCTAGGATCAGTTTTTTTGTTTTTCAGAAGATTAACAATTTTCATTTCTTTCTGGGCAGTTTGAATCTCCTCCGTTTGAGGGCGCCAGCAATCACGGTGGACAACGGAAGTGGCCCTGCAGTGACCTAGAGAGGCCGAGAGGATGGGGCACACTCCCAGAAACCAAAGCTTTCAGGGCACCGAGGATCTGGGTGACCCGTCCTGGAGCCTCAGCCCTGCTCAGCTGACAGCCACCGGCTGACTCTGTCGGACAGAGTCACGAGTTCTAAGGAAACGGCTCTTACTTCATACCTCCATGTGGTAGGATGGTGTCTTATGCAGTACTGTGCTAACCAGAACAGTGGTCTCTAAACTGTCTGAAGGGAACGCACAGAAGAAATACGTTTTGCCAAAAAACACATATACGCATGTATTAGGGAGACCCTGAAATTCAGCTTGGGCTGAGTCATGAGAATCCAAGAGGGTGGCTAACACTTGTGACATGGTTTCTGGAGTCACTGACCTTTTGAATGGCCAGTGACAATGTGAGTGCCCAGCTTGTGTGAAACTCAATGAGGCTAGTGATAAAAACGCACTATGATTTAAATTTATCATTAATATCTGACTTCTCGCTCTGAAATATAGATAAGGCTATCTAGAGGTAACTGGAGTAGAAAATCACCTTATCTGATTGGTGTCTGAATTTATTACCAGTAAGATGAACTATAAATACACATTTATTACCAAAAGACTAAAATGAGCTATAATAAGTATGATATTCTATATATGACAATGAAAGATTTAAAAAATTTACAATAAATAATGAAGAATATGTCAAATGACCTTAAGAATAGCACTATATCCTTTCTGAGCCAATGGGTATTTATAAATTTAAAAGAGCAATAAACACTAATAGAATTTGGGTTATAATTTCTTTTATTTAACAACTAAATTTATGTTTTAGTAACTTCATTCAACTGAAGCTGAAGGCGAGGAAAAATAAAGAATGACTTGGATTTTCACTTCTTCTAAAGATAGCGCTAAAGCACAGTATCAATTCTGCCATTTTAAATGTCTTTGGAAGGGGAAATTCCAAGTCTAGATCCACATCAGATTGCTGTGGTGGACATTGAGGCCATGTCCCCACCAGGGCCAAAGGACTTTGTCTCCAGCTGCTGAGAGTGAGGCTGACCCGTGGAAGGCCGAGGCTAGCCCTATCTGAAGGTCGCAGACAGCTCATCCATATCCTTGGTGCCCCAAAAGGACAGATGGAAAGCTGTCACCTCATTTAAGATCAAATTTTCAGGGGGCACCTGTGGCTCATGCCTATAATCCTAGCTCCTCAGGAGGCTGAGATCTGAGGATGGCGATTCAAAGCCAGACTGGGCAGGAAAGTCCGTGAGACTCTTGTCTCTAATAAACTACCAGAAAACTGCAGGTGGCACTGTGGCTCAATTGGTAGAACACTTACCTTGCGCTGAAGAGCTGAAGGACAATGCTCAGGCCCAGAGTTCAAGCCCCATGACCAACAACAACAACAAAAAAAAGATTAAGTTTCCTTCCTAAGGGCAGCCAGCACCCAAAGGCTGGCAAGTGCACCCTAATATAGGACAATCCCAGGGAGACATCTTTTATCTTTTAAGTTCCTGGTGGGGCCTACCTGGGCCTCTTTGAGATAGTTTTCTCAGCTTAGGGTCTCTCTACCCAGTCATGCTCATCCTCCAGAGCAGTTCTGTCAATGCCAAGAGCACTTCCTGCGGTGATCACCTTTGACCCAATGAGGTAAGGAATATAAAGAGTATGGAGGAAAGGACGAAACCTCACAGGAAAGAGCAGCTCAGAAAGCACCTGGAGCCCCCACCGCACACAGGCCAGTGTCTGGTTTTAGTTTTGCAATTGAGAAGCTTAATGGCTACAGAAAGAATCCAAGAGCTCCCTTTCCGGGCTGGGGTTGCTTTCTGCCTTAGGACGTGAAACTGCTAAAATCTAGGTACGAATTTTTATAACACAATTATGTAATTACTTTTTCATGAAATTTCACATCCATTCCTACATTCCAGAAATGTATTTCATCATGGGGTTAGATGACTTTGGGTTCAATCTCAGGTAAATATTAGTCCTAACCCTTGACCATTTATTTGGCTAGATTTTATTCAGATAATCTCTAATTATATGCTTGCATGAGTATGTATGCATGCATGAATGCATGTATGTGTATATATGTGTTATCTGTCTATCCACCCATCTATCTCCTCTAAAATCTCACAAAATCTTACTTGCATCTGTCATGCATGATAATGGTTTCTGTATTATTTGATTAAAAAATTGCCCATTATGAACTGGGTACTGGTAGCACATATTTATAATCTTAGCTATTCAGGAGGCCGAGATCTAAGGTTGGTAGTTGAAGGCCAACTTGGGCAGGAAACTCTGTGAGACTTTCATCTCCAATTAAGTATCAAAAAGCTGGAAGTGGAGCTGTGGCTCAAGGTTTAGGGTGCTAGCCTTCAGCTGGAAGTTCAGGGATGGCGCTCAAAGTTTAAGCATGAGGACCAACACACACACACACACACACACA
>NW_012267336.1:442044-489558 GCF_000151885.1 Dipodomys ordii | reverse complement strand
CACACACACACACACACACACACACACACACACACACACACACCCTCCCTCCCTCCCTCCCTCCCTCCCCAAATTGTCCATTTTGACCTGGTATTTTTCCTAATGAGCTTTTCACCCATGAGTCAGTGCCGTTGATGCTGACTGTAGTGTTGATGCTGACTGTAGCGGTGAGAGTGAGAGTCACCACCCGTGGCACTTGCTGTACTCGATTGGCAGAGTGAGGAAGGGAAAATCCCACCATCCCAGCTTCCTGAGGCTCAGACCTTCCACCTGATTCCATTGCTCTTCTCTATGTCTAGTGATCAACTTGTGTGGTTTGTCATGTGATTTCCACACATGCTGCTTTCTCTGCCTGGTTAATGACTACCATTCACCCTTCAGGGTGCAAAGATGTCTCCTTCCCTCAGGAACTTTCCTTGACCCCATGAGCTTATCTTATGTTACCTTCTATATTCCAAACAGACTATATTATCCTTGCCTGCCTCCTCGGTAGCTTTGGGACGCTTTAGGACCTGGCATAGCAGTTGGTACAGGGTAGATCAATGTCTCTATCTAACCCTGCTTTGTCCTCCCCAGGGGCAGTGCCAATGCCAAGAGCACTTCCTGCGATAATCACCTTTGACCCAAAGAGGTAAGGAATATAAAGAGTATGGAGGAAAGAACAAAACTTCACAGGAAAGAGCAACTTAGAAAGCACCTGGATCAATCAGTACACATTTGTCCAACCATGCACACATTCCTGCTAGAAAGAGATTGTCTTGGTTAGTCACTCCCAAAACCAACGTTAGAATTCTGGCTTGCTTGGCAGCCATAAACAATAATATAAATTCTTACTGATTGATTTGATGCTTTGTCTTTTGTAGTCCTGGGGATTTAGCATGCATGAGTCAGCCCCCCATTACTTTTCAGTAACTCTGAGCTAGATCACCATACCTATCTTCTAGAATAGCCGAGTTAGTGATTTCATAGGGTTCATGATATCTTCTAAAATTTGACAGCATCCATCTGATATGGGACTCTCGGAGCCACCTTCTCCCTGACATCAATTTGAAGGGCAGGGAAACGATTCGAAACCTAAGGCTTTTTTACAGTAGAGCTCGCCTCCATGTCTTTACCTGAATTAAAGTGACAACCACTATGGAAATAGGTTTTAAGGTATTTTCTACTTTGTCCTGATTGGAAATTAAAAAAAAAATCTGTGTTCTAAATTGCCTTTAAGCATTTGGATTTCTGGTGTGGGATGAATATTTTCATCTTTTTCCAGTTTCTTTTTCTTTTTTTTCAAAGACAACTACCAACAATTTTCTACACTGTTTTTGTTTCAAACACAAATCAGTGCCCATATGTTAATTTAAAAGGCAGGGATTGTCATGGTAATGAACTTGAGAGCTATGCAGCTGGGCGTAAGGTCTGCCTGGACCCGTGCAATTAATGCTGCTAATAAATAACCTTGACTTATTTATTTCTTACTTGTCGTGAGAGGAGTAAAGGTTTAAAATTCAACTAGAGTAGAAAACAAAGAATCCTAGCACTCAGAAAAAAGCTCCAAACAGGAAGTACAAAGAGTAGAAAAGGCTAATACTTGTGACAACAGCCACAGTGCCTTCAAGTAACAGTAGACATCGGGGTGGACTCCAGTGGCCAGTTAAAAAGAACCAGGAAAACAGCTGCGAGGGAGAGCCATCTGAAGAAGCGTGGAGGGATAAAGGTCTTACAAACGAGCAAACCAAATCTCAGAAAAACCCTACTTATGACAAACCTAGAGGCACTATAACTTTATACCGCTATCAGTCATTTCAAAAAGCAAACTGAAGGTCTTCATTACAGCAGTTCCTAGAGCCCAGGGAACAACAGAATGCAGAAAATACATTAAAAAGTCAACCGCTGGTGGTGTGTGTCTGACCCACGACATTTATGTTCTTATCCTCTGGCTGAGTTCCACCCATGGATATGTGCAAACGATTTTCATCAACAGGGACCACATGAAACATGCAGAGGACAAACCTGGCCCTTGGTGGCTTTCCAAGGATATTCATAAAGCAACAACAGAGAAAATGAGTATGGTGCTATCAGGTTTAGTTTCAGAGACAGGGAGGGAGGGAGGGAGGAAAAAGAAGAACTGCGTTCTTTTTTCCATCTTTGTTTCCCTGGCACCAGGGAGTTCTCATGGATGCTTCCAGGCGCCCACAGACACATGCTGTGTTTGTGTGCAGCAGACCCTGTGGCAAACGGTGAACCCATGGCACAAGGTGACCCCACAACAAGAAGAAAAATACCATATAAGAGGAAATAACAACTTTTGGACTGAAGGTGGAAAAGTGAAGTCTCTCACATCTTTACGGAGGAGAGCAGCGAGAATGCTACCAGGGAAAATACATTTTGGATTGGAAACAAACAAGAGTTTTCTGAGTCTGACATTGACTGCCCGTAAGGTAGGTAGGTTTCTGGGTGTGAGCAGCAAATAACCCTGCTGTACTGAGTTCTGGGGTCTGCCACCACCAAAAAAAGAAAAAAAATAAAGGTTGGTGGATGGGATAAATATGATAGAACCTAGCTCTAATGTTCTCTCCTCCTCCCTCCTCCCTCCTCCTCCTCCTCCTCCTTCTTCTTCTTTTTATTTTTTTGCAAATGTTCTCTGATTCTTATGCGATATAAAGTTACCAAAGTATTCTATTAGCAATTCAAGACAATGGTTAGAAGGGGAGAAGAAAGTTAAGACAATATGTCACAAGACGCTGTCGGGCTCAGGAATACAACCCGCCTGGAATAATGGTGAGTAGCAGTGACTCAGTGATGATTTCCCAGTGGCCACACGAATGGTCAGGCTCTGTGGCAGGCCCTTCGAAGGCACCATCCAGAGATGTGGTCACTACAGGATCACCTATGGCTCACGTTCCTCCAAACCCTGTTCCCATCACCACTGAGACACGGCCTAATTTATTTCCCCTGGGATTTTGTATAGAATTTGGTGGGCTTTCTGGGCTGGGTCCTTAAAGGCAATGTGCTCTGACTTGTGAGCCAGGCCACGGACTTGAAGCAAGCTGTTTTGGTGCTAGGCACTGCCCTGTTGTGAGAAAGTCCACAGAGAGACACCGCACGAAGAGGCCCCAGGACAAAGTGGGAAGATCGACTTCCCTCGCCACTCCAGGTCCAGCCCCATCTGACCACCACCATACGCAAAACCCTATGCCAGAACTACCCTGACTCCTCATGGAGAGAAACCATGGAGAACAATACAATTACTGTCTGTGTTTTAAGTCATTACCTTTGGAGTGGCTTACTACTCAGCAGTAGCTAGCCAGTAGATGTCAGCACTGTTTTCTGGTGATTGGGATATTCCTATACATAAAATACAGACTATGCGGCTTTGGTTTTGGGAGCAGTCAGCAGTAGTAAGCCAAAAGGTACATAAATCTACAATGGTTTTGAAGGCAACATTAGCAGAAACATTAAGGTTTCTTGCTGAAATCTTGGAGGAGGAGGAGGGACATTTGACTGGGGCTGGAGGAAAGGAGACTTGGTGTACGGTGTTGTGTGTTGTGCATGGGCTGGTTACAGTGTCTACGGAAGTCTGGTGATCAAGGAGAAGGTCCCGAGGAACCTCACCCTGGGCCTGATTTTAGGTCCTGGATCCCCAGCCTGATGTCTTCTGCAGGCTCTGAACTTTTACAGGAAGAATCACAGCCCAAATCACAGAACCGGTTGTATTTAATCTGACTTTGTTTTCTCTTTGACATCTAAACCATAAACCTGGGTCTTACTTCCTTCATGAAGCTGACTGTTTCACAACTGAAAAGAAACGCCTTTGGAGAAGGAAGAAAGCTTACATTTGCCTAGGATGTAGCTCAGGCCCTTACGTTTACTGGAGGCATATTACATGCTTGGTGCAGAGAAAGTGGTGGTAGAAGCCTTGGGCTTTTTCCTCTTCCTCCTACAAAACCCAGGGGATATACCCCTGTGACAGAATTCCTTAGTTCTAACACTGCCAATCCTGACTGACTCACAATGTATTTATGCAAGAAAAATCATGTACATTCTGGAATCTGAGAGTTGGAAGGGGCCTTAGAGGCCCCATAGTTCAACCCCTTCATTTTACAGATGAGGACATTGAGGTTTTATTGGTCAGTGGATGATGGTTAAGTGGCTATGTGACCTGCTCAAGGTCCTGTAATTAATGGTGGAGCCAAGACTCGAAATTCCTCCCGTCATTTCATTCCTTCCGAGAGCCTGTTGTGTCAGATTCTTTCCTTCTCTGTTCCCGTTGAAGTCTGATCCAAACCTTAGGCAGTCTTCTGAATCTTTTTTATGTTTTTAAAAGTAGTTCTAGAAAAGGTTTGATGGTAGGGATATTAAAACCATTGCCTTTGGGAGAAGTATGGTCTGTGAATTTGAATTATTTATGCCAGAGACCATGTGTACCCCTTATTACAGATAACCAAGAATGAGGTAGATTGGCTATTTTCCAAATAGCATAACGTTCTTGCTTCATAGCATCCCTCTCTGTTTTCTGTTGCTGGAACTGAATACCACTGACTGGGTAACTTATAAGGAATAAAAGTTAAGTCAAGCCAGGTGCAGATGGCTTACGCCTGCAATCCTAGTTACTCAGGAGGCTGAGATCTAAAGGATCGCTGTTCGAAGCCAGCCTGGGCAGGAAAGTGAGAAGTGGTGTGGTGGCCTTGAGCAAAAGCAGCTCAGGACAGTACCAGGCCCAGAGTTCAAGCCCCCAAACTAGAAAACAAACAAACAAACAAATACCCCCCAAACCCTAACCCAAATTAATTCAGCTCATGGTTCTGGAGAACAGGAGACCCAAGGCTTAGGGCCACATCTGGTGAAGGCCTTCTTGGTGGGGCTCTGAAGGGTCCCGTGACAGTATACAGCATCGCATAGTTAGAGGGGTACATGTAAGTGACAGAGCCCAGATAACCCTACAGGTCTCCCATCAATGGATTAATGTATCTCCTACTCTTGAAATGCATTAGCCTATGGATCAGTGAATGGACCAATCACTTCTTAAGGGCTCCACTTGGTCCCATCTCTTCACATGTCACAATGGGGATTAAATCTCAACATGAGGTATCTGGTGGGGCTGCTCCAACCACAGCACATGGCTATCTCCAAACTGTGCACATTCCGCTCAGCGTGAAAGTTCCCAGCAGCTGCTTTGGCCTTTCTCTACCCTCTCCCAATACTTATCATCGGCTCCCAGTAAGATGGCGCTCCGCCCGGAAGCCCTCCAGGCTTGCAGAGCCTTCCCAGGTCTCCTTCTATGCAAGCTGGTGAGGTTGGAGGGTCTTTTCATCATAGCGTTGTTCCCTCCTCCTGGCACGGCAGCTCTGGTTGCACAACTTGCACATGTACAACATCCTCTGTTTACAAGAACAGTGAGAACTTGACCGGCTTGATGTTCTTGGAAAAAAATGTGACCGAAGAACCCACTTCCTCTTTAATCCTTTAGGGATTCTTGTCCACTTCTTTTTTTCTTCCTTCCTTTCTTCCTTTCCTTCTTCCTTCCTTTCCTCCTTTCTTTCTTCTTTCTTTCTTTCTCCCTTCTTTCTTCTTGTGTGTGGAATGTTTACTGACTTGACATGTTGCTGGAAAGTCATGACCATATCTGGTGAGTGACATGGAGTCATTCCTAGTACATTATTGTGCATTCAAGAAAAAAAAAATCCTTGCTGGGTGCTGGTGGCTCACGCCTGTAATCCTAGCTACTCAGGAAGCTGACATCTGAGGATCGTGGTTCAAAGCCAGCCTGGGCAGGAGAGTCTGTGAGACTCTTATCTCCAACTAACTACTAGAAAACTGGAAGTGGTGCTGTAGCTCAAATGGTAGAGCACTAGCCTTGAGCTGAAGAGCTCAGAGACAGCGCCCAGGCCCAGAGTTTAAGCCCCACAACTGACAAAAAATCCTTTAAGTCAAAAATTGCACATTAACTCAATTGCAGGAATCCCAGAATCATGGACCAGTTCTAGTCTCAGGGATATTTATATATTAAGGAGGAGACACTGCCCATTCCCATGACAGGAAAAGGTGACAAAGGAACAGATGTTAATACTCAATGCCCCAGAAGAAAATATTGTGTGTTCAAGGGTGTGACCATCAGCTTTCTGTCACCATAATGAAGTGACTGAAATAACTAACTTCTAAAGAGCAAAGGTCTATTCTGGCTTACAGTTCTTTTTTTTTGGGGGGGGTCGTGGGGCCTGAACTGTGGGCCTGGGCACTGTCCCTCAGCTCTTCAGCTCAAGGCAAGCGCTCTACCACTGAGCCACCTTCCCAGCCCTCTGGCTTACAGTTCTAAGGGTTCTAGTGTGAGACACAGAAGATCCACTGTTTGGGCCTCTGGTCGGTTGGCTGGGTGGCACTGGTGAGTGTGCGTGGGCAAAGTGCTCATTGTGGCCGGGAACACGGGACTGTGAGAAAGGGGCTGACAACACATCTCTGATGATCTCAGGACTTCCTACCTAGTCTCAATGTCCTAGCGTCCTGTCACCTTCCAAAAGTACCACCCAGGATCAACCCACTGGGACGCGTATTTCGCTTCCAAACTGTAGCCATAGATTAACTAATTATGGGCTTTAGAGAAGAGGTAGTCCCATCACATCATGAAAAATTTTTAAACAGAAGATAAGGAACTACATCATTCAGGCAATAAAGTACAGGTTAAATTTCCTAACAAATAAATACCCTCTAGAACTCAAGAGGCTTTTAAAAAAATATACAAAAATCGAATGTTCAGATGTAAAAGAATGGTCATTTCATTTGTGAAGGGGAAAAAAAAAAGAAAATGATTGTGATATTTTCTTGGTTCTCAATCCTTGGTCCTTTGGGTTGGAAAAAAAATAATTAAGATGAATGAGTGAAGAAGTATTCCCAGTGGAAAACAGTTACAATCCGTAAGAAATGTCTCTGGTGAGTTTACAAGACAAGATAAGAGCTCGGTGAATCCGCAGAGAATTGCTCAACAGGCAGCAGTTGCCAGTTTTGTCTTTAATCAGCCTCCAAACATGCTTTTCACATCAAGGGAGCACGATGGGGGGAAGTGGACATGGGGACCCCAGGGGCCTCGGGGCTGCCAAACATACTTAGGGGAAGGGAAGAAAGGTGGAAAGAATCCACACCCGCGGCTCCTACACTCCATGCTGGTGGTCACTCCGGAACGAAACACTTACCAACCACATTTTCAGCAGATGAGATAACTACATTCTCCTAAGACCCACAAAACAGACACGTTTCCTGTATGGAAGGCTCCAGCTCTACAGTGTCCTCGGTTCTATTGAGGGACAGTGGAGGGGCAGCTATGTAGGACGCAGCCTGGGCACTGCTGGCCAGAATGGGACCTGCACACATGGGTTGGTGAATCCCAGTAGCTGGTCATTTGTGCAATACAGGAGGGAGCCCTGGGCATAAACAGGCAGCAAGAGTGTCTCACAGTGCTGGCCTGGCTTTCTGGCCAGGGTGGGGCCTCCGGAGGGCAGGTGAGCTGATGGACACTCCAAACACCTTTCCTTAGTGGCCAACTTCACATCTCATTTCCATCTTCCTACGGGATGTTGTGAAAAGCAGGGATGTTCTGGTATGGTAAAGGTTTTGCTGGAATCAAACAAGTCTGAAACAATAGGTCAAACAAGGCGCTGGTGGCTCACGCCTGTAATCCTTGCTACTTATGAGGCTGAGATCTGAGCGGACTGCTGTTCCAATCCAGCGGGATGGAACATTCCATGCGACTCTCATCTCCAATTAACCAGCAAAAAGCTGGAAGTGGAGGTGTGGCTCAAGTGGTAGTAGAGCACCGGCTTTGAGCAAAAAATCTGAGAAAGCGAGAGAGTGAGAGAGTGAGAAAGAAAGAGAGAGAGCGTGCGCGGCAGCCCTTAGTTCAATCCTCAGTACTGGTGCACATGCACACCCCCCCCCCCAACACATAAAGACAAATAGGTCAAACTAAACAAGTAGTTGTGTGTGTGTGTGTGGCAGGGGGCTTTCCTAGACCTTTGACTGATGAATGCTGTGTGGTTTTTAAGGGAAGGGACGTGTTAGCTAGCGTCTTTCAAACTTTCCTAATTTGAGAATTCCTGTCTTGTAGAACGTATGAGTGACACCCATGCGGCGGGGGGGGGGGGCACCCCAGCCTAGGAGATAAAGAGTGGGAATCACTCCATCTCAGGCTGCGTGGTGGAAGGAGGCTAAAGTTTGAAACTGTGAAAGTCTCCCTGTCCTAGCTACTCCCTCCCCAATTCTATCTTTCCCTCAGCTGTCAGCTCATTTTTCTTCTCTTCCTTCATAATAAACCCCTAAAGTGTCTGCTACGCTTCTTCAAGTCCCACACAATCCGTATTCCATTATATTCTGGCCCCGGTGCCCACCATTTACCGATGGAGAGTTACTTTAAGGTCCCTGGGATTTCACCATCATGTCTCACCTCATTTGCTACCTGACCACAGGATGGATGGACGTCAGCGGGGGAGGCCCAGGCCCCACTGGACTTCACGTGGCCTCACGCAGGCTCAGAATGACAGTAACAGGGAGCACATTGCTGGTATTTCTTAGCTATTCTCTCTGCTCAGTCTCTGCTTTAAGTACTTCATATTAGCTCTCGATGTCGCACATTTAAGATTCTGTAGTCACCTTGTGAGGAGATAAGTAACTTCCTGTGTTTTTGGAGAGCCACAGTCAGTCAGATCCTCTGGACCTGACTGAAGGGGATAATGAGAGGGGATAAAGTTTAGGAAAACAAACAAACAAAAAGGAACCATCTTTTCAAGTCTGAGATGATCACAGGGAAAGTCAATTCATCTTCATGTGAAAATATTGTTTGTGGGGAAACTACCCATCAAGTTCAGTGTCTGAAGTCGGACGGAAGCCACTTAATAATGATGAATTACAAACGTTTTTCACGCGGGCCTCAGACCGATGAGCACAGATTTAGTTCATTTATTGTATGACTAAGAGGACTCAAAGCCTGGATAAATATAGGTTTTGGCTTCTGGAACTCATCTGTGTATTTGTAAGACCCTTCAGGAAAATCAGCAAATTTAGGAATTCCACTTTGATTTATAGTGCTTCATTAAATTACTTAAAAAGAAAAAAAGTCTGCTGGGTGCTGGTGGCTCATGCCTATAATCCTAGCTACTCAGGAGGCTGAGATCTGAGGATCATGGTTCAAAGCCAGCCTGGGCAGGAATGTTCTTGAGACTCTTATCTCCAATTAACCACCAGAAAAACAGAACACTAGCCTTGAGCCAAAAGAGCTCAGGGACAGCACCCAGGCCCAGAATTCAGTCCCCACAACCAACCCCCCCCCCAAAAAAAATCTAAGGTTTGCACTATATTTACACTATGGTCACCATGCCAGATTAATTGCTGGAGTCACAGAATAGAGATTCCAAAGTAGTGTCTCTTGCACTAGGTGTCTCAGCTTATGCAGCCGTTTGGAGCACAGGCCTCATGGCATGTCCAGCTCCTCCATGGGGCAGCAGCTGGACGACACTGGACACGGAGAAGTGCTCATTCTGCACCATCACTCTTTTGCAATCTCTGTATGCTCCTCAGTGACAGGAGGTGGTCTGCCAAGATGTCAGCAAGAGGATCTGCTCCAACAGAAACATCCAGCGCTGCGCAGCCAATGCATAGACACAGATCGACGCTGTGTCCAGCTATTCCTGCTTAAAGATGACGGTCCAGATCCAAGAAAAGCAGATCTGTCAGCGCCAGGATCGGTGGGGCTGTCAGAGAGGTGGTGAGCTGAGCCCAAGGAAGACCCAAGGGATGGTAGGCATCCCATGGACCCTGGGCGTGGGTTTGCGGAGGTTTTAACTCCCCGATATCCCAGGCAAGTGGCCTGTGCATCAAGAAAGGGACTGGCAATTTGATCTCTTTACTAATCAGCCAATGATAGCACGAGTCTAAGGCTCAGAACCAGAACCTGTTCTGGATATTAGATAGGGGTACTTGTCACCCTTTATTACAGCTCCCTGTGTTTCTACAGGGAGAGACCTCTAGATAGAAATGACACCTGGTCATCTTGACCTGTCCTTCATTCTGCTGCCCTTTCTCCTTCTTCCTGCCACAAGCAGCCAAGTTTCATACCTTTTCTATAATGTCCTTTTCACACATTCTTTGTCCTGGTCCTTTTTGCTAGGCAACCTCCTCTCATGCCATTCCTCCTCACATTTCTACAAATCATCATCTAAGACACACATGAGAAACCCCTGGTGACTAGAAAGTCAACCAAGTTACTTGAGAAGCGTATTCTTTGCCATTTGTCTTTAAAGGCAGCCTTCCGACATCGAGGCATGCAGGGTGTCCTGCAGAGAGAAGAGGTCTGTGATTCTCAAACTTTAGAGTAACTTGGGGTCCGATGGAGAACTTGCAAGAGTGCGGTTTGCCGTGAGCTGTGTGTGTGTGTGCGGATGGGCAGTGGGAATAGAGAAACCTGAGGTCCTCAGCCGGGCGGAGCTCAGGGGGTGCAGACCACCCCCAGATGGTTAGAACCACTTGCAGAGAGGGAGAAGTGTCATCGAGTAAATGGCCATAGCCAGGAGGGGAGGGGTGCTCACATGTATAGAGGCCTAAAGGATGAAGGGCAGCTGTCATGAACAAAAAAAAGGTAGTGGAGGGAGACAGGGAACAGGACAAGAACAGACAAAAGCATGAGAAATGGCAAAATAAAGTCAGGAGCCAGTGGCTCACGTAGGTAATCCTAGCTCCTGCACAGGCGAGATCTGAGGATCGTGGTTCGAAGCCATCCTGGGCAGCATAGTCAGAGAGGGGAGGAGGGGGCGAAGAGCTGAGGGACAGCGCCCAGGCCCAGAGTTCAAGCCCCACAACCCCCAAAAAACAACAACAACAACAACAAAAAACTACTCAGAAAAAGCCAGAAGTGGTGCTGTGGCTCAAGTGGGAGAGTGCTAGCCATGAGCAAAAAGAAACTCAGGGACAGTTCTGGGTGAGTTCAAACTCTAGGACCAGAAAAAAAAAAAAAGAAATGGCAAAATAGTGCCCACAGCTGGACAGGGGATGGACAGGGGATAGGCCTGGCCAGAGCAGGAGGGGGGGTGCTGTGTGTGCCCGCGTGTAGCATTGGACATATCTAGTTACTGACCAGTAACAGAGACCTGGCACTTGAACTTTTCTCTGTTAATTCTTTCTATAAATAGTTCCTTTCTCAGGAAACAACAACAACAACAAAAGCTTCCAAAATCTCACGGAGCACGCCATCTGTCTGTTTCCTCTGGGAGTAAAATATCTGGATTAAGATTATGAGCAAACACCTCCTCCTCTCCCTCTTGGGCCTTAGCATGAACGTCACAGCTCTGGGACCTTGCAAAAGCCAAGACCTGTGACCAGTAACTTGCAAAAGCAATCCCTCCAGCCTTCCAAACAGGAGGGGATGGTTCTAGTGGTGGCTCCTGCTAACCAAGTTGGTATAAAGAATCAGAACTAAAAGGGAGTCATGTCTCTCCAGAGGGAGTCAGGAGTCGGTGGTGGTTAGACATTGTTTTAGACTAGATTCTTGTCTTTTTATCCTGTGATTAAAAAAATCGTTCAATAGGATTAATTACAGAGTTCAATTGTATATTTGCTTTGTGATATGGTCGCCTGTAATGAAGAGAGCTATCTCCAGGCTTTCTGGGAGTTGTCAGTTAACTTTTCAGGTCTTGTAGGATCTGCAGTCCCCTGGGCCAGTGACCTGTAGCTCGTGCGAATGTGACCACAGCTTGGGGTGTGTGAGCAGTGCTGGTTGCAGAAGGCTGAGGCTCATCTTGGTACCACCAAGCCTGTAGTGTGAGGTTCTAACCTCTCTCCACCAGCCTCCCTTCCCCACTCCACACTGGCTTGGGCTATGGGTCTATGTGTCTATGGACTGCCAGCTTGGTAGTTTCTTACCAAAATGGCGGCCACCCTGAACTTCAGGCACCTGATGCCCACCCAGACTCCCCCAGAGCCTTTCACTCAGAGGTCTTATTTCTATTTCTTGTCCGTCTAACCTAGTGGAAAGGTCTTAGTGTGATCTGACCGATGGTGATGATCTATAGGAATGCTGCCTTCCTGCCTTTGAAGTTTGCTCTCCTCATAGAAAGAAGTCACTAAAATGTTCTACCAATATTTGAAACTAGGTCTGCACTTTTGTTATAGGATGCACATTAAATTCATGTGGATCAGGTGAGGTAAGAAAAACATGTCAATTCCAAGGACTGGGTTTCAAGCTACACTTGAAGGTTTTACAATTCATTCTGTTCACAAAAGCAGAAGGGCCTTCGCACATCTATGTGGAACCTGAGAGTTGAGAGAGCTCAGAGAGTTTCACAGAGTCAGTCAGGCAGGTGTTTGTTGGTTAGGAGGATTTCAAAAGAGGACTAGCTGGACATCATGAATGGGAACCAAACCAGGAACCGACAAACTGGAGTTTAACACCGAAAGAGACCTCCTTCTTGTGTTTGATTTGTATGCCCATAGACCCATCTGGTGCGGTTGGGCTCTCGTGCTGCTGTGGCCCAGCTGCGCCCCTCCCACTTTCCTCCCTCTGCCATCCCTGCCCTACTCAGGACTCGGCTCCATTTTGTCTCTCCTCTCCCCACTCCACCTTTCGTTTTTACCATTAAGCCTGTGCTGCCTGGTCCCAAGTAGGAAAAGAAGAGTTCCTGACTTCTCTCGCTCTTTGTATGTACAGTCTGACGACCCTGGCAACAACGGACACACGGCTGCGTGTGAAGGGAGGCGGGAGACGCAGCGACCTCATCTCTGCCGTACGCAGTGAAGGCAACCGGCCAGGGCTCCTCTCGGCTGCCAGCCAGCCTGAAGGCACTACCCAGCAGGCCGATCGCCAGGCCAATTTCCAGTAATTCCATGAAAACACATAATGACATCGGGCTGAGTGTGGGTTCAAATGACTTAGGTGGCTCTACAGGGATATAATGGAGTGACATTGACTGAGCACAGCGGTTTTCAAAAGGCAGCACCTCACACAGGTGTCATGTGGGTGAAGATCTTTCTGTCCTAAATCTAACTGCCCGGTGCAGACCAGGCACTAGATAACTCACTGAGCGAACTTACAGAAATTCACAACTTAACACCTGCTATTTTCTGTGGCCATATATGAGGAAGAACACTACTGTAAGTTTTTATATGTATAGACAAAAATGCACATAGCAAATTTATATATCAATATTTCCATATTTTAGAGTAATATATGAAGAATAGGTTTTACTGCTTATAGATCACATATAAAATCGATTATATGGTGTCTATTATATTTATATATTTGATTCTTATATGAAATGTATGTCCCTATAAACATAAATATTATGATTATGTGAACATATTTATATAAAAAATCAGAAAACATGTATATCTACACTCTATTTGTACAAATGTATTATTTATCTGTATTTAAAATAAATAATTTAAATATAAACACACAGTACCAATAATATACTAATGGATATGATCTCAAACCCACAATTAGCGGGAAAGTGGGAAGGAGCGGGAAGATCAGGGTGGACTGCCAAAGAAAACAATGTTATCTGATAGATTTTCTTTTTATTGGTTATGGGGTTTGAACTCAGGGCCTAATGCTGGCTAGGCAGGCAATCTACCACTCACCCCATACCTTCATTCAAATTTGTCTTAAGAGGAGATTATTTCAAGTATTCCTGGTGAAACTGAAGATCTCACCTTGCCAGGTTGTGTGGACTGGTCAGCACACAGTCTCCATGAGACGGCAGGACAGTCTGAGTCCTCACAGTGGCTACACGTGGCAAACTTGGGGCTGCCTTGCTGCCTAGCTGCCTAGCTGCCTGTGAGTGGATCCTGCTTCATCCCGGCCTCTGTAGTTTCCAGAGGGAACTCCCCATTGGATGACAGCGGTACCAGACTTTCAGGGACCTGGGCGTCTCTGGGGGAAGGCAAGAACAGCAACTATTTGGACTAAAACTCATCCTCTTCCCTTCCACACTACATCTTGTCCTTCTCCCCACGGCTGGTGCTCCTGATCTCCAGGCGTCTGGAGAACATGCCATACTACAGAACTCCAGCCAAGTCTGTGTCCCCCCACATGACTTGTGTTCCTCACAGCAGAGGAAGGAGCTGGCCTCAGGTAGAAAGATGGCTGTCCCCCAGGTTAGCTTCCTAAGGTGTTTCTTTCGTTCATGCAAACGAAACTATCACTGATGGATACTTCAAGCCTGGGGAGAATAGGGGGTTCTGGGGCAGAGCATTCGTGGCCTTGCCGCAGGTTTTTACTGTTAAGGATTAGGAGAAGATGGAAAGGAGAGCGTCATGATGAGAAACCCAACACTGCTCACAGCAGGGACCAGAGGACCTGCAGTGCTGGCGAATCACACTCAGGGATGGGGATTCCTCTCCTCACCCTGCTACATCAGACGTCCTCTGTGGCTTGATGTCACCTGCCTTGTGGGTGAAAAAAAAAAAAAGGTGTTTCAGACCCTGTGTGTATCTTGTGTCAGATGAAGCTCTTCCGCAGCAATGGCTAATTGGACACGGAAGCAATGCGCCTGTGGGTAATGAGGCCCTAGGGTTCGATTTGCTAAGGGCAAGAACTGGTTATTTCACACTGCACATGTAATTAAGGTGGAGGGAGGTAATGAGTGGTGAAGTTATGAATGAAATTGAGTATGATACTCAATTAGGGTTTTACTTATGCTCGAGAAATGTAAAAGGAGCCTATCTGTTGTATATCCATGCTAACATGATCAGTTAAACAGAGCTCAGTGGGTTCAGAGAGAGAGAGAGAGCACAACTAGAGAACACTGCTAGATCCTGTCTACTGCCATGTAGGATGTCGCTGTGGGCCTGGGTGAGAGGAACCGTAAAGAAGCCACGTTGGGCAGAGCGTGACTTTCCCATTATCTCCTGTACTATGAATGCTGCCCTGGCCCGTGCATGCCTGCAGGACACAGTGGGTGGAAGACACTCACTGAGAACGAAAAGGACTGGAGAAATGCTGTGTGCACAGAAGCCACCAGACGCAAAGAAGTAGTCACAACTAGAATGTAACACATGAACCAGCAGAAGTGCTATCCCAGGAAGTATGGCAGGACACTGGTTATCAGTGCACATTGTGAAAACTAGAGCAATGGAAAGACATGGTAAGATGAAAAGTGTGTGAGTGTGTGTGTGCACGCTCATGTGCTGTGTGCACTCTGTGAGGGTCCCTGGTATATCTGCGTAGCTACTTTAAGATGATTTATTCACTCTTTCATCTGCTAAGTGTTGTGCATTGCCAGCTAACACTCAAAGAGGCTCAAGTGCTCTTTTTCATGTCATATCGGTGGATTATTAAATATGGAGGTGACATATTTCATTGAGAGTTTTACTGTAATGGGGGGGAGTAACTGAACAACGCAGGACTTGAAATATGAAGTAGTATACTACAGTCTTGTAAAAAGGACATGGCCAAGTGTTAGCTTATGCTACTAGCATAAATTTCTATGAGACATAAAAGGAAAGGGCACCAAGCAGACACACCAGGTCTGGGCGGGGCATAGGCATCCATGAGATCGCTCACTGGTAATGAGCTCTGAAGGGAGAGAAACGTGTTCTGACGCTTCTTGGAAGATTATTGTCTAACACCCTTAAACTCTTGAGGCCACATGTGTGCTACGAATGTCACTCAAATGATTCAAATGGCAAATGTTGAGTTTCTAGAGAAATAAAAACTCCTACAAAGAGATGTGCAAAAATCTCAGTAGTACAAAAGCCGAACCTCCTCCCCCAAATTCAAGGTACCCACAAGTTGGTTTTCATCAAGGTCAAAGGTATGTCTCAGAGTTATACATAAGTATCTTTGGGTTGTATCTGTTAACATCATGCCCTGAGCTCAGATCTGGAAGCAAGAAAGTCTGGCAGCCTGGAGAAGTTCGTAAGTACCTATGCTGACTGTTTGGTTGGTCAAGTTAGAGCAGAGGTTATTTCAGTGGAATAAAATAATATAAATAATACTTAGGTTTAAGTTATCCATTTCAGGAAAGCCTTTCAGTGGAATGGGCCATATTCCCGATGGGGAACTCAGTTATAAAACTTTCCAGAGTAACTACACACAAATGCCAGGGATCCTGGGAGCTACAAAGTTCATCATGCCACAGTTTGAGCTGGTACTTGCTCAAACTAAGACTGGCTAGCTTAGGTACTGCTTCCTTTAGGTTTAGTGATTATTGGGTGCTAATCTTCAGATGATAAATTGGAAGAATAAATAGAGTACGGAGAGAATTCTCCATGTAGCTAACAACACTCATTGATAATATTGCATGGTATGCTTTCCCAAGCAGTGTTCTACAGAGCACACCAGCCTGTGAAATGTGGTCAGGAATTGTAAGGCCAAAGTCTGGGAAATGCTAGTCATGATAACATTATCCCTCCTTGGTTCAGAAAAACAGCCCACAAGCTGGGCGACCGTGGCTCACGCCTGTAATCCTAGCTACTCAGGAGGCTGACATCTGAGGATCGTGGTTCAAAGCCAGCCCGGGCAGGAAAGTCTGTGAGACTCTTATCTCCAACTACCAGAAAACTGGAAGTGGCGCTGTGGCTCAAGTGGTATAGTGCTTGCCTTGAACTGAAGAGCTGAGGGATAGCATCTAGGCCCAGAGTTCAAGCCCCATGACAGACAAAAACAAAAACAAAAAACTGCCCACAAGTTCCTGAAACAAGAAGGTAGCGCAAAGATCAGGGGCAGGCACACGAAACAGGGCTGTCAGATAAAACAAGGGATCCCCAGTTCAGATACTGACAATCTGTGATATCTATCTATCTATCTATCTACACACACACACACACACACACATATATATTCACCAAATATTGCATGGGCTCTAGTAAAAATTTAACAGACTGCTGTCTATTCTCACTTGGTAAGTTCGGAGGCCCTGTCAAAGGACATGGCCTGCCAGGGTTCCAGTGGCGCTTAGCCCGTCCCACCCCCAAATGTCCTGCCTATCAAAAGTATGAGGTGGAACAACTAAAAGCAAAGCCATTCACAGATTTACCGAAGCCTGGCTTCAAGGGCGGTAACCTCACGGGCAATCAGAGGAGGAGGAAGTAGGGACAGAGACAGGCCCCAAAAGCAAAGAGGCGTGAGCTCAGCTTCTGAGTGGAGCTTTCTGGCTGAGGAAAGCGATGAGCAGATCAAGAGGACACACTGGCTTTGCAAAAAGAGCCCGAGGCTCTCGTCGAAACCAAACCTCCCCTGTGCACGGAGGACGGAGGCCTTTTCCTTACTGCCACTTCCACTCACACACACGCTAGCCATAGTAAGTGTCAGGAACACAATCAAGAAGGAAGGCCAGCTAGGCCTACCTGTCCTGAGGGCGGAATGATGAATTCTGATTTAGGCTGTCAGAGCAATTGACAGATGCTTTATAAACGTCCTGTCTTACACTACAAAATAAAGGCAGGGTCCACTTATCAGTCTCTAAAATACATCCATTCTCCTCTGAGCACCCTGACAGAAGCCATTTTCATCTTTGTTGGTAAAACCCCCAGACTTTCACAGCTGATGAAATAAGAACCGAAGGAATTCTCCAGCGCACAGGCAGAAGGCAGGTGCGCTGCTTGGTGTAATTACTGTCTCTCATCTTGGGACGAGTTCTGTTCAGATCATAGCCAGAGGAAAGTCGCAGAGAGGACACAGTCAGAGGTGAGGATGAGACGTCTTCAGCACTATAGTTGACTCAAATCAAACAGGGAAAGAAAGACTAGGCGGTGGTGGCTCACAGCTGTAACTCTTAGGTACTCAGGAGGTTGGGATCTGAGGATTGTGGTGGGAAGCCAGCCTGGGCAGGAAACTCTCTAATAAATGACCAACAAAACAGAAGTGGATCTGTGGCTCCTGTGGTAACGCACTTGCCTTAAGAAAAAAAAAAAAGCTCAGGGACAGCACCCAGGCCCTCCCTGAGTATGTACACACACACACACACACACACACACACACACACACACACACACACACACACACACACACTACAGAGGGAAGGAAGCATTTCCTTGATGCTCCTTGATTTCCTGTGTTAGTTGTCTGCTTCCTCTAGAGGGTGCTGTTAGGAGGCACCTCAACAGTGAAGAGATATTTAGGGGCCTACAATTTAGGAAACACAACACCAGTCTTATAAACAACCAGCTCTGGAAATGACCCATATCTACGAAGCCACAAAACTACTGTCACCAATGCACAAATGGCCCAGAGTCAGAGCTTCGTTCTGCAGAGAGCTGCAGTTGCGGCTATGGCCAAATGCTGCCAGAGAGAGAGGAGAGAGAGAGAGAGAGAGAGAGAGAGAGAGAGAGAGAGAGAGAAATATTCCCTATGCCTTCCCAGAACTTTCTACTGCTGAGCTTGCTCCTAACTTCCATGGGATCCTGTGATTTCATTGGGTATGGAACATTCTAGAAGCCAGCTGACCTTTCCTTCCAACTCATCCACCACCTCATCTAGAAGGAGTTTATTTCAAAGGGAATTCTCAGAAGGGTATCATTAAAGGAAAAAAAAAAAGAAAAAAGAAAAAGAGGAAGAGACAGAATTTGCTCCACTTTACCAGGCCTTGTAGCCTCAAGGATAATCAGTCTTACCATGACTTTTAGCCCTGTCATCTTTGGCCACCCACAAAATGTAAGCCCCTCCAGGGAGCTGTCATCTCTCGTATTCTCCACTTCCTCATCGCAACCGCCCCTTCCATTACGGGCCTCTCTTGGAGGCCGCCCTGCCCTGTTCTCCGAAGTCTTCCTGCCAGCATCCCCTCTCCTGCATGCTCACCATTTTCAAGGTCTTCCCTTTCAGCCTCCTCCTGCTGAAATCAGACACTGCCTTCTCTGGAGCCCTATCACGTAGAGACGTTCATCTGCTACAATCTAAATACCAAACAAGCCAGAGGACAGTGTTGGCTTCCTTTTGGTTCCCTGGCTACTACTTCAAAAGAATCATTTTTCCTTTCTTTTTTTTTTTAAACACCAAGCCAAAAGCTTCTTCTCCTCTGAGGCGCGTACCCGCTGGCCTCGTAGCCGCTCGGTCCAAGGATGCGGCTTACGATTGCTGGGTAGATATTGGTTTAATGAGTAAGCAAACACCCCGGCTGCTCTGAGCAACACGGTCTCCTGGCTCACGGCTTTTCTTTCCACCCATTTCTTGCCAATGGCTTCAATGTCTTCAACACCCACAAAGGAAATTCATTTAGCAACTCTGGCCTCCAAATTCTTTAACCTCCACGGGTCCGTGTGGCCATGTCTGTCTTCACCTCTAACTCGTCCATCTGGCATAGTGGCCGTGGCCTCCTCTGCAGGGCTGTTGTGCCACAGGTCACTGATCGCTTCCAAGCCCAACACGCTTTTGTAGTTCTAACCTTCACGGTCGCTCTGCAGCGTCCGCTTCTGTTGACCACACCTGTGGGGAAAGGCGGCCTCACCCCCTCCCTGGTCCCTCTTGCTCTAACCATTCTCCCTGCGCTGGTTCTTTAGCCTCGGTCTACTCCCGCTTGTCACGACTGGAATCAGCAGACCACCTTGCCTCTGCTCCCTCTCCCTTGTCTCTTCCTGCTACCTCATCTCCTTGGACCTCCTTATCCACCCACATGGTTACAGGTCAGTGGACGATACAGCAGTATTTTTGCCGGCACTCCATCGCTGAGCCATAACCAGCTTAATGTAACCATTTTAGGCTGGCTAGTTTTGAGTTAGATCCTTGAATCCCACCCGCCCATCTACTGGGACTGGGATCCATCTATTTTACACATCTCGTTCCTAGGGTAACAGGCTCATTGCATCTAGCTTTCCTCTCTTTGAATGGGGTCTCATTGAAGCCATGGCCTGAGGTTGGCCTGCATACTCCCGGTCCCAGCCTGCCGCCACACTTAGAATGATAGTGTGGGTCACTATACCTAGCTATGGGGTGAGAAGGGGGCCTCACAGACTTTCCTTACTTTAATCGGTTCTCTTTGCTACATGGGCAAATACTCATCACATCCACTCAGTCCATGGCCGACGGGGTGCAGGCTCTCTTGGTTTCTGAGCTTGGCTGTTCATATAGCGTCCCATCTCTCCTACCTCCAGTTTTCAGTTCATTCTGTGCATTGCTACCACTAATCTCCAAGAAACAGACATCTGGCTGTGTTCATTTCTGTTAAACAGTCCTAATGACTGCCAAGAAAACAAAGTTGTAAATTCGGAGGCACTTTTTTTTTTTTTCTTTTTACAGCTTTTTATGAGCTGGTCCATCAACTCCTAGAATGCAGTCAAACCAGATGCTTGTGGCATCACCAACCTGCTGGCCTCCCACTACCTTCCCATTCTGAGAAACTTCCTGGGTCTCATTCACTTCATAATCTCTGACACTTCACACAATGCCTGGTGTATAGCTTCCTCTCAAAGGATTTTAATTGAATGCATCAATGGAGAACTGATCCCACAGCTGCGGCCAGTTTTGCTGCTTCCCACAGCTCCTGTGGCTGATTGTCCCATTGCTGCCATCTTGTCTGGAGCAGCATGGCACTTGCTACTTCGACAGACTGAATGCTTTGTTCTGGGAGCTCACAAGTAAATCGCTGTGGGCAGCTGGTCTTCCAGGACCCTTTGGTCAGAGTCTTCTACCAGCCCTGAGCACAGGTCTTCTCCCTGGCAGTTTTTGGAAGGGGTGTAGGAGGTACAGCACTCTTCCTGTTGGAAAAATTCATTTGCTTGAGCAGGTACACCTATTGTGCTTCGTGAACATGACTGACTATAAACACAGACTTTCACCCCAAACTCCAGGGCCAGTGGGGAAAAGATGGACCCCTAACTCCTTCCAGACCAGGTGGAGAGAGGAGGTTGATCTGGATTCCACCTACTGCTCTTGGTGATTCTAGAAAAATATTCATTCATGTTGAAGAAAGTAAACAAGAAACCATCACAATGGCCAGCCGCTGTTTGCTGCTTCCGCCTCGTCCCATCTGGCTGCATCCTCCTCTGCCTTCTCTCCATCAGTGCCATTAGTGGGCCTCCATTCCAGCTTGATATCCCCAGCTCATCGACTTCCACCAGCTTACAATCTGGGCTTCCTCTTCCAATCACACCTTCTTTTCCTCAGAGTCTGGAACTGGTGACTGGCTCCACGGTATTTCTGAGAAACTTCGAATGATTTAGGCCATTTTCTTGCTTTCCTCACACCATCTATTTATCTCCCTCACTAGTGGTATAGATGGTGATTTCCAAAACAGACGGGTGGGTAGGAAGGTCGGTTGATCGGCATGCATGCAGGTAGACTGGCAGGTAGATGTGTAGGTAGGTGGGTAGGTAGATGGACAGATGGACTGAGGAGTAAGTGACTAGACTGAAAGGTGAGTAAATAGACAGACACACAGATAGGACAGAGGTGTGCTAATGGTGTCCGCTGAATGTGATCAAATGTTACAGTCTGCCTAGGCCCTAACTGCAGGGCTCCCCAGTGAGAAGGCCATACATTCTATTCCATTTTCTAGTGTTCAGCATTGAGTAGGGAACAGAAGGAAGGCTGTTGTGGGGAGCTACTTTCAGGGGTGGTCAGACAGACTCTCTTTTTCCATTAGCAATGGCCCTAGGGAGGACTACTAGAAACTCATGATACCTCCATTTGACAGGAAACCTTCCCAAACAAGATTACTATTATTATTGTTTTTGTATTTGCTTTAGTTTACCGAAGCTCCTCCTAGATAAAACACTGCAGTCCCGGAAGTCTAACGGCCCCTAGAATCTTAAACATTGGGATCAACTGTTCCATTACCTGTTGCTTAGCAGCACTGACTCATCACCCATAATTTCCATCCCTATTCGTAGTTCCACGGGGAAAAAAAAGCACAGCCAACCCCCTCATGGATCCCTTCCCCAAATGGCTAAGTCATTATCAGTCCATTTGTGAACCGACTCCTATTCAAAGTTTTTGCTAGAAACAGATCCAGTGACAGCTAAAACAACTCCCAAACCCTCTCAAATGGAAGGCTCTCCTCCAAAGCTTTTACCTCATTTAGACTTGGACTTTACAAATAATTTCCATTATTTTTCTAGCAATTTTCAATTCAAGCTGACTTATTCTCCAAATAAAACTATACTCTGTCTCAATAGCAGTGTCAAAGGAGGAGAGGAAAGAGCTGACTCTACTTACAAGGGAGACAAGGGCTTAGGAGAGGCCTGGGGAAGAAGAATTCTGAGATGGGAGATGGTCTGAGTAAGAAGAAATAGAAATAAAGAAATAGGAATACATGGAAATAGGAAAGGTCTGTCATATAGCAAGGGCTGGGAAGCGATGAGGGCACATTGTTAAAGAACACTGACGTGTCTTTGGGAAACACCAGGCCATAGAAAGCTCCTTCCACCGTGAGCCACAGCTTGTGACATGTGCTGACTGTGAGCAGCAGGACTCAGTAGTGCTGGGGCAGAGAGGGGGCTAGCAAGCCTCGCCCAGCACCAGGGTGATGAGCCAGCTCCCATAAGGAGACAGACCCACAGCCTAACAGCCAGGCAGATTGAGCCAATCAACCTTTTATGTGATAGGAAGTAGACTCGGAGTCCTAGAGAGAAGGGCTTGTTTTTGTTCTACGAAGCGCTCCTTCTGGAATGAGGGTCTTCCCATCCACCGTCAGAAGTGTTGTTCAGAGAATTTCCTGATGGCCGGCTCTTAGACAGACAGGGCGCGTGCGAGAGAAATGTGTCTAGGTTTTATTGCTGGCTTTGTCGAGGGAGCTTCTAGTTTCTTTGGCTGGCCTGGGAGAGGAAGCGAGACGAGAGACAGGAGGGAGCGGGAGGAGGTCAGGAACAGAGCTGGCTGAGGCTCTTTGCACAGCCTTTGGGGCCATGTGCTTGGAGGTGTGGTGCCATTTTCTGTGCTCCGACAGCAGTGATGCCAGTGCTGGTGTGGTGTTCCCAGGGCCGCGGGCCAGCAGGGAAGGAATACGCTGTTCTCAGCAAGGTGCAGAGCCTGACCGGCCGCTCAGACCTCGTCCTTACCTATTCCCACAGGTCCCGTGAGCCACCAAGACCTGTCTACTCAGCCTCCCAAAGGCTGCGGATGTCCCTGCCTCTTCCATTCTGTGACCTGCGTGCTGCCCTGGCTGTGAGGTCTCAGTGACCTCTGTTGATCTGCTCTCCACATGCCCAGCACCCAGGCGCTCACTCCCCAGACGCCAGCCAGGCCTGGTCCCCTTGCGTCCTAAAACCCCCCTTCTCTACAAGGGCCCCCGGAAGCTGCTCAAGAAGTTGGTGTTGAACCCCAAGATAAGGACTCAAATGTTTTTTCTTTCTTGCCATTGTTTCTAACATATTTATAAGATGATTTCTTTGTTGCTTTGTATGTCCCTTCCCCACGGTTTAACCCCTGCTTTCACTGTATTTGATGTTGGTATAATTTGTGGAGGGGAAGGGAAAAAACGAATTGTTTAAATAGGGACACAGGTGGACCCATTGCGACAATGAGATGTACAAGATGTTATGTTGAAAAATGAACTTTACAACTTTGGTGGGGGGTGGGAGGGATGGGAGGGCAGGGATAGTAAGGGGAAATAAAGGAGGAGGCAACAATGCTTGGTAAGAAATGTATTCATTACCTTGTTCATGTAATTGTAACCCCTCTGTATAGTATTTTAACAATAAAAAAATCTTATTAATTAAAAAAAAAGAAGTTGGAGTCCTCAGCTTGTGACAATCCTTCCGGCCACACTTTACTGTCACTCCTCTTTTGGGATCTTTCTGCTCTTCACTGAGGTAGGGATCCTGGCAAGTACTATATAAGTACTCAGTACTATAGAAGTACTCAATAGAGTATTATACACAGTACTATAGAGGTACTTGGTCCTATAGAGGTACTCAGTAATATACATATGATCAGTGCTATAGAGGTACCCAGTACATACTCAATAGAGAACTATCCTCAGTAGTACAGAGGTACTCATAGAGTACTATACTTATTACTATAGAGATACTCAGTACTAGAGGTACTTGGTGCTCTAGAGGTGCTTGGCACTATAGATACTCAGTACTATGAAGTTACTCAGTACTATAGAGGTACTCAGCGCTACAGAGGTACTCAGTGCTATTGAGGTATTTGGTACTATAGAAGTACCCAGTACTATGGAAATAATAGAGTACAATACATGGAAGTACTCAGTACTACAGAGGTACTTAATAGAGTGCTATACTCCGTACTATAGAGGTACTAGAGTACTATACTCAGTACAATAGAGATAATTAATCGTTCAGTGGCTCTTATCTCTGTGTATCTGTAAGTACTGAGAGGGCACAGGTTGTCTTTTGTGTAATATGAGAGTAAACCAAGAAATTACAGGTTAAGGAGTACATGACATAATTCAAACAGAGAACGCAGCATGGCACCATATGTATACAAGGGCTATGTAAACTTTGACTGTAGTAATAATTAGCATTGGCTCACACTAAAGTATGTGCTCAATAAACACATGCTGAATAAAAGGGGAATGACTACACAGATGGAGAAACTAAAGAATTCATGAGTCCAGATGCCCCCAACCAGCTTTTACTCATAGCAGAATACAGCAAAGCTGTACAGAAGAGAGAAAGAGAGAGCAGTGTGGGGGGGAGTTACACCTTTTTACGGTTTGTGACCATCAAAATAAGCAGTACAGATTGCATTTTTTTCTTGTTTCCTGGGACTACAAACCCATTCCACAGATAGGTAGAGGCACTAGACAAGGCACAGAGTTAGAAGTCAGATATGCAGGGATGTGGTGTCACACATCAGAAAATCGCTCTCCACGCTTCTCAATGTCGCTTTGTTAAGGGAAATGTGTGCTCCTTAATGAGCGCTGTACTCAGACACGATTTGCAAGCTGCATCCTGGAGAGAGCCAGGCCCGTCCATCCCAACACATGCTGGTACAAAAAGATGTCATCTGATGTGTCCCAGAGAGGGGGTGCAGAACCTCTTCCTCCTGGCTCTTCTCACAGCTCCCACAGCCAGGCATTGCCATGTGACTGTATCAGGCCACGTGGGTCTGGAATGTGGCAGCATACACAAACATGTGTGGGCCCTGACACACCTGGTGACACCCCGTGAATTCTGATGATCTGACAAAGTGTGTTTGCTAATTATGTGGCTGTTATGTCTATGGTAATACTTTAAACGATCTGGCAGTAGACAGCTCGTGTGGATTTAGAAGCAGACACGGCACCACCACGTGAGCGGTGGGACATCTGACCTCGGTCTCCACCCTGGGGGGGCTCAGCGAGTTCTTTCTTCCCTTATCCCTCCAATTAACTTTTCCTTATTACCCTGGACTCAGCTAGGTCCATCTCTGAAAGGTGTGGGAACGCATAATTGCTTTTTCTCAGCTTAGTCATCTAATTAGGGAAAATGATTAGTGAAGAGATTTGATTAAAAAAAATGGCCAACAAGCATATCATTTAAAAGCAAGGGGGAGCTGTACTGAAATCCATCAGAGACGGTTAGGAATACTGGAGATCTAGTCAACTGACCTGTTTTGTTGTGCAGCAGGCTGGATCTGTACCTGGAAGAGCTGAAGTCTGGGGCCTGGGTGGGAGCCGAGGACTGCAGCGTTTTCTGTCCTTCCTCCGTGCTCCCGGGTGGGAAGGCTGGGCTGTGGGGGAGTCTTGCTTCTCCTCTGTCCACGTTACCTAACTGGAGAGCATCTTGAGCCTTCTTCTTTTCCTTTTTGAGCATGTTGGCCAGAATATCTGAAATCTGACTTAAGGATTTAGTAACTTAGGCTACATAATCAGGACCAAAGCACAACTGTTCTGGATGTGAGTAATTTTACCCATCACTTACGCACCTTCTTGTGTGGTAGAGTGGAGGATTGAAATGTCCTGAAGTCCTAGAGTCACTGGGGAATCATGAGAAGGATTTTATTCTATCATTATGGCACCATTATGTGAGAAAACTAGTCAACTAACAGGTCTTTAAAATATTCTGAGGTTTAACTTGTGTGTGTGTGTGTGCATGTGTGCGCGTGTGTGCATGCGCGCGCACACGCACACACACGTGCCTGTCTCAGGGCTTGAAGTCAGGGCCTGGGTGATGTCCCTGAGCTTCTGTGCTCAAGGCTAAACTCTACCACATGAGCCACAGCTCCACTTTCAGGTTTTTTGGGGGTAGTTGACTGGAGATAAGAGTCCGCAGGCTTGCCGGACGCTGGTGGCTCACGCCTGTAATCCTAGCTACTCAGGAGGCTGAGATCTGAGGATCATGGTTCAAAGCCAGCCCGGGCAAGAAAGTCCAAGAAACTCTTATCTCCAATAAACCACTCGAAAACCGGAAGTGGCGCTGTAGCTCAAGTGGTAGAGCGCTAGCCTTGAGCTGAAGAGCTGAGGGACAGCGCCCAAGCCCAGAGTTCAAGCCCCTCAACTGACACCCCCCCAAAAAAAAAAAGAGTCCACAGGCTTTCCTGCCCAGGCTGGCTTCAAACTGTGATCCTCAGATCTCAGCCTCTTGTATCTGAGAAGATCCGATCTTGCCTAAGTATACCACTGCCCAGGAGGCGGGGAAGGGGTGTGTGTGAAGGGGGGGTGACGGGGGGGAGGGGAGAAGAGGAGGTAGTTAAACCTGCCCAGGGGCACAGAGACCACATTAGTCCTGGGGACCACAGCACAGCCAGCACAGCCTTGTGCCCTGCACTGCTTACGTGGCATACACTCGGATGAGGGATGAGATTTATTTTGTTTAAGATTCTACTATTTGGTCTCATCTAGACCAGAACAGAAGTCAATTGCTAGCACAGGCACCTTCGGCAGACCGTGTTGCTAGGCCAGGAACATGGATGATGGATGGTAAAACCAAACTAGTCTACCCCACCTTGAGTCATAAGGGGTTTCTGCCCTGTCAGCTGGAAGGAAGGCTATCAATTCTTTCTAGAACCTCAGAACTCTTGACTGTGTATGTAGTAAGGTGAATTCAAGGTCTTCACCCTCCTTAGAAATGGCTTTGTGCAAACAGGAGTCCTAGGAAGTGTGGGGCTCGTGAGAGAGACAAGATGGCCGCCTGGGAAGGCAGGCAGATCATACCTGTTCTTGAGCAGGTAACATGGGAATAACTGGGCAGAGCAGAAGGAGTCATCGGTAGGGAAGGTGGGAGCCTTCATGAACTGAAGCAAGGACTTAGGATTTTTTTTTTGTCAGTCCTAGGGCTTGAACTTAGGGCTTTGGTGTAGTTCCTGAGCCTTGCTGTGCTCAAGGATAGCACTCTACTACTTGAGCCACAGCGCCACTTCTGCACTGTTTCTGAGTAGCTTGTTGGAGATCAGAGTCTCAAGGACTTTCCTGCCCTGAGTGGTCTTCAAAGTGTGAGCCTCAGATCTCAGCCTCCTGAGCAGCGAGGATTATAGGCATGAGCCACTGGCACTGGGCTTTCGGATCTTATTGCAAGTGTAATGTGAAGACATGTCAAGATGAATCAGAGCAATGACGTGTGTGGAGTCATAGTTTGTGAAGAACACAAATCTATCTTTGCTGCCTTTCTTTCTTCTTGTCTGTCTTCCTTCTTCTTCCCCTCCCATCCTCACTTAACGCAGGCCTTCCTGCCGTGCTCCGTGCTGTGTGTAGAACCACCGCTACATACTTCGTGAAGGTGTCTCTGAGTTTCATTCGGATGACTTTGGTTTCTCTCTTACTCCAAGAACATCCAGTGTTTCCTTTGGGTTGCACTGCTGTCTTTCGTCAAGATCAAGTAGACTCATCTTCCTGTTCTCCTTCCCCCTGTGACAGTCTCGGCCTTCCAGGTTTTACAAAGGAAGATGGTCACTGGTGACGATTCCACCGTAGCAGCTCTCCTTCCTTCTCGGGAGTTCCCTTGTCTACACCGTGGTGCTCAGGCGCTGGCTCTGCTCAGCGCAGGGGTGTGGCAGGCCGGGTCTCAGTGGAGCAGACAGCCTTCCCGAGTGGCTGCAACAGCGAGGATCTCAATCTAAGTACTGATTCAGGCTCAGTCGCTCTCCCACTCTGACTCTCGGTACACCGCCATCTGCACCGTGAGTCTCAGACGCAGGGAACTTCACTTGAATTATCCAGTCCATACATGGCGAGACCCAGCTTCACCCTGGTGAAGACAGGGGAGGATGCGTGTCTCTTTCTCACGCTCATTTTTAAACACATATCTATGACCAAGCTGGGGTTGTTCCCTCTCTGTCACATCTCATTCGGTCCCACCTCTGTGTACACTAACAAGCCGTGAGAAAGATCAAGATGTTGGTAGGAGGATTTAGGGAAGAAGACACTAGACTAGGATCAGGGCCAGGAAAAAAGAAGCAGAGTCCAGCCTGGGTCCAGGGCCAGGCCGGAGGTCTAGGCTGGAGCCATCCCTGTGGATGGATGGGGTAGGAGAGAGGAAAAGGAATGTGGGGCGACAGCACTCATGGGCAGCTGTCATGGATGAGGACTGGTACGTGGGTGTGACTCCAGCTGAACCTCACGTTCCTGGCTGGACAACAAAGCAGCAGAGACCTGGGTGGAATCTGATGCCCAGGATCTACTAGTGTTCAACTCAAACCAGAGACTGGAGTCCATCAGGTGGCTCGTGGAGTTTGTACTTGGTTTGTTTTTACCTCTTTAGTATGGGATCTCCATTGTGGAGACTATTTTTATACACGTTGTGTATCAGTTGAGTGAAAGCATCTTTTTTTTTTGGTCGGTTGTGGGGCTTGAACTCAGGGCTTGGGCGCTGTCCCTGAGCCTCTTTGTGCTCAAGGCGAGCATTTTACCACTTGAGCCACACCACCACTTCTGGTTTTTGAGTGGTTAATTGGAGATTCAGAGTCCCACCAGGACTTTCCTACCCAGGCTGGCTTCAAAACACACTCCCCAGATCTCAGCCTCCTGAGTAGCTAGGATTACAGGCATGAGCCACTGGCACTTGGCAAGCTAAAGTATCTTTTAATAATTTTTTTTAATGACCAAAAAATCTGTTTATAAGAAATTGACCCAAATTGTGTGTATGTGTGTTTAAATGCTACCAGTGTCATGAATATGTTAAACCTTTAATAAGAACCTTTTATAATGGGATACAGACCTAAAGAAGTGTGTGGAGACTTGAGGCCTACCCAGGCCCAGGGGGCTTTTTCAGATGGGCCCGACTTTTCTGCAGCTGGAGCTACACCCGCTCCATATGCGGCCTCCACTTTTAGCACCCAAAATACACAGTCTTTTGGAGCCAAGAAGAATTCTGTCTTGAACACTTATCTAGGTTCACATCCAAATCTGGGAACATTTGTAAGTGGAACCCATAGAAGACTGGCACTGGCTTTTAAATTAAAAAAAAAAGTTACATTTAAGTCAACCTCGATTCTTTGTAAGCTAAATACCATTTGCCCTTCTTTTTTTTTTTTTTTTTCAGGCTACCCTTGGAGTTTTTCACCCACACACCAGCCACACATTCTGGGCTGTGGTTAGCCTAGTATCCGGTCAGCTAGCTAAAGATAACCTGCTAACTTATTGGCTCGTGACCGAAGCAGAGAAAGCCCCATGGAGGAGTCAATTTTCTTTGTTGCTTTGTACGTCCCTCCCCCATGGTATAACCCATGTTTTCCACTGTATTTGGTGTTGGTATAATTTGGGGAGGGGAAGGGAAAAAACCAAATTGTTTAAATAGGGATACAGATCGACCCATTGCAACAATGAGACGTACAAGATGCTATGTCGAAAAATGAACTTTACAATTTAGGCGGGGGTGGGGGGTGGGGTAGTGTAGTTGAGGAGGTGAGAGGGAAGGGATGGGAGGGGGAAAACATAGGAGGAGGCAACAATGCTGCATAAGAAATGTACTCATTACCTTGCTCATGTAACTGTAACCCCTTTGTACAGTATTCACACAATAAAAACTTAATTAAAATAAAAAATGTATATATTGCAACCTCCCCCACAAAAAACAGCTCATAAACTAGAAAGTTCTCTGTGAGAGTAAAATACCGTACCAGGCTAAAAATCAAGTCAAGCCACTCTGGGTTTTGCTGTAGGCATGCTTTGCTTTGCTGGCTGATGGGTGTGTTATCCTCCCTGGAAGGGGGCTGTGTGAATGGGAAGCAGGGAGGGGGTACTGCGGGGGGGGGGTGACAGAAAAGGATACTGATTTCGTCATCCCTCTGTTTGAGAATGTCCTGTAGCCTTTTATATTCCTCCTCTCTTGGCGGTTCCTGGCAGTTCTGGGTTTTGATTTCTGAGACTGTACTCTTCTCTGGGGTCTTGCTGTCCTTCAGTAGTTTCTGTAGGTGAGGGAAGAGGTGAGTGGCCATTCCTGGCTTCCAGAGCTCTCGGTAGCCCTACCTCTTTCCCTGCACACACACAGGGCGTGTGTACTGCTCCCTGCCCCCGTGTCTTCGATCATTGTCTTTCCCTTGCACCTGCCTTCCTCACTACTCCTCCCTCATCCTATCTCCTCTCCTCTCAACTGGGAAATCCCTCCCTCCCCTTTCCCCAAGACTACAGCAGTCATTTCACACTTATCATGTATTGCAGTCATTCTTTATGTATGTCTTCATCGGGGCTTACTTGGCCCACCCACTACTTAGGCCATAGCAAATGTATCACAAAGGTTCATTATCTTCAAGGAGTATGATGATTAAAGCTAATGATATTTCCCCTCCCTCACTGGGAATGTTAAGCCGGGAGGGGGCATAGAAAAATCAGAGAATTATTTGGATAACAAAATGCTGGAAAAAATGCATGACACAATTGTTCTGATATCATTTGAAAACAAACGGTCGTGGAAACATGGAACTCTTCCATAGAAGGCAGAGATTCATGGCAAAAGAATTACAAGTCCATGGTATATGCTGATTTTTTTTTTAAGTATGGAAAATATAATCTGAACAAACTTCACTCACACCATTTTCTGAGTTCTAACTTTTCAAGGGTTGGTCAACTTGAGCATGGCAGGAAATGGTTTCTACCAGGGAAACACTTAAACTTACCTTTAAGTAATGAAAACAGTGATGAATTTTGCGCATATCGGCTCCTACTTCAAGTCTACCCTCTGGATCCTGGTCTTCCAGAAAGGATGTTATTAGCTTTTCCAGCCTAAAACCACACAACAAACAAGAAGCAAGTGTGAACTTGAAGCCGGAGTGTATCTGGTGGCGTTGCTTGGTTGTTTCACATTCAAAGTAGAGGCGCATATTGTGTCCATTTATTCCTGGAAATAAAGTTACCTGGTTTGATTATATAAATGAAGGGAGTAAGCCAAGACCCAGAGAAACAAAGTCTGCATGGTTTCCTTCATTTATGGCAGATAGAATGTGCCTCTAAATCTATAAGTAAACACACTGGGTGGTACGTAAGTGGTTGCAAATGAATTACCTCAAGTATAGTAGACTCTGTGGAGAGCTCAAATAGTATAATTTTTTTTTAGAAAGACTAGGTGAGAGCCCAACAAAATCAGCACCAGGAAATGGGTCCTTCAAGACAGTGGTGGGGCCAAGGCGGGGAGGGGTGGACGAATGAAGGGGGGAAGGTAGGGAGAAGGAAGTCAAGACTTCATTATATGTACCACAGAATTTAGCATGGGGGAGGGCGGGGGGCGGGAGGAGGGGTGTGAGAATGTTGAAGGGCTGACTCTGATCCGGATGGGTTGTATTTATGAACTGCTTTGGACAACTAAAAGTCATAAAACTTTTTTTTTAATGAAGGGAAAAATCATATGATAAAGGGCAATCTATCCCGATTCCATTATTTGACTAATTCCCAATGAATTTTCACACGCAGTGTTCAATATAAAAGCCATTAGATTTTTATAATCCATCCGTCCTAGTCAAGCTGAATTTCTTTGCCTTTGTGCCCGACTGCCACATGGCAAAAGAAAGTAATGAAAATCTTTTTTATTAGCTACATTAACAGTTCATGCTCCTCAGCCACACGGGCACAGTAGAGACATTCTGTAATTCTTTAAACCATTTCTGGATGATTTCTAGTCTCCACAGTGTCATGTCCAAAAATGTCCATAATCCCCAAAGTCCACTTTCCCCCAAGAAGGGGGCTTCTTACCAGATGGATAAAATAAAGCTGCCATACTATTCCTTTAGACATGGGTTGTTGAATGTCAACACTAGACTAGTGAGACACCATTTCAGCTCTGGACGCTTGAGAAGTCGCTTGAAATGTTCAATGAGAGAAGGAGCATTCTTGGTGGGGACCCAGGTCATGGGCACTGAGCTATGACCTTGCTCAGGCTTCCTTATTTAAGTGGATAAAACTAAAGGGATTCTCATAGCTGCTTCTTCTTATAACATCCTTTGCTCAATATGTTCTAGTATTCCTTTCATTGGATTTTCAAAGAAAACAGCTTTCAACAGGCTGTAGTGCTGGAAAGCTCTCATAGCATGGGGTGGGGAGGCAGAGCAAAGGAAGACCTCATTTTGCCTTTAAAAACCATTTGGCTTTTCTTAAGGGATTTGGCCTTTTAAAATATGTAGTGTTGGGATAACACGAAGTTTTCAAAAGGCAAGTTCAGATAACAGCATTCGATTAATAACAATTATAATTAACTACGATCCTCAGGACATGAAAAGCTGAAGGCTGAGATTGTGCCAACAGGACAAGGACCAAGGAAAACTGCACATGAATGTTTTTCAGGGTTCATGTTTATTTATTTATTTTTTGGTAGGAATTCCACTGGAAGAACGATTCCCAGTTGGCTTAAAGGTAGTCACCACAACAGTTGCTCTTTTTAGAAGTCCCTGGTCTGTGACAAATATGAAATGTGTTCTGAATGTCCTCCTCCATCTCTGACCAGTAAGAGAAAGGCCCAGATCTCCAGAGTCAACCACTCTTCTGGAAACAGTTCCTTTTAATAACAGCAAGGGGGGCAGACAGCTCAGGGTTTTGGTGATACAGAGGAAATTCCTATGGAGTTTTCCTTCAAGATTTATCTCAGTAACACATATTTCCTGCATCTCCTCAAAAACACTGGTATATGATGCCTCAAACGAGAGCTGCAAAGCTCTTCTACTTCTTTTTTTTTTTTTAAGCTAACTGGGAATTTCAGCTTTTATTTATTTCTATTTTTTTAAATTAAAAAATATGATCTTTAAGTAGGTGACATTGAACAGAGCAGTTTATGAATACAATATATCTTGATCAATGTCACCTCTTTCAACATTCTCACCCATCCCTCCCCTCCCCACCCCTTCCTTCACTCTTCTTAATGTTTTGGATATACATTGGATTCTTGTCTGCACTTGCACCTCCCCTCCCCCAGATTCTTGATATTTTTAGTTATTTGGAATGATGAGAGGGAAAAATCAAAATCAAACTGCTGACTGGTTTTTCCCCTTGAAGATAAGGCCTATTCATAAGAATATGCATTTGTGGTCATGTACTTCAATTTATGGATGTTTTTAAACTGTTTTACAGAGAGAGAGAGAGAGAGAGACTGTGACTTTACATTTAATTATGAAAAGCCAATGCGAAGTTCATGCTAAGAATGAACTTTGCTTTTTCCAAGAAAAAAAAATCCCTGTTTTAAAATAATGTTTACATGAGACAATTTTAAAGACACACACATGACATTTTATAAGCTCTTTTAAACTGTAGCAATCAAGCTTTTTGAAGGTTACAAAAATAAATTTTGTGTTTGTCAATCTAGAGTTCCATGTAGTCAACTGACTTCAGGGCTTGGTGAACAAGTGCAGACGGCAGGGAAGTGGCTGGCCTGTCTGAGGGCAGGGGGTGGCAGGGCTGATGGTGGAGGCCAATCCCCCCGGACCCGAGGTTGGCAGGAGAAGAGCCTGGGACATCTCCTCACCAAGCTCTGGTCCCCTGCACAGGGGCCAGGACTGTGTGCTTAATCTCAAACTGGCAGCAGATGCTCTAGTTATGCGCTAGAGGCAGCTAATTTATCAATGCTGCCAGTGCGTAGCAGGCCTTGGGCTGGGGGAGAGCACTCCTAGAATAACAGCTGCTAGAAGGGCATTGGCCTGGCTAGTGTGCCCCAGGACCAAGCTCCAGGTGGAGCAGAGAGCCACAGCAGCAGCAGGAGTGGGAGCTGGTGTGGGTGAGGGCATACGAGGCCCTGCAGACGCTTTGCTGGAGGCAGCTTCCTGGACATCCGGGTCCCGCTGGGTACCAGCCTGCAGGTGTTCATCGCAAAGGGAAGTATACACTGCCCCTGAAGCGTGTGAGCGGCCCCATCAAGGGTGAACAAGGAGGCCTGGGGCTCACTGCCTGTGGCTGTGCTTCTCTTCAGAGGTCACTTACTGCTTCTGTCCCTCTCCTCTGCCTGAGCTCCTCTGCTTTGTCCAGCACGAGATGCAGGAAGCCTCGTGACTGTGAAGTTCTCAGCTGACCACCCCATCACCCCCACCCCTGGCCTTGACTGGTTTGAAGCCCAGTGCTGAGCTCAGCTCACTCCTATTGATCCTGGCAGCTCTAGACATGCAGCCACTGCGGTTTTCTGTACTACAGGACGGCAGAGGCAGTGGCGATGCACCAGCACTCAATCAGTCTCTCCTTTAAGTCCAGCCATCTAGGTTGACCCCCCCCCCGCCCCCACCACAGGGTTCTACACTCCCCAGAGCTGTCCTGTCCCTCTTTGATTGACAGGGGACCATGCCTGGGCTCAGATCAGCTGTAGGAGCTGCTGTCCTCAGAAGTGCTTTCCCCTCCTCTGCCTTTCTCCTTTTTTCTGGAAGGTTTCTGTGATCTGCTTGTCAGCTCCCAGCCTCTGGCTCTTGCGGACAAGCCCTGTATGGTTGGAGTGCATGCTGTCTGATCTGAGGGTTTCTGGAACTTTCTCTCCCCCTGCCCCCCATACACCTGTACAGCCTGGGAGTCACAGATCCCCAATCTCCCCTCATGGCACAGTTCTGGCTGCAATTTCCACAGGATCCTGCACTGGCTCCTATACAGCGTGGAGGAGCTCATCCCCTCCCACACGGGGCCAGGTGTTCCATGCCCCTCTACCTCCGTCCTCACTGAGCTCTTCCTGAGTCCAGGCCTGGCTGCCACCCAGTGACCCAGAGTCAAGGACCTGTTATCACCTTCCTAGAGCAGCCTGTCTGGCCCCACTGCCCCTGGGAAAGACGGGCCAGCACTGCGCACTGGCCAGCACTACCCCAACTCCTCCTCTGCTTCCCCACCCAACCCTCCCGACAACATCCCTGTCACTGCCTGCAGAGGTGGTGGCCTGGCCTGGGGCACTAACGAAGGGAGCAGGGCTCTCATGCCAGGAATCTGGGAGGGCGGATCCCTAGGACAGACCGGATCTCCTGTGCTCCACCGGCTCCCTTTAGTTCCATTCATTTCCCCTCACTTTGGGGTTCAATTTCCTCGCCAGCTCCTGGACGTTCCAGACAGTTCCTTAATTTGAAGGAAAATTAGAAGCTAGACCCACTCAGTGCTACAAATCTCTGAACTCTTTTTCTATAGTCTTGTATGAAATTAAGCTTGTAGATAACATTAAAGTTTAGAAATAAATCTTTCTCAGCTGATTTCTTTAGCAAAGAAAACATTTAAATAATAGCTTTGGTTAAATACTCTCCCTCTCTCTATATACACACACACAATTCGATAGCTTGAAGAGTTTTAAAAGATAGATTCAAAAGAATTTGCTATTTAAAATGCAAATTAAATGCTTATGGGTATGTTTACAGCTGATGACAAATTATTGTTTCTGTCATATGAAGAGCTGTTTGGAAACATGGTCAGAATAAAATTGATGCAAATTGAATCACTGATTCTAATTGACTTTGATGTATTACATTGAAGATGGGTTTACAAGGTACAGATAGATCTATGATGCAATCAAATAACAATGAAGACTGTTTTCAACATAATAGGAACAGGATCACTAAATAGTTAAATCAGTGCTACAAGATCTACATAAAAAAAGAGTACAGACTTAAAGAAGGTATGAAGAGGGACAAGGGCACACTGGAAGTGTTACGCTCTTGAAGGGGAGGATGCAGGAGCAAAGTTTTTCAGGACATCCATCCATAAAGTTTAGAGTAAATCCTATAAAAGTCCTGATGTCATTTTCTTTTCAGAAAAGAAATATACCATTTGTATAATTATTTAAAAATAATAATAAAGGATCTGGAAAAAAGGAAATATACACACATATACAGACACTACTAATCAGTTTTTTAACGTGATTTTTAAGTGGAAGGTCTCACAAAGCCCTGAAATTGTATATGGAGTCTCTCTCTCTCTCTCTCTCTCTATATATATATGTATATACTGTCTCTCTTTCTCTTTCTCTCTCTCTCTCTATATATATATATATGCGTGTGTGTTTATGTGTATATACTGTGTATATACACACATATGTGTATATGTGTGTGTCTGTGAGAAAATGTTACAAACAAACAAGACCACCACAGGTTTAAAAAAAAACCCAGCAAATTCAGAATCCATTTTTATTAAAATGCATACTTCAAATGTTAAAAAATGAAATAGAAGCCTCACAATCTTCAAAGCAAACCAATCTCCATAGCAGAAATCCTCAAATGGAATTTACAGGTACTTGCATGACTTTCCCTAAGGATGGCACTCCGGGAGAGAGACCGACCTCACTTGTGGTTGGGTTCTGAAGTGACATCCACCATGGAAATCCTAAGCTATGGCTTCTGTTGCTTCCAGATGGGTTTGATCTGTGAATATGACCCAATTACTTATTTTATGGTGCTGCTTAGCGGTCGGTGGCCATCCCTGCATTTGCTTAATCTATCCTTAGTGCAGACTATTAGGAGCCAGGTGTTAGGCATTGGTGTGCTTTATTATTTCTACACGTGCACATCTGTATACTGTGGGCTTTCTCTAAGTGGTATTACACATCTAAAACCATAAGGAGAGCAAACATCGGCTTCAGGAAGTCTTAAAAAGAATATCCATCTCTGTGTGTATGTAAACTTCTCCTGTGAGAAGAGTTAGCAGGGAATGCAAGAGAAGAATGCAAGCAGTCTTGCATGTGAAGAGGGTCTTGTTTCCCTACGTGAATAATTTCCTGGAGCTCACAAAAGCTAAGAAGCCCAGAGCACGGACACCGAGGAAGCAATGCGTGGCAGCGTGTTCCTAGGTTCAAACTAAAGACTTTGTGATTCAGATGCAGGGGCTGGGACTTCTGATGAATGAACTGCCAGGCCAAAGGAATCCAATGTGTCAACCGAGACCCAGCAAATAGAAAGGCCATTCGTGTCTCGTCCTTCTTCATTTCATTATCTGCTTTCCACGTCCATTAATTTGGACGATTAGAACTCAGCACAGTTAAGCTTTAGGAAAATGAAGTATTTGTGAAAGCACAGATGAAGTCCTGAGAGGGAGCCGGACCTTGTTAATTATATTAGATAACTTTCTCAGGAATCCGAATGTTTCCACAAACTGTTCATGGATAATGAATACAAGGTGTAGCCCATGCTCTTCGTTTGGGTTTTAATATCTTTAAAATGTAATGTCAGGACCAAAAACACTTCATACTAAAGCAGAGAAACTTCATCTGTAGTGAATTATATCTCATGAATGATTTCAGAGATCTGATTTCAGAGAGGGGGGCGGGAGGGAGAGATACATTAGCCATTAATGAGCTGTGAGGTATTGAAACCCCAGTTAGGGTTATTGCTGTGTAGCCTGCCATTATTAAGTGCCAAGAATAAGGATGCCTAGGAATTAAGACATGTGAATTCAGGAGCACATTAGCAAATAATGTGTCCATTTTTTTGGAAAAAAGATTGCCTGATTAGTTGGGCCTCTCCTCTTCAAGGCAGTGTGAATTAACTAAGTACTGATCATACTGTAATAAATGTATTCCTCAATTCAGTAGATTTTTAGATACATTTTAGAAAAGATATAAATTTAGAAAAGGCTTAAATTTCCCACTGCATTATGGGAGATCTTAGACAGGCAATAAAAATTAAGAATGTGCTACTGCATTCATTTATTGACTTCCGAATCGTGATCCAGGTGCTAATATATAAAGATGAATAAACACATCCAGGTCTGTTCGCTTAAGTTTCCCCTTCATTTTTACCTTAAAAAAATGTTGAGGTAGCTGAATTGTGGCTCTAGCCTGTGATGCTAGCTACTTGGAGGTGAAGATCAGGAGACAGGGGTTCAAGACCACCCTGGAATGAAAGCTGTTAAACTCCATCTCAACCAATGACTGGGTGCAGTAGGACACGATTGTCATCCCAGCAACCAGGGGAAGGACAAATAGGATTGTAGCTCCAGATGGCCAGGGTTTAAAGTGACCTTGCCTCCAAAAGGGGCTGGAGGCATGGCTTTGGTGGTAGAGTATCAGCACAAGGTCCTGAGTACCACCATAAGTGCTGCTCATCTCCACTCCCCCACTCAAAATCTTTAAAATTAATATTCAGTGGTACTTTTTCCTTTTTGGTTGGTTGTAGGGTTTGAACTCAAGGCCCAGGCACTGTCTGTCCATGAGCTTTTGTGCTCAAGACACTTTGAGCCACAGCCCCACTTCCAGTTTTCTGGTGGGTTATTAGAGATAAACATGGCACAAAGCCTGCCTGGCTCTGAATCACCATCCTCAGAGCTCAGCCTCCTGAATAGCCAAGGATTACAGGCGTGAGCACCAGTGCCTGGCAGTAGTACTTTTCAAAAAGACATATAACTACAAATATTACTGTTTACCTTTTGAATAAGGAAACCAGACATACAACTTTGCTCCTATTGATCTCTTTATCTCTGCTTTTCTAAATCTTTAGCAGACACCTGCTAGAAGCCATCTCTCTGTCCTTCCTGGTCAAAGGTAATTTCTGTCCCCTGCAACTACCTCTGTCCCCTCACTCTGTCACCCCAGTACTAAGTACCTCATTCTGTATAGTGTCTAGGTTGTGCCCTACGGAAGTCACTGAGAAAGCACTTTCTTCGTCAAGTCAAACTCTCTAAAATATCCCACATACGACAGATCTGAGCAGTGGTGTGCTGCAGCAGAAAGAGCAATGTAAGGAACACAGTCTGGGTACCGTGCAGCAGCAGCAGCAGGAAACCTCTGTGTGGTGAGAGGACAAGCGGAAGCAATTTTGGATCGGGCAGAGAATTCACCCTCAGGACTACAGCAAGGATCCACATTTCAGAACCAGAGACAGCCCAGCGCTGGTGGCTCACACCTGTCATCCTAGCTACTTAGGAGGCTGAGAGCTGAGGATCATGGTTTGAAGCCAGCCCGGGAAAGGAAAGTCTGTGAGACTCTTGTCTCCAATGAACCATCAAAAAGACTGAAGTGGAGCTGTGGCTCAAGGGCTAGTGTGCTAGCCTGGAGCACAGAAGCTCAGGGACAGCGCCCAGGCCCTGAGGGCAAACCCCAGGACCCCCATCCCTCAAAACAGCCACAAAAACAACAGCAACAAAAATGGAGAGCAGGGCCGGTGAGGGCACACAGGATATTCCTGAGTCCCAGTTCAGGACAGAACACAAAGTACAAACCACCTAACCTAGCCTCAAAGCCTCCTCATATGGACAATGCACACCTAAACATAAAATGAATGACGCGAGTACTAAAATGACTGTTTAAAGGTGGAAACCCCATGGGAAGGGTAAGAGGAGAAGATAGGACATGAATATGAAAGAAGTACTTCGTACACACATAGGAAAATAGAACAATAGAATCATTCTATTTATAAATAGGATTTACAAATAATAAAGTTATTCTATTTTCCTTACATGCACGTATGAAAATAGAACTGACATTAGTTTAAACAGGTAGGGATCACAAGAAGGGGGTCAATTTGGTCACAGTGCATTATACGCATGTGTGGAAATGCCACAATGAAACCTTTTTATACAACTAATATACACTAAGAGAAATACTATCCTAGTAGAGGACTTGCAGCTAACAGGAGACCTGCACATTAAATTATTAAAAAAAAAACACCCTAGACAGCACTTGCAAGTAATAATTACGAAAATGGCTCTAAGTCACAAAGAGGCTTTCAAGAAATGAACATGTTTAGAAACCAGTATTCCATAATCTTTGCTTTCCTAACTCCGGTGAGGAAACTCCACGCTCTGGAGGTTCACAGTCCAGCGCAGCACTGGGAGAGGCACCCAGGAAGGCCCCAGGAAGGACAGAGTCTCCCTGGGCATCCCCACAGGGTGTAACTTAGATCGTGTGTGAGCAAGTTCCCTCCTGCAGTGGTCCCAAGGTTCCTCCCCAGCCGTTCGTGCTGGCAGCAGCCAGGCCAGTTCAAAGGCGGCCCTGTGAGGATGTGCCTTTGTGAAATCCATGGTATTGGCTGAAATGCGTCCCCCTTCTCTCCCCCCTCCCCCCCAACATTTCTGCCGCTCCTCTTTGGCTTATGATAAAGACCGAAGGCACAAACTTTGGGCAAGTCAGTCACTTGACCCATCGGGTAACTAACAAGAAAAATTAGGATCTGTGTTTTTTTTTTTCCTTAGCAAATACCTCGGAGGTTAGTGGCCCCTTGACTACTTGAACCGTGAGGAATTTCATTATTGGCAGAGACCCTTGAGTTTTATCAGCTGTGGCTACTTCTACATAAATGGCCTGATATTAAATCAAGTGCTGGTTAGTGTGCTGACTTCTAACACACCAAAACGGAGCCAAGGCAGTGGGTGGTTATTTACTTCACGGCCCTGTTCTCTGTCTTGCTTCAGGAGCCAATCCCTTAGATGAAAATGGGCTCCCTCCTGCTCCTCAGGGGGAAGATAAGTCCTTTCCTCATCTACTATCAGACATCCCAGAAAAGATCATCTCTTGCAGTAGCAGCAAGAATGAGAGCTTGACATTGATAAGATAGGCATAGTTTTGCTCTTTGCCGATGCTTGCTGGTTATCTGATCTCTAAAACCCATGGTTGAGGAACACAACTGAAAGGAGCTAAGCAAGGGGAGGGGAACACAGGAGGGAAAATCTGATCTCACCACTAACTGTGGAAATGATGGACCAGGCAGTAGCAGCTACCTTGATATGAATGATGTCAATTTTTGAGGATGGCAAAAGTCATAAGGACCTTCAGTTAATAATGAGCCTATTAGGAGCCATTAGGGAAATTGGACATAAAGGACATGAAGAGAAGGAAAGCTAGCTTGAGGAAAAGTACAGAAGAATACTCAGTCTCAAGCCATCATTGACTTAGCTTAGCTTCTTGAGTTGGGTAGCTAAAACTAAGATTATTTGCTGGGCCAATCCAGGCAGGCTGAGAGCTTTTCCTGAGGTTGTCTGAGCAGATGTTTGGTTTTTGTTTTTTGCCTATACGATGTAAAGGCTGGCAATAAGCCCTCACCTCTACAGAGAGTGGGAAAATGCCAGACAAGAAGGGCTTTGGATGTTTGGGCGTGGATGAGTGGGGGCTGGAAACAGGAGGTGCCTTCATTTGGGCAATTTCACATGAGGCACACCGGAGACTCAGATTTACATGTTATTTGTAGACAGTTCTCTGCGATGTTGTGCCTTAGTTCAAGCATCCGCCACACTGCCATGTTTAACAGGCGTAGGATTCAAAAGACGTAGAATTTACTGCCAATCCTTCAGGAAGTGACAGACTCAGAGTTCCGGTTTTCTGGGCAGCAGGACCATGGAATTGAACAGAAGAGAAAACCAACCTCAACACTTCTCAAAGGCTTCTTGAAAGGGGACAAGACAAAGACAAGCTGTTCCCTCTGAACTCTAGTTAGCCCAGGGGTCTGTAAGCAAATGAGATAAAGTAGAAGACAGCCCCCAAAGTTAGATTCCTAGTGCATACAAAAAGCTCTCTCCTCAAAAAAACCGAAGCAAACAAACAAAACCCTTCTCCATGTCAACAACAAATCTCAATTCAATCCATCACACTCATGTTACATGTTCTGTGATGTCCACCACCAATTTTATAATAGACGCACGTATGTTTAAGGCAGCCATGATATAGATGTTGAGACGTGAAATTTCGAAAATGTGAAGCATGTCCAGCCTTGGGAGGGAAAGAACAGAGAGTTCAAAATAAAAACAACGGGGCAGTACCTGAAAGAAGCATTAAGGTATTAAAATAAAATATTCCTGCTGCCCTTCTATAGGGAGATGCAGAGAACTTGGGCCGGCAGAGCTCATGAGAGGCCAGAAGAGAGAACAGAGGTTTAGATTCCTCATCACCATGTTAGACAGAAGGGAAAATGGCTTCTCCAGGTTCACCCTAGCACGGAGTGTCTGCATGGTACTTCTGGTGTGTTACTCATTCACTCAGATTTGGGCATGTCCACACACATGTTTTCTTCTTTATGCCTTTATGCCTTTTCTATGTAGCCACGTTATATCATATAAACATATATACACATATTTGTACAGATTTGAACTGTTCCGTATTTTAGGTTAAAAATGAACGTAAAGTTTATGCATCATCAGATGTCTTTATGACTCAGGCTGGAACTTTATCTTTGAATTCCCTAGCATCTTAAATGTTTCAGCAATTTTCTTTTTTCCTTTCACTCAGGGAAAAGGTGGAACTCTGTTATGGTTAAGAAAGGGGCCAGTAAGATGCAAAGGAAATGGGGCCAAATTGGAAGCATTTCATGAACATTCCATCTGAGCAATTTATAGCTTTCGTTTTGCTTAGCCTTTTAGATATGCAGTTGATATCAACATTATATGAAAAGCTTCAGTCCAAAACAACTGATTAAAGATAGACAATATATGATAGGCCTAATATAAAAATACAAATACTATAAAAATAATTTAATGCTAAAATTCCAGAAACAGATGTAATTTAGATCACAGAACCAATGATGTGTGTTGTGCAATATTTTTTCTATATGCTGAGAGAGACCATTTGCTTTTAATTTAGTTAGGAAGTTTGATATAAAAGTGCAGTTAACACCAAAGGGCATTTTTTCCCCTGTTGTTCATTAATGAACAGATGATATGCTTTTATCGTGTCACTTGGAGGTGTAAAATCCTCACATGACATTAATCCTTTTAAAGATCATTTTAGTTTTCTATGGAAATTTTGGACCACACAGTCAGGTAAAACAGTCCAGAAAAAAACCCACCATACTTCTAGTAACATGTTTGTATTTGTTTCATAGGTGTACGTACAGGCTAAACAGAGACATTACAATAGACAGTGAGAGAGTAGAAGACAATTTCTCTGGTCAACCCATCTATCAGTGAGGTAGATTCCTCATCAACAGGAAGAGCTCTGTCACTGAATCACAATCAGCATGGCCACACGGATGGAATGCCCACGGGCCAGGCATTGTGTCCAGTACATCCCAGGAGTCAGCCCTAGAAACCTTGTTATGGCATAATGAGGAAGGTTCTGGCATTACTTTCTGCCACAGGTGAGTGACTGAGAGACAGAGATGGTATCTGCATATCTGTGACTGGACAATGGAGGCCCCTGAGGCGGCCGTTTTGGCATTTGCTAATCTCCAAATTAGAATGCGATATTCTTTTTTTTTAGAATGCAATATTCTTGACTGTTGGTCATTCAAATATAGTTTCTCTGTCTTGACTTAGTGACTCCAAACAGAGTAAAAAAAAAAAAAGAGTTGTGTGGTAAATTCTGAATATTTTAGAAAATTCCTCTACCACTCAACACTCCATGAGATCAAGTTTGCAGGACTTGGTGCACAGTGTATATCCAGCATGCATGTTGAATCTAATGTCAGAAGGCACTTTCTGCCAGCAGAGACAGATTCTGAGCATCCTGGAGCACTCTCACTAGAGGGAAGTGAGATGGTTTATGGGAAGAAACTGGAGAGGATACAAGAGCAGGGCAGAGCATAACTCTTGCTCAACAGAATATTTACTGAGCCCCTACCATGTGTGGAGTACCATTTCAGCTGCCAGAGATACAAGGTGAGCAGCTATGAGGAGTCCTGGGCCACAGGAAGTGAACACATAAAGTAGGCGAGTTTACTGGCAATGGACAGCCAAACATTGAATGTGATGCTGTCGCTATGGAAGAAAATAACTCAGCCAAGATAAAGAGTATATTTTAGATTAGCTGGTCCAAGAAGGTCTGTGGGATAGGAGATGCTTGCGCAGGTAGGGGGGGAAGAAGTGTTTCGGGGGAGTGATGGGAAGGAGCCAGGATGAGGGATGGCTGCAGTTCTGAGGAAGAGCTCTGGAGAGTGAGGAGGTGGCCAGTTCTAACGGGGAAAAAGATCTCTCACCCTTAATGACAAGAAATTAGGCACAGACTCTTGAAGTTTAATTTTGTAATGAGCAATCTGAGTAGGATGGAGGTCAGCCATGTTTCCCACAATTTCCAAATGACTGTTCAGACTTTGAGTGGGCTTGATATTCTGTCTGTCTGTCTGTCTCTTTCTCACATACACATATAAACAATCTTTAAGGTACAGTTTTCCACTCCCTCTACCTCCACAGTGAAAGATACTCCTAGATCACAGTAAAAGCAGTTTATCCTGTTGAAGATCTTGTACAGCATATGGCATGATTTTTTTTGTCAGTTATGGGGCTTGAACTCAGGGCCTGGGTGCTGCCCCTGGGCTGTTTTACTTAAAGCTAGCTCTCTACCACTTTGAGTCACAACCCCACTTCTAGTTTTTGAGTGGTTAATTGGAGGTGGTTAATTGGAGTGGTTAATTGCCTGGGCTGGATTCGAACTGTGATTCTCAGAGTAGCCAGGATTACAGGTGTGAGCCACTGGCACCCAGGCTATGTCATAATTTTGAAATTTGTCTTTTCAATTAAAGCCACTTATAGACCAGTGACAATAAAGTAAATACATAAAGGATAAAACACTACTGACTCAGAATCACATACTAACAATAGACTACTAAAAACAAAGCAAAACAGATTGGTATCTCCTTTATCCTAAGACTATACTAACTCAAATATTGTTTCATTTCATTTCTAAAAGAGCCTGAGAGTCACATTACAAGACTTCCAGATACTCTGCTGATATGTCTCAAATGATATGAGATGGTCTTGATTTGAATCATTCTGATCAATACTTTTTGGAATAAGTTATCAAATTTAGGTTCACGAGGGCCACTCTACCTGAAGCTGTAAATAACTGGTTTTCTGGTTCTCATTCAGTGCACACATATTGAGGAACTGAATCTGATTAATTTTTTATTAGACTAGCCAATAGAAAAAACGTTGAACTGCAAGTTGCCTGAAGTGGCCTTTAAATGTTTCCTTTAAAAGTATGAAAACATGGATGGGTTTGCTGTATGTTGATTCCTCCCTGCTTCCCTCCTCTTCTCCAAACCCCACCCGGCATTCCCTCCCAGGCCTGGATCACAGCGGGGCAGAGCCATCAAGGATGTGTTCCCACCTCTCAACACCAAATCCAGCATGGTACCCACCGTCCAGTCACAGTTGCTTCCATCGGGAAAATTGACAGCGGATACAAATCTGTTTTGTTTTGACTGATAGAAATGGGGAGGATGGAAGAGTCTCCCTTGGGGTTTATTTATTTGCATGTATATAGAAGGCTTAGGCATCAAGGAAGTTTTGCTAGTACAAATGTTCCCTTTTAAGCAAATTCATGCTTTATAACACTGTGTTTGGCCTTACTATTTTCAATGTCAAGTTATTTAATTTTACAAAGGATGACTTTAGGAAAAGAAATCTTATCAGATAGCAACTTCCAAAGAAGCCCAGACACAAGTCAAAGGCTACTCTCTCTTTGCCCTGTGGTATAAGGGCTCAAGGGACACCCACTGCCCAGCCTGGAGGGACCAGTGACCACAGGAAGAAAAACTAGAGACTCCTGAATACCAAGTTTAAAGGTTACCCCAGACTATGCTATTTCCCATTTGGTGAGATGGATAACTGACCAACAAAGCCAATCACTTGTTCAATGAGGTGTTGATCTGCAAGGAGGGGCTCATCTTAAATTGTGTAATTCCAGGTTTATAAGCCAGTCAAATACCTCCCAAGTTTCTCCATCTGAGATTTCTACATAGGGTTTGCTGTAAGAAATATTCACTGCATATTCTTTGATGGTGTGCCACAAAATGACACAAGTAAAAGATGCTATGGATGCTCATTTAGAGCAAACATAGTCCCTGCTCTCAAGTAGCTTTCAGTAGGGCACAGGCACCTCTGAAGCAATACTAGGTACACTATAAACAGAGACAAGAACTCCAGGGGAGCTCCAATAGGTGCTCCCTTTAGCAGCACAGACTCTCAAAGGGGAAGGATTCCAAGGTTATCCTGGCCCCTGTGGAAGGATGACACACAGAGTTGGGAAACTTTCCATCAAAGAGTACAGAAGATATGAAAATGTGTAGCATAGTCCTGTTTTAATGGGGCTGCACGCTGGAGATGGCTTCTTTGATGAAGAACAATTGGAACTGAGATTTGAAGGTAAGTGGATTGTGTGTGTGTGTGTGTGTGTGTGTGTGTGTGTGTGTGTGTGTGTGTGTGTTGCCATCAGGTAAGAGGGCACAGGAGGGATGAAAACAGGAGAAAAAGGTTAGATGAGGCAAACATTAGTAGGCTACATAAAGGATTTTGCTTTTTCCTAAGAACAAAGGAAATCACTGAAGAGTTGTAAGAATGAAATGATCAGATTTCCTCTTTTAAAAAGGGATATCTTGGGCTGGGAATGTGGCTTAGTGGTAGAGTGTTTGCCTAGAATGCATGGAACACTGGGTTCGATTCCTCAGCACCACATCAACAGAAAGTGGTAGAGTGGTAGCATGGCAGAGTGCTAGCTTTGAGCAAAAGAAGCTCAAGGACAGTGCCCAGGCCCTGAGTTCAATCCCCAGGACTGGCCACAAAAAAGGTGGTATCTTCTGCTGCAGAGAGGATTTAGGAGGGGGTCTGGGGAGACTATGGTGAGAACACTGGAAAGATGACAGAGATTTGTCACAATAAGCACAGTAACAGCATGTGGTCAGACTGAGGACATATCTTGAAGATGGAGTAACAGGACTGGCAAAGGCCAGTGCACTTGGGGCTTTGGGGTATGAGAAAGAGAAAAGAGTCTCAGGTGGTTATGAGCTCCCAGGCAGGGCAACTTTAAGGCTTAGAGACACTGACAAGGGACTATATAGTGGCTTGGAGCAGGTATGGTGAAAAGTGGAGGCATTCAGTTTGGGGGTACATTTAGCTCAGGGTCAGCTGTCAGGTAGGCAATGGAATTAATGACAGCAGTTCAGAGAGGAAGGGGCTAAAGTTGGCTGTCAACTGAGATAGGGATGTTGATGAGATTGTCTAAGAGAAAGTACAGAGGGACAGGAGAAGATGAGATTGGAGGACAGTGCCTCCAGGGATGTCAACAGGAGAGGAGAAAAACCCAGCCCAGGACGCCAAGGAGCAGTCAAGAGATGGGAAGAAAACCAGAGAGCAGGATGCTTCGGTAAGAAGACAGCTGCTGAGAAGAAAGACGGGCTGGAACAGGCCTGTGCGGAGGCCATCTGTGGGGGCCATCCATGCTAATAATGACAGGTAGATGTGAGTGTGCTGAGGTGTGAATGGACGGGAAAGAAAAAGATTCAGCAAGAGCAACTTCTTGGAGCAGTTTCGCTTAAAGGAAAGGACAAAGAGCAGGAAACTGAAGGGGATTTGGGATAAAGAGAGTCTATTTTGGTTTTACAGGTGGAAAATATTGAATCCATCCATCCATCCATCCATCCATCCATCCATCCATCCATCCATCCATCCA
>NW_012267336.1:438994-441484 GCF_000151885.1 Dipodomys ordii | reverse complement strand
CCATCCATCCATCCATCCATCCATCCATCCATCCATCCATTCATCCATCCATCCATCCATCTACCCACCCTCCCATCCATCCATTCAGCCAGCCAGCTATCCACCCACCCTCCCATCCATCCATCCATCTATCCATCCATATGGTGCTCGTATGGGGATTTGAACTCTCTAGGCCTCTCACTCTCACTCAGCTTTTTCTCTCAATGTTGGCACTCTACCACGTGAGCCACTGCATCACTTCTGGCTTTTGGGCGGTTAATTGGAGATAAAGATCACAGATGTTCCTGCCTGGGTTGGCTTTACACCTTGATCCTCAGATCTCGGCTTCCCGAATAGCTAGAATTACCAGAGTGAACTATCTCCACCCTGACTTTGTACTAGTAAGAAGGTCCCAGTGAAGAGGGAGAGGTTGAAGGTGGAGTAAAACTAAGAGAGCCAGTGGGGTTCCTGAGACAGCACTGGAATTGGGGGGGGGGACAGTTGGCAATGCCAGCTCTAGAAAGGAGGAGCACTCCAACTGTGAATGAAGGAGAGGTGCTGATCGAGGCAGCTTGGCCTGTAAGCGTGGCAGTAAACAAAGAAGGTGGAATTCTGCTCAACTTATGTTTGTAGAAACTGTGAAAATGTATGTTGGGTGCTCCCTGGGTCCTCTGCGTTGCATATAATCAAAGATAGATTTCTACTTTGTGCAGAGGAAAAATCCCAGGACACAGGTGTGATTTTGCGGTGAGTTTTATTCAGTTTGCATGCTGACCCTTGATCTTGACTTCAGTATTGGGTCAAAATACCAGTCACTCCAAACGCTAAATCTTAGTCATACTTTATCTTATCATATGCACCCCCCAATTTTCCAACTTTATGATGATCTGCTTCAAAGCTAGGGGTTTTTAGTGGTCTCTGTTCTTTAATCCTGTGGGTTTTTCCAGCCACGTTTCTCAGGTTTGTCTTTTTCTCCCATCCTCACTGTCCCCTCTCACGCCTCTTCTCAGCATCACTCCAAATCTGATGGCAGTGCCTTCCTTGTCTTCCTCACTCCAGCTAATTCTTCCTGCAAGCAGGAGTCCCAGAAAATTACTGTTTCCTGAGTTTTCAGTCACCCTACTACAATGGCAGCTCCTATTTTCCTTTTCTTTGAGTTTTCTATTTGCTCTCTCATACACTCTGATTTTTTCTTCTTCTCTGGTTGTGGGGTTTGAACTTTGGGCCTGGGCGCTGTCCCTGAGCTCTTCAGCTCAAGGTGAGCACTCTACCGCTTGAGCCACAGCACCACTTCTGGTTAACTGGTAGTTTATTGGAGATAAGAGTCTCACAGACTTTCCTTGCCTAGGCTGGCTTTGAATCATGATCCTCAGATCTCAGCCTCCTGAGTAGCTAGGGATTACAGGTGTGAGCCACTGGCACCTGGCTTGCTCTGAATTTTTCTTAGGTATCTCTCTTTTTTTTTTTTCCCCACAAGCATGCAAGTTCCACAGGGGCAAGGGTTTTGTTTTATTCATTCTTGTATCTAGATACATTTCCTGTATCTAGAACAGGGCTTAGAGCACAATCAACAATGAATGGACTCCAAAATTCCCACACCTAGTCACCACTAAGCAGAGTACGAGCTCCTCTAGGTTTGACATTCATAACCCAACGTGAGGTTACTATCTATCTATCCATCCATCTATTTATCTATGTATCTATCCATCCATCCATCTATTTATCTATGTATCTATCTATCCATCCATCTATCTATTTATCTATCTATCCATCCATCCATCTATGTATCTATCTATCCTTCCATCCATCCATCTATTTATCTATCTATCTATATCTATCCATCCATCCATCCATTTATCTATGTATCTATCTATCTATCCATCCATCCATATATCTATCTATCCATCCATCTATCCCTATTCTGCATCTCCTCCATGGCTATCTCAGGTTCCTGCCAGGCCAGACTCAATCCAGATCCTCATTAGTTGGTGCATGCTATATGCACGCTCTTACACATACAGCTTCAGGCCTTGTTCCCTTCCTACACATCTCATCTTGTCTCAGCACCCTTAGTAGAATGGCACCCTCTTGTTCTTAGCAGTTGTTAAGGTTTATTCAGTTTGTTCCATGGTTTCTTCCACCTTTGAAATCCTACATGCTTTTATTGGGGGGTCAGTTGTGGGGCTTGAATGCAGGGCCTAGGTGCTGTCCCTGAGCAACTTTTGCTCAAGGCTAGCACTCTGTCACTTTGAGCCACAGTGCCACTTGTGGTTTTGGGGTTGTTAATTGGAGGTAAGAGTCTCCTGGGGACTTTTCTGCCTGGGTTGGCTTTGAACCAAGATTCTCAGATCTCAGCTTACTGAGTAGCTGGGATCACAGGCATGAGCCACCAGCACCCAGCCCTACATGCTTCTTTAAAAATCATAGATAATGAGTAAGTAATGATTAAACCACATGCAATTAAATGATGTTAAAATTTAGAGATACAGAGTGATATCGTAACTCTAGTGC
>NW_012267336.1:377199-438689 GCF_000151885.1 Dipodomys ordii | reverse complement strand
CTCTGAAGAAGAAAGAAGGATGGCCAATAGACACATGAAGAAATGTTCAACATCCCTAGCCATAAAAGAAATGCAAATCAAAACAACATGGAGATATCACCTCAGTCTTTCGCTTTAAAAAGGGGATGCTCCCTGTTAATAAACGAGTTCCTGCTTGACTTGACTCCCCGCTGTGTCTGATTGCCTCCTGGGCTAAGGGAGGCTGGGGAACGGGGCAAGCAGCCGCACTTACCCCTCCTCGGACCCGGTCCATCCAAAGACGGACAGACGAAGACCCAACACAAGGCTAGCACTCTATCACTTTGAGCCACAGTGCCACTTGTGGTTTTTGGGTTGTTAATTGGAGATAAGAGTCTCAAGGGGACTTTTCTGCCTGGGTTGGCTTTGAACCAAGATTCTCAGATCTCAGCTTACTGATTAGCTGGGATCACAGGCATGAGCCACCAGCACCCAGCCCTACATGCTTCTTCAAAAATCATAGATAATGAGTAAGTAATGATTAAACCACATGCAATTAAATGATGTTAAAATTTAGAGATACAGAGTGATATCGTAACTCTAGTGCAGAGATGAGGATCAACTCTCACTTTATATACATAAGGAAACTTAAGTCTAGAGAGTCACTAAAAAGCTAGTAAGTGTAGATTTAGAACTAGAAGTTGAAAAATTGTGTATCCATTTATTCTTTCCACTGATATATTCTCTTACTTATAGTTTCATTTATTTGTTTTGTTGGTGCTGGGGTCTGAATTCAAGGCCCTGCACTTCCTATGTAGGCTCGGAACCACTTGAGCCATACTTCCAGTTTGCTTTCTGTTTTCTGTAGACATATATATTTGTACATTTGTTTGTATATATACATGTGTATGTCTCTGTATTTGTGAGATACCTCCTAACTGTAATCCCTTGCAACTACTTTTTGTATTTTCATACCAAAAAACCTTCAAAGCACCTATTCAATGATCAGTATTGGTAGGTACTCAATAAATTTAGACCAAAGGACTAATTGATTTGCACAAAGATTTCTTTTTTTTTTTTCTGTTAGAAAGGAACCAGACATTTAGAGGTATCCAAACATTTTGGAGCCCAAGAGATCCAGTTCAATTTCATTTCAGAAGTAAAATATTGCTATGCCAAAAATATTCCACTGAGTTAGATTTGGGCCAGGATCTAATGCTTCTAGCCTAGCCAAAGATCTACAGGCTTGATATTTTACCAGAAGAACAAAGCTGTGTGTATTTAGAGAATCAATCACAATCAAATCTTCACCCAAGAAGTTCTGTGTAAACATAAACTTGGCTATACGGCCTCCATCCAGCTGTCTCTTTTCAAATTTACCCAGCCAAAAAAAAAAGATATAAACTAAAAATATCACAATAACTGGAGGATGACAGTTGAAATCCTCTTCAATTAAAGCATCCAAGTCAATGCAACAAATATTTACATTAACAACTAGAAGGTTGGGAAACAGTTCAAAAATTTGAGAGGACTGGATATTAATAGACAACTGCAAACTGCCCAGTGATGCTACATGAAATTCCTCACGTATTATGAAAAAACCTGTTCTCTCTCTCTCTCTCTCTCTCTCATATACTAGGACTTGACCTCAGTGCCCCCAACTCAAAGCTGGAGCTCTATACTTACAACTTTTTGCTGGTTTATTGGAGATAAGAGTCTCACAGACTTTCCTGCCCAAGCTGGCTTTGAACTGCAATCCTCAGATCTCAGCAGTGATTACAGGTATGAGCCACTGGTGCCTGGCTGAAGTATCTTCTTTCTGATGCCCTTATACCCTGCTTACCATGAGACTAGGAGCCAGCAGGACAGAGCAATGGATGAGTGCCAGGGATCCCTGGATGCCCTATCCTGTGCTGCTGCAGGACTTGTCTTCTCTCCAATACCTCTATCCCCTCCTGCACTGCACCTGCGCCAGGAGATTCTGATGCTGCCTTGGCTGGGGGGTGGGTATGGCTGCTTCCTATTTCTGAGGGTCCAGGGATTCACAGGACAAAGTACAGAGCAATGGTATTGAATAACAGTGCCCCATGTCAAGCAAATTTTTAGTTAACTATCCTGCTTTAGGATGATAAAAGAGACTCTTTGATAGGTTAAAACTTAGATTGTGCTAACATGTAACTTAGCTAATTATAACAAAACAAATGGCAATAACGAATCCATAGGACCAAACACTTCCCTGAATAACTCCTACTGCAAGTATGGACGGGCACCAAGGTCACTGTCTTGTGAAACTCCATATTGCTCTGGCAGGGGAAATGTGCCTGCTGCATGATGACAGATCAGGCAAGGGGGAAGGTTCTGCCGTGCCAGTACTGGGCTTGAACTCAGAGCCCTGGTATTGTCTCTTAGCTTTTTCTCCTCAAGGCTGATGTTCTACCACTTGAGCCACACCCCCACTTCCAGCTTTTTGGTGGGTGACTGGAGACAAGAATCTCCTGGATTTTCCTGCCTGGACTGGCTTCAAACCATGATCCTCACATCTCAGCCTCTAGACTAGCTAGGATTACAGGCTTTCGGTGGTTGTTCTTTTAGCTCTGTGACTTCTCATTTCTAGAGTTGTTGGTAAGAAGTTGTTTTATGTTAGATCCTTGGCTTTCAGCACTATTTTCATGTCTGGTGAACTTGGACTCTCTTTTCTCTCTATATATTTTAAGGTTCTAAAATTTTCTATACTAGGACTATATTTTTTAGTGCTTGATACCTCATCTTGATGTCTTATGGCTTATTTTTTTCTTTAGTACTAGAACATTCTCACACATCATTTCTTCAACTATTGGCCATCTCTGTTTTCTTCTCTATAAATTTCTATTTATTAGACATGGGTAAATTTAGAATGATTATTTAGAGCCTTTTCTTTTAAGCACTTTTCTTTCCTCGGCAGCATTTTGTACTCTGGAAGAACCATTTAGTCCTGATCTTCCTAGCTCACTAATTTTGCCACTTGTTTTTTTTTCCACTCTACTATCAAACTATTATATTCACAATGACAACGATACTCTTTTTGCCCTATTTCTGAGATCTTTTGACTCTGTATCGGAGAAATCAAGCCCAGTTGTTGTTTCCTAGATATAAGCCCATATTTTATTGTCCTACACATATTATTTTCTTGCTAAGGCTTGGTTCTGGGTGCCTGCACTTCGGGGGGTTTCTCTTGCTCTTGTCCTTCTGATGTTGGAAGCCTCTATCTATCTATTGATCTATCTATCTATTGATCTATCGATCTATCGCCATTCCTGGCTGTGAGCTCATCTTTTCCAGACTCCCTGGTGTCTTGGTGTGGACAGCTGGTTTCGGATGAGAGGCTAAAGCAGCTCTCGCTGCTCATGGTCCTCGCGCTTTCCCATGGGGAGAGGGGAGTGCAGGGCTGAAGGCAGCAGCTGCTTGGCAGACCCTTTCTTGGTCCTTCTCCATCACTGGCCTGGAGCCTTCCCCGTGTCTGCATCCTCAACACCTCGGAGGAGGAGGGCAGTGGCTCACGCCAAGGCAGCGCAGGCAATGCCTGATGGGTGTTCCCGGCCCTAGGCAGCGCTGGCAATGCCTGATGGGTGTTCCCGGCCCTCGGGGCTCCAGGGTTCCTCCACTTCCAGGCGTGAAGGCTAAACGTTATCCTTGTCCACGGCAATCCTTTTCTCTGCTCATCAGAGCCCCCAACTTTCACTGTCTCAAGACTTCCTAGAAGCTTCTAATCCCTTTTGTAAGTCTACTTCTTCCGTTTAGGTATGGCTGTGGATCCATGCGCTTCTTTACATTCTTTACACTTATAATTCTCTAGACTTGATGCAGCACAAATGTACTTGGTGTCCTATCAAAAATCATCACACGGGAACTCTTACCCATAAACCGAGCCCCGTAAGCCACCAAGAGAATAACACAGGAATTAAGAGAAAGCACGGGTACTTTCTGTATTTAAGATGCTGTTTTGATATGACGATGCGCTGAAATCCAGTTTCTACCCCTTCCCTATTTGATCCTGCATCCCAGGAAACTATCCATTCCCTGGCTGCTTTATCAGCTGACTTGGGGGTAAGCTCAGTGAATGGGGAATGGAGAGAAGTCAAGGGCAGTGCCCTAGACGAATGTCTCCAAGACCACGCCTGCCCAGCAGCTCCTGCTTCCTGTCCCACTGTCCCCCCTCCCCCACGGTCCTGGAGCGGACACGGAACTTCCACTGTCATTCATCTCTAGAGCCCTGCCTCCCTGCCTGCTGAGCATCTCAGACACGCCATCCTCTAGGCCTCTGGTGTCCTGCTTCCTTCTGCTGAAAGGCCTAGAGTTGTTTTCTTTTCCTGGATGGATCCTGACTTGAAGATCAGAATTTCAAGGAGATGGTTTTCAAAGATAATAATAGGTAATTCCTTTCTATGAGTGGAAAGGAGCCCCCCCCCCCACACCCCAGGGAAAGCAATCCTCAGCTCTGTGCTCTGAATACTGAGGATATCCCAAGTGATTTCAGAGGACGATATACAGCCCTTAAAAAGGTAACTTTGGCAATATCATTTCACCTTGGTTGCAAATACGGCACAAAGCAGTTTTGTACAGGAAGCCTTAGGGACCCATCATGTTAGCAATGCTCTAGAGTTAGGAAACACTACACTGGAGGAAGGAAAGCTTTGAGCCTGACGGGAACTTCGACAAAAGCATTTTCAAGTTTTAGCCATGCCTGGCAGGCAGAGGTACAGTAGCGTAAAGAGAACGATTATCTCTCCTATTGATTATTTTCCCTGGTGAAGGAAGAGTTAGGTGAAATAGCTTTGCTTCTTTAGGAAAACTTAGGGTAGTTCTTCCCTCCCCCTCTTTTTAACGTTGGGTAATTCTATTTCAAATTCAAAAATAAAGGATGCCACCGCCTTCTAAACCTAATCCAGTATGTCCACTGTACAAGCCTTGACAGCCGGGCAGCACAGAGAGAACAAGGGAGGCGAGCACCATGGCTTGTTATTAGAGGGAGAAGCGGAGTCCCACTGTGCCGCCATCAGGCTGAAAATCTAAACGTGGAGAGGTGCAGTCCTGGTCCTGAATACCGAATTCTACTCCCCCTTTGTGTGTTTGGACTCTAACACGGGGGGGGGGGGCATCTATGTGTTAAAGGAGAGAGCTTGAGTATGGGATACATTTGTGCTTGCAGCAAGATGAAGTTTAATACCAAGGATGCATCTCAACTTCCTGTCCGATCCGAGACGTCCAGCTGCGGTGTTTGGGTGTGCGTGAAGGATAGCCCTGCATGGTGGTTATGCGGCCCCCCTGGTCTGCGGCTGGGCATGAGAAAGATAATGCCACTCACCCCCCTCTCTGTGCTTTCCGAGGTGGCCCAGACACCGCCAGCTCTGCCTGGAAAGCCACCCCTCCCCACTGGCGCCCAAAGGTAATTTCAGACCGTCCTCGGAGACTGCTTTGAGGTGAATTCATTACATCAAAGCCAACAGAGAGAAACTTAATACAAACTAGCACGGTGAAAGAAAAGAGAAGGGGATGGAGCAGGCAAGCTTACTGAAGGAGCTCTGCTTCGGTGAGGGCCTCTGTCCTCGGCTCCCCGGTGACCATGGCCAGCTCATCCTTCAGTTCCTGGATTTCCTTCTGGAGGCGAAGGATCATCTGCAAACCGCAAGGCGGGAGGGGAAATGGCAACTTGTAAAGGCGAGCTTGGTGGCAGAGAGTGTGCATCTTTTACTGTGATTAACTAGCTCACCCAGAAATCCCAGCAACTCAGGAGGCTGAGATCTGAGATCGCCGCTGTTCAAAGGCAGCCTGGCCAGGAAAGTCCCTGTGAGGCTCTTATCTCCAATTAACCACTTAAAAACCGGAAGTGGCATTGTGGCTCAAGTGGTAGTTAGCCTTGAGCACACAGAGGATCAAGGACAGCGCCTAGGTCCTGAGTTCAAGCCCCACAAATGACCCCCCCAAAAAAGATGATCTGTTTTAAGGATACCAAAATGGATAATGATATAAAAGATATTCCTGTCCCTACCATCAGCTTTGTTCAATGGTACCACTTTATTAAATTAGGTCTAGAATTATTATTATTTTTAAAACAAAACAGAACATTACTGATATAACTGGAGCCCTCCCCTTTTTACTCCTCTTCCATCCTTTCTGGGGAGATCACTCATCACCATACCTTTTGGGGGAATCAAGCCATGGCCTGTGTGTTTTCATGCATTTACCCCGAATGGATGGGTGCACGGTAATGAACGCACGCTGTCATTCTTCATACCCTAAACTCCGTGAATGCATCACGGCATGTAATTGCATCTTGCTTTGTTTTGTTTTTAAGCTTATTTTTATTGGCCCCTGTGACTCTGGCTCATTAAATTTCATGAACATATAATATTTCAATAAGAGAACCTAGCACAATGTGTTTACCTATGTGTCTTGTGAGTGGATATTAGGATTGCAAAAATATCTTGTTTTTTTTCTTTGCATCAAGGAGTTGCCATTTCCTGAAGCAGTTTCTGAATACAATGCCACCCCCCCCCCTTCAACATTCCCCATCACACCCAACCCTCCCCTGCCCTCACCCTTCCTGCTTTCCCAGGATGTACACTGGATTCGTGACTGCATTCTCCCGGGCTTTTTCTCCTCATTTGTCCACCACTCTCCCCTTGACCCCCATCTCACCCCTTTCAAGGACCCACTTCCTGGCATTTATTTCACTGAGCTTTGACTTTGCCTTTCTGAGGAATTACTACGTGAGTTCTCCCTTGGATCTACTATATTTCAGTTAATACATTTGTATACACTTGTATACCAGCCAACGTTTTTACTTGTATGTTTATAAACTAATTCTAGCTTCCACATATGAGAGAAAACAGGCAACCGTTGTCCTTCTGGGTCTGACTGACTTCACTTAACATAATGCTTTTCAGGTCCTTCCCTTTCTTTGCAAATGATATATAGTATCATTCTAATCGGTGAGTAAAATTCCATTGTGTGTATGCACTAATCAGATCACACACCTGTATATACTATATATCGTAGTAATTATATCATCACAATACAAACTTCCTAAAACAAAAATTAGTAAGTTGCAGTTTTCACTCTTCCTTGAATGCTTGCTGTTTCTTAAAAGTAAATAAACGAAAAATCAGCTCCCTCCTTCCCTCCCTCCCTTGTTGCCATCCTATTTCTTCTTTCCTTTCTTTGTTCACTTCTACAATTCTTTGCTTGGAGAATTACCAGATTAAAGGGTGTGTGTGTGTGTGTGTGTGTGTGTGCGTGCGTGCGTGCGTGCGTGCGTGTGTGTGTGTGTGTATGTGTGTGTGTGTGTGTGTGTGAGTGTAAAACTGAATTTCCAACCTAGGTGAAGTTGAGAGTAGAGATTTAATTTTTCATCAAAACCATTATGATTTTTTTCTGTCTATAGAGAAAGCTGAGGCAGATAAGCTGACACAACACTGCCCTGTGTTAGAGGACAGAACTGTTTTCTGGTTGGACCCTTCAGCAGTTTTATAGGGCTGGGGGAGGTATCTTAGGTTCAATACCCACCTGGCAAAGACCCAGGAGTTTGACCTCTATCAACCCATCCCCTTCCCCATTCAAGGGCAAATGCAGCCTCGGGTTTGATTCTGGGCTCCAGAGAACTTCCCTACTTCCTGTCAACCTCAGCTGTGCACTTCAAAGATGTTTTTAATGCAGACAGGTGGTTTCAGTCTCTCTGGAGTGCACACACAGGACCAGAAGTCCAAGAAACATGGTGTTGAGTATTTCGAACATGCCAGTGGTCTTAGAATTTCATTTAAACACCCAGGGTGATGTTACTTTTTGTTTCCCCCAAACAAGGGTCAGAATCTTCAGGCAACCTGGAAGGAAGCTCTTCAGAGACCTGTGCGAGTCATGCATTCGCACCTTCCTCTACTAAATTAATAATGATCCCATGTTTTCCGACTTCTGCTAAGGCTTCAAAGTCAACTCAGATATTAAATTCTGTCTTATTGAGCAGCCATCTCAAATAGAAGCCAGATTTCCAGGGTTTGAAATGGCCCCAATTGTACTTCCTGTCAGACTGCCACAGGAACTCTAGAAACTCTCCCGGCTCTGCCTTGGTTCACGATCCTTTAATCACCTTGTCTCTCTGATGTACCAAAACTTGTAAAGAAAGCAGATTGGGTCCTTGGTGATCCTGATCACACAGGACCATGTCCACATTTGCTGTTAAAGTCAAGAGTAAAGGGCTGGAGGCCTGGCTCAAGCAGTATAGAGGCTGCCTAGCAAGTGCCTGATTCAAACCCCAGTACTACAAGTAAGACATAGGAAATGAAACCCATGTTCATCTTGGGTGGTTTTTTTTTTTTTAAGTCACTTGTGCTTCAAACAGATATATCCATAAAATAATAAAAATAAACATGAGATTTAGACATAGATCAAGAAACAACACTTGTCAATTATCAGATTCGTCTGCACTAGGAAGACCTCAGTAATTCGTTCAATTATCAGCTAGTAGCTTTTCACTCTGGAACTTTCTTTTCTTTAAAGCTCTCACAGATGATCTACATCAAATGTATGACAGTGTTCACCCTATTATCAATTATTTTTCAAATTCTGAAGTTGCTTCAAAGAAAAACCTCTCTAATCAAATTTTAAGTTAAAAAAAGAGAAACCCTTCAACATCTAGGAAGTTTACTTTCCATAAATTACAAACTAATTTTCATCTCCAGCTTAAAAATACCCTTCCTTTCTATCCTTCTCTTGCTACAGAGCTGCCAGTTCTATATACCTGCCAAGCAGACTTCAGGTGTAAACATCAGAAAAAGCTACCCCAGGAATGTGGCTGCCCTTGGCTCAAGTCTCTGATTTCTTCCTCCTTTTCAGGATTCTCCCTAGCTCTGCCCTAATTTTTTGGAGGCTCAAACTGGAATTAAAAAAAATATTTGTAGAACACATTATGTATTTATTAGCCATTATTTCCTTACAGGCTTTTATTTTTAAAATTAAAGAAATCTTTTCTTTCTATCAATCAGGTTGGCTTTAAACTCATAATTTTCCTACATTTTTTTAGTGCTCCTGTTACAGGTATGTGCCACTATGCCCAGCTCTATGTATATTTTTATCTAAGACGGTGTGTTTCTGTGTTTAGAAGGGCATATACATCCGGGTGCCAGTGGCTCATGCCTGTAATCCTAGCTACCGAGAAGGCTGAGATCTGAGATTTGTGGTTCGAAGACAGCCCATGCAGGAAAGTCTCTGTGAGACTCCTGACTCCAATTAACCACTCAAAGACAGGAAGTGACACTGTGGCTCAAGTGGCAGAGCGCTAGCCTTAAGCAAAAAGAGCTCGGGGACAGCACTGAGTCCCTGAGTTCAAGCCCCATAACTGGCAATAAAAAAAAGAAAAAGGTATATACATGCAATCTCATTTTGTTGTGGTTGTTGTGTTTTGTATAGTGCTGGGGATTGAACTCAGGTACCTGTGTGTATGAGGCAAGCACTCTACCCCTCAGTCCCATTCCCAGGTCTAGAGATTTGCTGATGACCCTGTTGGATGAGTCCTTGGGCTCACTGCAGGTCACTGCAGGGCTCACTGCGCAGTGCGGGCCTGGGGGAGAGAGTACAGATTCTTGGGCTAGACTGGGGTTGGATCCTGACTGTGTTACCTCCTAGCCTGTGATTCTGAGCAAATGATTTAAAATTGTGGAGCCCCCATGTTTAAATTTTAACCTGTGGACGTAAGAGGAGAATCTAGTTATAAGATTGTTTTGAGAATTGAATCAGTTAAGGCACTTAACTGCATTTAGAACACAGCCTAGTACAAAGTAAGCACACCCTCAAAGGTTTTAGCTCATCTTCAACATACTTTTAAATATATAAATAGATAACATATATTATATATAAGTATATATAACATATACTATGTATGTTAATATATAAGTGTATATATATCTATATATCTATATATATAGTGAGTTAAAAGTTGCTTACCAATCTGGGGTCAATTTCTTCATTAAGAACAGCTTCGTTCTTTATGAGTGCTACCCTTTGTGCAAATCGGCAAGTAGATATGGACTCCTAAAAGACAAAAGAACGTCTTAAAATATTATGGCGTAAGAATATTTCTCTCCAGATAAAACTTAATTTTTATTCTTAGAGGGAAAAGAAGACACATGCCTAAAGGGTGGTATATTTAAAAAAAAAAGACAATGAAGAGTCCTGGCTCTAAATTAAGGAGCTTTGCTTTAGGACATTATTTGATATAAAAATTAGGTTTGGCTTAATAAAATGACTGATGTCAAAATTATAGGAGACCCTGAGGTCTTAGATAGCAGCTGGGTCTATATTTTCAACTATAGCTCTCTCCCTCCCTCTCCCTTCCTCCCTCCCTCCCTCCCCTTCTCTCCATCTCCCTCTCCCTTTCCCTCTCTCCTCCCTCCCTCCCTTCCTCCTTCCCTTCCTCCATTCCTCCCTCCCTCCCCCTCCCTCTTCCCACTGTCCCCTCCCCCTCCCAGGTGCTGGGGCTGGAACTCTGAGCTTGGGTTCTCTCCCTGAGTTCCTTTTGCTCAAGGCTAGTGCTCTACTACTTGAGCCACAGTGACACTTCTGGCCTTTTCTGTGATTAATTGGACATAACAGTCTCATGGACTTTCCTGCCCCGGCTGGCTTCAAACTGGGATCCTCAGATCTCAGCCTCTTGAGTAGCTAGCTAGGATTACAGGCATTTGAGCCATTGGCTCCTGGCTGTTTTTGCTTTCTGCCTGTCCTGGAGCTTGAAATCTGGCCCTGGGCACTGTGCCTGAGCTTTTGCACTCAAGGCTAGTGCTTTATCCCTTGAGGCACAGATCCACTTCCTACAGCTCTCTTAAACCAAATATATATAGAGAGAGATTTATTGACCTGTTGGTCAGTCTGTCCTTCTGTCTGTCTGTCCATTCATCTACATGTGTGTGTGTGTGATAATCACATTATATACCACAACCCACAAACATGAAAGACTACAAAATGGATCTCTATATGGATAAAAGGTCCTCACCACCAAATGCTGGGGCCTTCATCTGGGGGCAGGGGCACAGAAGGGGGACAGAAGCATGCTGTTGCTTTCTGCTGTCCTCTTCTGGAAAGTGTCTGGATTACCCATTAAATTGAAATGCACGCATGCGCGCGCCATAAGCTAGCCCTAAAATGTCACAGAAAAGCCAGTCAGCAGCAGCCCCTGCCCAGGTCCTGCCCTCTCCCCGTCCAGGAACCAGTCTCCAGGTATCATCAAGGCATTCCGGAGCAACACTGAGCAAGACGAGTTGATAGGTCGCTTCTTATTTACATGGCTGAGAAAGAACCAATTGGCAGGCCCACCGCAGAATCGCAGGAGGCTTCTTGTAATCATAGGAAGTCAGTTCTCATGGGCTGAGGGTAGGCGATTGCAATAGTGGCCAGCAGCCGAAGCTGCGGACTCTGTGGTGTGTGTGCCTCCGAAGAGGGAAAAGATGCAAACTCCCCAAGCAGCCCCCCAACTCCAGCTCGCAAACTAAGAATAGATACCCCCGGTGGACTAAGATCTCCAGAAAGAAGGACCAACGTACGTCGATGTTCCTTTTCTCCAGGGACAGCGTGGCGATCATGGTGGTCATGCAGTTGCCCCCCAGGCTGTCCCGCAGCACGCTGGTCATCATGGAGTTCCGGTAAGGGATGTGTGAGCGGTGTTTCTCTGAAAGGGCGATGATGACCTGTGCAAAGCAGGAAAACCATGGCGTCACCTTGGCAGAAGGGCAAACAACGGAGCTGCAACAGCGACACAAACACAGAGGCGGAGTAACGACGTGCTGCTGACATGCACAGCCCAGGCACAGAATAAACACTGCGGCAAGAAGCTTCAGTCTGAAAATGGTGAAGATGGTGCAAAGTAAACGAAGCGTCACCGGAACATCGCAAAGCTGGCGATTGTTGGACATGTGACATAACTTGTGTAGAATTGGACAGACTATTGTTCAGTTCATAGCCACTGGAAAATTGGTCTAAAAGGCTCAGTGACCATGCCTGATTACTTTAATCCTATCAGAGTGGAGCTGCAGGCTCCGTCTCCAAGACGTAAGAGGCAGATCGGTGAAGCGGGGCCTTGGGAAGCCGTCTCGAATGAGGCTGAGATCTCAGACTCTGATGGAAGATTGTCCACATCAAAGTCCTTGTGGGGGAAATGTAGCTCAATGCCTCACCTCTGTCTCCTCATATGTAAAACTGGGCTCAAAACAGTTCCTACCTCTGAGGAAGTTGAGATGATTAAGAGCTAAAAAACGCACAGTGCGAAGAGTATGACTAGCCTCTGAGCACTGTCTACGTGTTTGCTGACACTGGAAGGGGCTGAGGAACTTGTCTTGGCTTATCTAGGGCTTGCTCATCCCAAGCTTCTGAAGTAGATCCTAGGAAGGTTCTAGGTGGATGGATGAATGTATAGGTGTTATTGGACAAAACTTGCTGGGACCAAAGTGGCAGTGGCCTACACCTGTAATCATTGCTACTCAGGAGGCTGAGATCTGAGGCTCGTGGTTTGAAGGACTCTTATCTCCAATTAACCAGCAAAAAGCCAGAAGTGGAAGTATGGCTCAAGGCATAGGGCACCAACCTTGAGCAAAAACCCAAGAGACCATGAGGCACTAGGTTTAAGTTCCAGTTTCAGCAAACACACACACACACACACACACACACACACACACACACACTCGTTCTAGTGTCTGCTGTCCATTGCAAAGTGGCTGGCGTGAGTCACCATGGAATGTGACCTCAGTCCATCCCAAGATTCTGACTCCTAAACACACCTGGCACACCTGCCACTGCTCTCCCGCTGTCCAGCTGTGGAGCTGGCTGACCACAGCCTTCCTGACTCATTTAGCTTACAAAACAGATGGGAGAATGGTTCTGTGAAGACAGTTTTCAACAAAACATAGAACTACAGCCCCAGTCTCACCTTACACAATGCACAAATGACTAGAGATGTTTCTACACACAATCCTGTGCTCTCCTACTCAATGATCACCTTTTTCCTTCCTTCCTTCCTTCCTTCCTTCCTTCCTTCCTTCCTTCCTTCCTTCCCTTCCTTCCTCCCTCCCTTTCCCTCCTCCTCTACCTCTTCTCCTTCTTCTTCTCCTCCGCCTCCTCCTTCTGTGTGTGTGCTCATGTGTGCGCACGCCAGTCTTGTGCACTCTCTGAGCTTATTTTGTTCAAGCTTCTTGTTAGTGCTTCCCACTCGAGCCACGGTTCTACTGTTGGTGTTTTTTTGGGGGGGGGAGAGAAGGATATTTTATTGGAGGTAAGAATCTCACAGACTTTTCTGCCCATGCTGGCTTCGAGCTCTGATCCTTAGGTCTCAGCCTCCTGAGTAACTAGGATTACAGGGGTAAGCCTGTGTCTGGCTCACAATCTCACTGGCAACCATCACTTTTATAGCCTGAAAGATGAGGCTTTTATACCTACCCCTCTCTATGCCTTCTTTCCCCCCCAGCTGCAGTCTGAGCTGACAGAGCTCCCTCAACCTCTGCATGCTCCTAAGGCCAGGCTCCATCCTCCCCTTCTGTTCCTATTGGCTTTGGCCCTCATGGTGTATCAAACTCTGAATGCCCCCCACACCACTATTAAAAGGGAGGCCCCTCTTGTTTTTGTTCCTAAAGCATTGGCTTCCAGCTAGGGCTCCACCACTTCAAGCCACAGGTCTACTTCAAGTATTCTGGTGGTTATCTGGAGATAAGAGTCTCACAGATTTTCCTGCCCCTGGCTTTGAACCCTGATCCTCAAATCTAAGCCTCCTGAGAAGCTGGGATTACAGGTGTGAGGCACCCAACTGGCTTTCTATCTTGATGTCTTCCCAATATATATCCTGGATCTCAATCTCCTCAGCATCGCTATATCTTCCATCCAGATTTCTATGCTTGTGTTTCTCTCCTCTCTTTTCCCATGACAGGTACTTTCCCAGGTCTTCCCTGGCAGCACTATGCTCCTAGTTAATTGGGCTAAACCCCAGCCATTAACCTTGATTTGCCCCCATTCGAACATCCAGTTCACCAGCAATGGCTCATGGTACCCACACACCGTACCCAGAATGGGCCTCTCTTGCCACTGCTCTAGTCCACGCGTACAAGATTCTTTCTTAGAACAACTGCGTGAGGCTTTGAGTCAGTCTCTCTGCTTCTACTTCTGCCCATCCACAGACTCTTCTCCATACAGCAGCCAGAGGAATCTTTGTAAGATGTGAGTCACACCAGGTCACTGCCCTGCTCATGACCTCCGGTAGCTCCCTAAACGTTTCGTATACAACCCCGGTCCTGTGTGACCTCTCCTCGTACCTGTCCATCTGGCCTCACCATATTCCTTTTGCCTGCCACGGCCTTCGTGTTGTGTCAGAACCTTTGAACTTGCTTTTCTTTTTACCTCAAATGCCTCTGCTCTGGACTTCCATGCAGCTTCCTACTTCTTGTCATTCAAATCTCTGTTTACATTTTGTCCCCTCATGAGCGCTTTTCAAATAGAACACAGCCATCTCCAGTTGACTACGTTATTTTGTTTTCTTCTAGTATATGCCACTATTTAGAATTGTGTTTGTTAACTCATATACTGTCAGTCAGACTTTCTGCTTGCTCTCCAAGGCCAGAAATGTCACCTCTCTTAACTTCACAACTCTGTGAACCGACTGAACAGTGCCTACCCAGTTCTTGGCACATGTGGCAGAAACTAAGGGGTCTCACTCTGCTCTCGGGATAATTCCTTGTCTAGTTTGATCTCCTACAAAACCACGTTTTCCACTCTTCTTTCAAGTCATATTTTGTATAAGGTAGCCCAAGTGCCCAGCCACCTCTGGTGGGATCCAGAGGTGAGCACTGAGAGGAAGATTAGACTATTGCAGAGTGTGGTGGGCAGGGACAGTTGTGGTAGTTCCTGGAATCTAAGGCTTAACGTCCTACGGGCCAAGTGGGGCTAGCAGTCGAGTGTTGGAGACCACTTCGGTGGCACTGTTAGGTGTGTCTTCTGATTGCTGTGCTCTCTGCTGGGTTGCAGCCAAGCCCAGCTCTCTGGCTTTTCTTGAGATTCTTTATGTTTAGTAAACTGTGCTGCTTAAAATAGCTGCTATGGAGTTTCCGGTTGGCGACTAAGCAATCTGATCAATATGGCATGTGCGGGACACATTTTTGTGAAGTGAAGGAATGAAGGAAAGCAGTGTGTGAAAGTTGGGGGAACTGTCTCGGTGTCATTGGAAAGGAAGAAGACACACAGCTGACTCAAGCTAAGTGGCAAGGGGCGGTAAGCAGAACGCCAGGCCCCAAAAACCAAGCGGACAAATTAAACATCCAGAACAGGCAAGGAAGGGCCAAATACCAGCTACTACCACAAACAGGCAGGGACTGGTGTGACGTGTCCAGGGAAAGCAGTGAGATTGTTTATGCAATCACCCATTAGACACCTAACGGTTCTCCAAGTACTTTAAAGTTCTTTTCACGAAGCAGATATCATAACAATGTTTTCCCTCCTCTAGGAAACACCGATATCTTTTCTACTCAATGGCTTTATTGACAACTTATTTAACGCGAGGAAGAAAAGGCTCATGGAGCTTCTGTTGATACTAAATTGTATGTTAGTAAACTCAATTTTGGCTGCAAGTAAGGAAAAAAAATTAACTGAAAATGGTTTTGGTCACGAGGGACACTTATTGGTGGAATGATTAAAATAGCAAAAGCTCAAGCCAGGCCCTGGTAGCTCACGCCTGTAGTCCTAGCTACTCAGGAGGCTGAGATCTAAGGATTGCAGTTCAAAGCCAGCCCTGGCAGGAAAGTCCGGGAGACTCCTGTCCCCAATGAACCACCAGAAAACTGGAATGGCACTGTGGCTCAAAGTGGTAGAGCACTAGCCTTAGGCAAAAAGAGCTCAGGGACAGTGCCCAGGTCCAGAGTTCATGCCCCGTCACCAACCAACAAAATAATAATAATAAATAAGAAAGGTTCTAGGTGAGAAATAACCTGAAAGGAGCTAGGGGTGTGGCTCAGTGGTAGCATGCCTCTCCACCACCAGGACGTGGTTTTGTCTTCCAGGTGGTAGAAGTTATCCTTCTCATAGCCGCAGGGTGGTTGGGTAATGCTCCATGTATTAAAGTTTATTCATAACTCTGGTGAGATTGTCTTTCCTGGTTGTCAAATTAGCATTGAGCTTCTCTAAGGACCACCTTGACCCTTGGTCCTCCCTTTAACCACTCTACCCAGGAGAAAGTCTCCAGTCCACTCAGACCAATCAGGAGCTGCTCCTAGTTTTGAACAGGCCTTTGCAACTCCCTCCTAGAATGGACACTGCAGAAGTCATTCCAGTATCCTCTCCAGAAAAATGAATGCTAAAATTGAAGAGATGACTTTAAAAAGTGAAGTAAGCTGGGTCCTGGAGGCTCATGCTGTAATCCTAGCTACTCAGGAGGCTGAGATCTGAGGATCATGGTTCAAAGCCAGCCTGGGCAGGAAAGTCCACAAGACCCTTATCTCTAATTAACCACCAGAAAACCGGAAGTGGTACTGTGGCTCAAGTGGTAGAGTGCTCACCTTGAGCTGAAGAGCTGAGGGACAGCATCCAGGCCCAGAGTTCAAGCCCCATAACAAACAACAATAACAAAAAAAGTGAAGTAAGCTCAGCACAATGATGTATACTGTGGAGTCCTAGCTACTTGGGAGGCTGAGATTGGGAGGATTATAGTTTGAGGTCAGCCTGAGTAAAAGGAACATTGTATGTCAACAGAAAAATCTAGGATAGTGGTGTGTATTTGTAACCCCAGCTACAAGAAGATGCCCAGGTCAGCCTGGGCAGAAAGGTAAGACCACATCTCAAAAATGACCACAGCAAAAAGGCCTATGGGCGTGGCTCAGGTGGTAGAGTACCTGCCTACTAAGGGCAAGACCCTCAGTTCATACGCTAGTACTTTCTCCTCAAAATGAAGTAAATAAAGGCAGTAACCCTTGTTAGAAGAATTTGGAGTGAGAATCTGGCTTACCATTTGTGTGATCTTAGGCAAATCTCTAAAATCTACTTAGCCTTCATTTCCTCACCTGTAAAAATGGGATTCTAATGCCTGCCTGTCTGTCTTGGAGAGATTTTTCTTTTGGTCAGTTGTGGGGCTAGAACTCAGAGCCTGGGTGCTGTCCTTGGCCCTTTTCACTCAAAGCTGGTGGGTTACCACTTTGAGCCACAGCACCACTTCCAGTTTTCTGGTGGTTAACTGGAGATAAGAGTCTCATGGACTTTCCTGTCCGGGCTGGCTTTGAATTGCCTTCCTCAGATCCAGTCCTCCTGAGTAGCTAAGGTTATAGGCTTGAGTCCAGGCTCCCAGCCTGGCGAGATTTTTTTTTAAAGGTCAAGAAAGATAATATCTGAGCTCATTCTTAGTAAGATAGAAAGCACTAAGAGCTGTGGAAGCGTCTGGGAACTGTCAGTTCTTAGTGATGCTTTTTGGAGACTGATTTTTACCTTGTAAATACAGGCCTGGGCCATTTGTTTGGCTGAGGAATTCACATGGGTGTCTCTGCTCTGACTGGGAAGACCTCAGTGAGCACCGGCCACTTGGGGGTAGACTCCCAGCTGCCAAATGACCCACAAGGGGCGGGGAGGGGGGAGAGGGACAGGGAGGGGATGGCTGGTGTGGGGTTTCTGGGGCTCATCCAATTTGCCAGGAAACCAATGATCTTCTGAAATGCACAGGGGTAAGGAGGAAGCATATAACTTGCCTTATATATATTTTTAATGCTAACTTCTATTTTTGATTTCTTGTATAAATACAATGCCAGATGCTCCTGAAAGCATTCTGTGAGTGACAAAGAGCAGAAGCTCACAGTATACCTGATCACAGCCCTAGGGATCTACGAGTGAGGGGCTGGTATCAGTCACTCCACTTAACTGTGTCATGAAGTAAAGAGACTTTCCTTTAAAGTGCCCAGAAGGGCATGGTGAATTATCCTCTGAAGAACTGAAAGGTTTTTGGAATGGCTCTGACTAGAACTAGCACCATTAATTTTTCTGCTGAACAAAACCCAAGCAGTGGGAGCCAAATGGAAACCCAGACTCTGAACCAATCTGACTTGCGATGCGTTACTGGCCGAAGGCAGCCCCGGGACTGAATTCTGAAGTGGTGCAGAGCACGCACTCGCTGCCCAGTGGTTTCTCACAGGTCACGCCAGGGGCACTCGGGTGAGGTTTCCAGCTAGCGGGCGCATGCGCGGCTCCCTTCCCTCTCCTCACACGAACTCCTTGTCCACGGCTAAAACGTACCCTGTTATTGTGGCTTCAAATGTTTTTGAGGAAAGGTTTTGGAAAAAAGCACTGCATACACAAGGAGAGCTCCAAAACCAACCAACCACACTCTGGCAAAAGGCAAGTTATTTACTTATGAACATGGCGTGGTGCCTTCGACTCAGACTGGCTGTGTCTCCCCCCTCCCCCCACCCCCTTCCGTCACCTGGAGCAGGTGTGAGGTCTTGCCACTGTGTGGCCAAGATGGTTATTAGAATTCTGCCTGGAGTTTCTAAATCAATGCAGGCGAAATCAATGCCAGACTACTCGTTGGTCCATCTCTATCTTAGAATTAAAAAAGAAATTATCCAAGTAGTTGAACGAAGGGGTTTCATTCAACATGTCAGTTTATGAATGTGATGCATCTTGTTCAGTGTCATCCCTTTCTTCACTCTCCTCTGCCTTCTCTCCCAGCCCCGCCCACCCCCTCCATTCACCTCTATCTTTTATGCTAACACCAAGAAATGGACGATGTAATTAATCACAGACACTCCAATGTGTTTCTATGATGGAGTTTACTTGTGTTGCAAGTGTGGGTTCGTGTGCTTTTCTGTTTGGTCCTCCTGAGTCGTGCATCTTCCCGGTGCCTAACAAAGCTCCTAGCACAAGCTAAGATTCGATCACAAGCTAATGAAGGAAGGAAGGAGTGAAGCTAGCAAAGTTAATGATGCAAAATTATGTGGCAGCCCCATTCTCCTTAGCTATACAATGAAGTATCCCATAAGGAGAACTGGATTGTAAACATTTAGAATTATGCTACGGCATTAAATATCCTCTCGTTTTTTAATAGTCTTATTATTTAGACTCCTTGGTTCCCTCGACTGTCTCTGAGTGCAATTCCAAATTTTCTCTCCCATCCTTTAACTTGCCTAGACTTACTCGGCCGTACCGATCACACCTCCATGTTTCATATTTATGTCTTTTCTCCTTGTGCTGCTCTCCTTCTCTCCCTGATCCCATGTGTCTCTGAAGGCACTCGGATCTCAGGGTAAATCGCTATCAGCTGCTGTGATGCCGTGGGTGAAAATGAAACCGAAGACTTACGGAGAGCCAAGGGTCAGAGGCATTCCACTGACAGTCCACCCTGGGAGTGCAGCAAGGATAGGCTCTTAGTTCCCAAGGGCCTGACCTGCTCTGCCCCCACCCTCTCCTGACTCACTCCCACTCATTCTGTAAGTCTCTGTTTAGTGTCAGGTCTGTAGAGAAATGCTACTAACGTTCACCTCCTCGGTCTAAGTCAGATCCCCGTTCTAAACTCTCCTCACACCTTTTCCTTTCTCAGCACCACTCTCACCTGACTTAAAGTTTGATTACATACATAATGTCACCTGCCTGATGGCTGCGTACGAATGCCGCTCTGCCTGCCTCAGACCATGAGCTCTTTGGGGAAAGACCATTTCTATTTTCATTCACCACTGTTCCCTCTGTGCCTAGCACAACGCTCTGTATAGTGATAAATATTCACTAGATAATGAATGGCAGAGAAAGTGAAAAGCCACACGGCCGTCTAGACTAAGTCTGAAGAGAAGGGAGAGAAGTGAAGGGAGACATGGTTTTAGGGATAGATAGAAGCTTGCTAAGGTTGTTAGAAGAAAAAAGAAAAGAGGATGTCGGGGCAGAACATTTCCCTCCTGTGATTACACTTGGCGGCAATTTAGCTGATGAATGCAATTTTGTATGAAAAGATGGACAATAATGGGAATTAAAACTGTACCGCCATCTGAAACCAGTAGATACATAATTTTATCGAAATGAAGCACTTGGAATATAATTCATTATGTTTTCCTATCACTGTCCATTAAAGGGAAAAATGCTCTGTGAACTATCAGGAGTCTGAGTAGTGTGGAATAATAAAACAAGAGAGAGCTTAGGGCTGCTCACTCTTGTCAAAAGCACTGCACAGACCGGAATGCCAGGCAGGCCTAATCTTCATATGCCGCATTGCTGAGATTCATCTGGTCAGAGCCTGGCCCTGTGCTTGTACAGACAGACACCCATGCAGACAGATGCCCGTGCAGACAGACTGCCGCAGTTTCCTCTCAACCAGCTTTGTCAGCTGACGTGACCACTGTAAAGCACTCAGCATCCGTCCTCAAAGCATTCGTTAGGCAGCTGAAGAAAGGAGCCTTCTTCCTCCCCTCAACTCTCGACACCAACATTTGCAAACATTCCTTCTGCCTCATCAATATTTTACCTCGTTCTCTCTCTCTTAAGAGTTTGGAAAGTGTTATCTTTAACATTCAACCCATAGCTCTTATACTCACGGCTCTGAAAGGCGCTCAAGAAATCATCTAATCCAATTCACTTGTTTTACAGCCAAGGGTGTGCTTTCTGGGAAGATTTATTTACCTAAATCTAAAGGCACTTGCTCTGCCACCAGAGCCAACTTCAAACAATAAACACAGAGCCCAAGCTGGGTTGGACTGTAGTAGTAGGCTTGGAGTGGAGGTAGGGATGGAACCAAAGGCTAAGGGAACCAATCGCAGGGCAGAATTACTGAGTAGACGAAATCACTAGAAGCTGTGTCAGTTAGAGTCTCACTGTAAGTCTCCTCACCTGGAAAAGCAGGCAACGTGGGCTGTTTATTTTACAGCGATCACAACAATGCAAGAAGGTAGTAAGTGTCATAGGCAGAGAGTGAAGTCTCAGTTCAAGTCCTCCCCTACCACTGGCAGTGAGGGGGATGGGAAGGCCTCAGATGACTTGAATTCTTCCTCTCTGTTCACTAGAGAACACAATGAACACCCAGAAAGCCAGGATATTGTGAGGCTTCAGTGATGTGGTACAGACAAGAAGCTAGGGGGCACTTGCCCCTCCCCCCCCCGTTTTCATTGGAGTGTTATTCATTATAGCCAGAGGGTAGAAATGCATCAGAGGAGGGGCAGACTGCCAAAACGAGAGGCATACAATCCAATATTATCCAGTGTGAAGGAGGAATGAGAATCTGACCTGTGCCACAGTGTGGATGAACCTGGAAGACTTTATGCTACTTCAAATAAGATAGACATAAAAGGGAGTCAGTTCGTGGTTACGCTTCTGAGAAGCCCCTAGAAGAGTCAACGTTATAGAGACAGAAAAGTAGAAGTTACCTGGGGCTGAAGACATAAGGGAGAGGGAGCTCTTGTTCCATGGGTTCAGTTCCCATTTGGGATGGTTAAACATTCCCAGAAAGTGCTGGTGGTAATGGCTGCACAGCATTTGTGAACATATTTAATGCTACTGAGCTATTCACCCACAGTGATGAAAATGATGAATTCTGTGATATATGTATGTATATAGACACACACACACACACACACACAATTACATTGGAAAAGAACTCCAAGATGTCATTAGAATGCCTGATACAAAGTTGGTGCCACACTCGAGGCTGCAGTTAGGTCCCATTCCAGCCCTCTTACCTGCTCTAAGTAGTGCAGTGACAAGTTGATGTACTTGGCCTCTGTGAGGAGCTGGCCCCCGACCCCCGTCTTTGCCACACGCTCTGAACCAGCCAGGTCCACCAAATGCAGCTTGGCATGCCGCACAGTCGCCGGTCCTGGCTCTTTACTCGATAAGTGAACGGTGAAGATGCAGTGTGAACGGGTTGAAGCTTGGTTCATGGGAGTCTGTCAAAAAGAAGTTGGGAGGCAAAAACGGATTTGAACAAAATGAAGTTCCACCACTATCTGAAGATTTAAATTCATATTTCGAATGATAAGACTTTGCCCCGGAAGCGGATGCTAGCACATGGAGTAAAAATACTTGCAGCCGAGAACCTGAAAGGGCGTTCTTTCCCCTGCATTGGGTGATTGGGAGCAGATGTGGATGAGCAGATTGGAAAGTGACAAAGGAGTTTGGAGGCGGCAGGTGGAGTCTTCTCACCGAGATGATAACTTTGGTTTGTTACTCAACTACAATTCATCCCTTAAGCTCAGCCATGTTAAAAATGCTTAATGTAATCCTCTGGAAAAGAGGTGAGTACGTGTGCATTAAGGAAGTGCAGTTGGCCACCAGTGACTCACCCCTGTAATCCTAGCTACTCAGGCTGGAGTCTGAAGCCATGCAGTGTGAAGCTAGCCTGGCAACACAATACCAAGAGACTCTTATCTTCAATTAACCAGAAAAAAAAAAATTCCAGGAGTGGAAGTATGCCTCACACATGTGGTAGAGTGCCAGCCATGAGAGAAAAAACCCAAGCAGGAGTAATGACACACACACAAAAAGAGAATTCATTCGCACAATTATAAACACAATTCACAGACATCTGACACTGAGCTGAAGGTCCTAGCCCAGTAATAAACAACAAGAAGAAATAAAAATCATACCAATTTGCTGGGCACTGGTGGCTCACGCCTGTAATCCTAGCTACTAAGGAAGCTGAGATCTAAGGATCATGGTTCAAAGCCAGCCTGGGCAGGAAATTCTGTGAGATTCATCTTGAATAAACCATTCAGAAAACCAGAAGTGGCACTATGGCTCAAGTGGTAGAGCTCTCGCCTTGAGCTGAAGAGCTGAGGGACAGCGCCCAGGCACAGAATTCAAGCTCCATGACCAAAAACAAACAAACAAACAAAAAAAACATACCAATAGGAAGAGATTTAGAAGTATACAGGAAAATACAGAAGCACATCATAACTAACTCAAAGTGCTAGTGGATTCTTTAATACATAACACAGAAAAGTTATTCAAATATTTAACCAAATAACCCAAATATAGTGGCTTATATGACAAAACCTATCACAAAGTTAAAAATGGAAAGAAAGGGACTGGGATGGTGGCTCAGGGGTACAGTGCTTGCCTTGCATGCATGAGGCCCTGGGTTTGATTCCTCAGTACCACATAAGCAGAAAAAGCCAGAAGTGGCGCTGTGGCTCAAGTGGTAGAGCACTAGCCTTGAGCTGAAGAGCTGAGGGACAGTGCCCAGGCCCAGAGTTCAGGCCCCACGACTGACAAAAATAAATAAATAAATAAATTGAAAGAGATATTTGCAATACATGGGGTAAAAGATTAATTCTTGAAATAAATAATTCTCACAAATCAATATAAAAAATCTCAGGAAAATATGAGCAAAAGACACAGAATCCACAAAGAGGCAATCTGAAAATGACTAATGAATATTGGAAAAGATGCTGGAAACTATAAACAATGAGACCTATGTAGCTTGGATAAACTCGTTCAATCCCATCAGGCTCAAATTCTTTATGGGCATGCATGCAGAAGATTGATGGTTTTGTATAATGTTGATGCGAATATAAATTAAGAACCTTGTGATAAAAGAGGCCTGTAGGCCTGGCTCCGGTGGTAGAGCACCAGCTAATCAGGCTAGCTCATCAAGGCCCAATGCCCTGAGTTCAACCCTTGACACCATCAAAAAATAGAAAAAAAGAGAAGGCTTTCTTTGAGAGCAACCTGGCCATATGCGATAATTCTGCAAATGCCTATAACCTACAACCAAGGAAGAAAACTACTGGATACACTTCCAAAAAAGAAATTTTGGAGGCTAGAGATCTGGCTGAAGTGGTAGAGTGCTTGCCTAGCATGTGTGAAGCCTTGAGTTCAGAGAACCACATCCTGACAACAAAATTAGGAGCTGGCACACACACCAATTAGGACATTCATTGCTGCATGACGTGTGACAGTAAGATGCTGTGGAGTTTCCCTGACTATAAAAGTGATATTACCTCCTGCTTGTGGACTTGTGAGTCCATGAACCTGAAGGATATCACAAACTCATGATGTCAGGGCCTTCTTTGAAGGCTGGAAGGAAAAGGCCAACCAAGAAATATGAGCTCTTTTTTTTTTTTCCTGAAAGGTACTATTTCTTTTAATTTAAAAATTGTAAGAAGCATGCTGGGTGCTGGTAGCTCATACCTGTAATCCTAGTTGCTCAGGAGGCTAAGATTTGAGGATCATGGTCCAAAATCAGCCTGAGCAGGAAAGTCTGTGAGATTCTTATCACCAATAAACTACCAAAAAGGCTGAAAATGGAGCTGTGGCTCAAGTGGTAGGGCAAAAAAAGCTCAGGCACAGCACTTAGGCCCTGAGTTCAAGCCTCAGGACTGGCGCGCGCGCACACACACATACACACACACACACACATTTAAGAAGCAAATTCTAAGTTGTAAACACACTGGATGCTGGTTACATGGTCACAGTATTAAATATTATTTTTATTTTAAAGTTTTTAATTCTCCAGAGGAAAGAAATTAATCTAAGGTAGAAGTGAGAAGTTAGCAGTACCATCCCCTCAAACAACAAAGAACAAGGAATATTCCAAATGAATATTCATAACTCTAACTTTGCAAAGAAAAAAGAATTTCATTATGGATACATATGTATGCAAATAGAGTAATGCATTTGGATGCTATTTCAACCAGACATTTTTTTGGTAAATATAAATTCTTTGTATCTACTGTGGTTGATGTACACCCGCTAGTAAAATACACAGATGTCCAAATGCTGTCATAGTTTTGGTGATGATGATGTAGCTAGTGAGTGAAACAGGCTGAAAATCTGGCCCATTACTCATTGCCATAATAATTGTATCCAAACTGAGCCAGTGTGTGATTTCGTTTGCTAAAGAGGATCAGCAAATAACTGTGCCTGTAAAACCGCAAACTCAAATTTAGCATCTAAGTTGAGGTGTTTTGGAAGTGAGTGCAAGTTATTTGCAGAACTTAAACACAGGTTCCATTTTCCTGTATACTCACACAACAATAAATGGCACTATATAGTGATGAAAACCAAATTAACAATCAAATAATACAGAGAATAGTTTTGGCACCGTCTTTGCCTTCAAAGTGGTTACAAGCACACAGAGACCCCTTATGATTGTTGGAATCATCTGGGTGTAACTATTTTAGAGGAATACGAGAGTTCCAAAAGATAACAATGAGTTCACACTGGTAATCCCAGCTACTCAGGAGGCTGAGATCTGAGGATGGTAGTTCAAAGCCAGCCCGGGCAAGATAATCTGTGAGACTTTTACATCTGATTAACCACCCAAAAAAGCTGGAATTGGAGCTATGACTTAAGTAGTATAGCACAAGCCTTGAGCAACAGGGCTTAAGAACAGCACCCAGGCCCTGAGTTCAAGCCCCAGTTCTGACTAAACAAATCAATACATAAATAAATAAACAAAACTGCCTTTCCGGATTCTGTAATTAAAGTGCAGAATTGTATACCGAAGGAGATCATGAGTACAGTTTTGTAATGTCTCAGAAATATTTTCTGCATGAAATAGTGGTTGGTGTCGTCTTAGACAGAAGTTTCTTAAACCTCAAGTGTCACTCTCTGTGCGTAGCTGTTTGAGTGTGATTGGATATGCCGGCCGGCGTCTGTTCTGTGTTCTCTTAGGGATGTCATTATGTCTCGTGGGCATGTCTGTTTGCTTGTCCTTTTAAAGGTAAAACTGTATTAAAGCATTTTTGAAAGTGCCTGCAAACAGATGGCACCATTTAGGAAGATTCATTCAAATCTGAGCACATATTTTAAACAAATGTGTTTTTGGCACTGGGTTGTGCTTTTGGGAGAATTCTCGGGATGATTAATTGTCTGCATGCAGAGAGCGATCACGTTTTTCTCTCTGTCTATGTAGCTAGCTGTGCTGGGCAGGGCAGAGAAAGGAAGAAAAATGTAAGAGCCAGGCCTTACCCTCAAGGAACTTGTAATCTAGTCAGGGATGTGAGCCAGATTCCATGAAAGAGACAGGCAGGAAGAGGGAAAGGGAGTAAAATGAGGAAAAGGCAAAATGTGAGAGGAAGAAAGTGACCTGTTAGGTTTTGTTGTTTTCCTGGAGCCTCTTGAGCCTTTAGCTCATGCCCGGTCCCTCATCCTGTATCTCACACCTTCATCCCCTAGACACACCTGAGGGCCGGCCTGGTCCCTCACCTGGAAGCTCCTGCCCTCTACTCCTGTCTGGTCTCCTGAGCCAAATGCTCTCCAGGTATTTCTCCTCTCCCAAACTGCTATACTGTATGGCTCCTGTCCCTCAGTGGGTGTGTCCGAAGATATGGCTGGCATATTCTTTCCCCTGGGGAGCCCCAGTCCTTACTGGACAGACTGCCGCATAGAGAAAACGACACATGGAAAACCTGAAGAATTTGGTGTAGGTGGCCTGCTTTCAAGTCCAGCTTCTGTCCATGGCTTGAAAACAGAAAAGCTTAAGCAATTTTTCTGTTTGTTGTTGAAAGCATAAGTAAATTGACATGGAATAAGTTTGGTTTTCATTCCTCTAAGATGCCAGAAGGGATCCACTTTGCTACTAGGAAATACACTGATAACAAGTGTATTACTGAGTTGTGAAGCGGTGTGAACTGTTCATGGTCATATTAAAGCCCACCATGGCTCAGATGTCTCTCAAGCTCTTATTTCCCGCCTTGGTCTCTGGAAACTAGGCCGTGTGTGCAACAGCTTTCCGAGGATTGTCAAGGAAATGCCCTGTCAGTTTCTCCAACATGCTCCTCCAGTTAATCACAGGGCTTTCCCTCCCTCTGCATCCCTTGAATTAAACTAATATGCTTCCTAAAACCAAAGATCCCTGTTTCTTATTAAGGTGTCTTCGGCAACTGATAATCAAAATCCTTTCAAGAATAACACGGGGACTTGAGTAACACATAGTCCTTCAAATGTAGCCCCACCATAGCAGTTGCATAGTACTTCCTGGAACCTGGGTTCCAGATCTAGCATTGTCAGCAAATAGCACATGAGGCATTATTACACCATTTCTGCTATAGCCTCCGTCTATACTATGAAATTTCTTTGGGAAATTATCACACACATACACACAACACACGAGTTTGTTCAATGGCTACATCTCACTAGTCATTGCTCCAACTTTATACTATCTTGGCTCTTCTTTTGTTTACTTTTGTGCCATTTTCACTGGAAAATATCTTGCTTATTCTCATCCAAATACTTTATAAGAACTTGAGTGGCAGGGAAGAACAATAACATCCCAAAATGATCACCTCCATCCTTGACCCTATTAGGCAACAGTGATGGGTATTTTCCAAATGGCCTCAATCCAGGTGCTTTCCTATGCTCTTTAGTCTCTTCTTTGTATCCCTGTGTTAATCAGGCTTCTGGTTACCATGGTAAAGACCTGAGGAGAACAATTTGAGTTCTTCAACTCATGGTTTGTGGGGGTTTCAATCCAGGGTTGGCTGGATCCAGGGCTGAAGGCAGAGTATCATGGGGTAGGATGTGTTGTAGAGGCTCACCTTTTAGTGGCCAGGAAGCAGTGAGGAAGGGCGAGGCAGGGATTCCTCCTTCTAAGTCCTTTTTGCTCTATGTGGCCCTACCATCGATTGGATGGTGCTGCCCCTACTCTAGCCAGCCCCCTCACCGGAGCTAACTGTCTCTTTACTAATCTCCCAGGCATTTGTCAGTCCAATTAGTTTGTCAATCAGGATTAGTCATCATAAATCCATCACTTTCCACCCGGACACCCAAGCAATCTCCCTTAAACTATACTTAATCTCTGAATAAAGACAATCAAAAACTCAGAATTCCTCTTAAAATGATACCATTATCCCGCATGAAACCCACAATGTGCTAATTCCTTCCCCCAAAGTCTCAACTGTTTCAGTGCTGCTCAAGCTCAAATCCCAAGTCTTCACTGAGGCTAAAACCAATATTTAGTTGTGAGCGCCTCTGAAATTCCAAAGACAGTTTACATCCTTTCAATAGACAAGGCTACAGAATGAACATCCTTTTCCCTTTCCATTTTGTGGAGGGGGAGGGGGCTTGAACTCAGGGCCTTGCATTTGGTAGGCAGATGTTCTACCACTTGTACCACACCCCAGCCCTTCCCATGTGGCGTTCTAAATGTTTAAGGCTGTGCTTCTAGCCCTTCATGGCAAACCTCACCCTTAACTAAGAAATACTTCATCTCTTCCCCCATTGGTTAAGTGGGTTCTTCTCCAGTTTCTCCCATGTAAAATAGACTGGCGTGGGAGGCTCACAATTCCCTGGATGGGTCTAAGTGAGGTACATTTTCTCTTTTTCTCAGAGCCTGAAAATGTGAGGCCTAACAAAACCTAGCTTGTGACTCGGTGCTTGCTCATGCACTTTCCTGACACACAGCCTGGAGTAAAATACTCCCAACTGGACGTCCTTCTATGAGAATTAATGACCCTAAATTTATTTCCCTTTCTGATCTTTCTCCTTATAAAAACATCTGGATTTTAGAAGAGTAATCAAGATGATCTTCTTCCCTTGCAAGATCCTAGGTGTTTTTGCTTATCTCACGTGTTGTCAAAATAGTTTTAGAAAAGAGGGAAAAAAAGAGACTAGGCACAGCAATTTTATTTAGGAGTTATCAAAAACTTGGGGGCAATATGGAACACATGAGAACGTTCTAGCAATTATGATTTCTATTGCTGATGAGAATAGCCTGTTATTTCTTTATATTTTTCCTCCCTAAGAAGTCTGGAATCCATTTGATGGGTACTTTATTTTCGTATCCTTAAAGATCTATCAGATGATTTAATTTAGGAACTGGATGTGATGATTCTGTTGAAGCTTTCTCTGTCAAATGTCAGGATTTGAGTGATTATTTCCCACTGGGCCATGTTTCCAAGGTTTGGCAAATAAAAGTCTGCAAAGTGGGGATATATATGGTAAATTGAGAAGGATTTTACCTACACAGTATCTTTAGTTGGATATATGTCCAGCAATATCACCTCTACCTACCATCCTGGTAGATTACACTAAAACCACTGGCATGAAGTTCTGCTCTCTGAACACTGAAAACTCTATAACCTCAAAGGGCCTGTCCTTCTTATTATTATTAAATAAAATGGACCTTAAGAAAAATCACCGGCCAGGCATGGGTTGCTCACACCTATAATCCTAGTTACTCAGGAGGCTGAGATCTGAGGATTGAGGTTTGAAGCCAGCAGCAGCAGAAAAGTTCTCATAATATTCTTATCTCCAATTAAAAACTCAAAAACCAGAAGTGGAGCTGTGGCTCAAAGTGTTAGATTGCTAGCCTTGAGCAAAAGACGTCAGGGACAGTACCCAGGCCCTAAGTTCAAGCCCCAGAGCTAACCAAAATAATAATAATAATAATAAGCACAGGTAAATTTAATCCTCAATAGCAGTAAGTTACTTTTCACACTTTCCACAGCTTCTACCACAGCTATTCTGTATATTTTAGAAAAGAGCCATTTCCCCCTAATTTTTATAAAATTCAGTCTCAAATGTAACACACATATAACTGGAATAATAATAATTTCAAGGTACAAGAGCTGACAAACTTCTTGAGAAGTTGTACCAGCTTATTCAAATCTCTAAGAATAAACCATTTCAGTGTGTGTAGTGCGCCTTCACCTATAGGTAAACTGGAAGTATCCTTCTCTATCTGGTGTTTGGGCAACTAAGACATTGTGACTGATGATATACCAGCAGAACTCCAATGTACATTGGGTAATTTTTGTTCTTGTGAAAGAAATTCTGTCACACTGAGACACAAACAATCACAAACAGACACAAGCTGGAAGACAATATCACTTCCAGAAGGGATGTTCAATGATAGAAGCACAGATGTTTAGTATTAGACATATTATTTAATGCTATTTTACCATCCAATCTCATTCTCTCTACGTTGTGAAGACCCTTCTATCCTCTCTGGCCATGAAAATCTCTTTGTGTGTGTTAGACCTGGTAAAACTCTAAATGACATGCCCAAAATACAGTTGGGTTCATCAGTGAAGTTTTGGTGGTTATTAAGACCCCTGTCTCCTTCTTTCTACCTTAGAAGCGGTACAAGGAAAATAGATCCAGGACAGCCCACTAAAGACTGAAAACATCGTGTGTGTGTGTGTGTGTGTGTGTGTGTGTGTGTGTGTGTGTGTGTGTGTACCAATTCATCCTGGGGCTTGAACTCACCTGGGCCTGGGTGCTGTCCTTGAGCTTCTTTGGCTCAAGGCTCATACTCTATCACTTGAGCCATAGCACTATTTCTGGCCTTTTCTGAATAGTTTATTGGAGAGAAGAGTCTCATGGACTTTCCTGCCTGGACTGGCTTGGATCATGGATCCTCAGCTTCCTGAGTAGCTAGGATTACAGGTTGAGCCACTAGTGCCTGGCTAAATCAATCATTCTTATTGCTAGCAGCATGTATCTACATCATCTCAATGTTATGAAGAAATAGCTTCACTCAGGCTAATGCTAGTCTTCTTTGCCCATTTCTTCCTTCCCCTTCTTTGATTTACTCTGCAGAGATACTGAGTTCTAAAGGCGATTTCCCCAAGACATCTCGTGGCTGCCATCCCAGTGGGAAGACAGCTTTCCCTTCCTCAGGACCACCAAAGCCTCCCGCTGAGTCCTGCCTGCCTGTTACCCTGGATTCTGGCTCTGAGTCATTTCTGGGTTAAGCCACCATCCCCTTTGGCTTCTCAAGTTGTCTCTCAATGAAACCACCTGCATGGAATTCCCTGTTTCAACTACACAAGCATGGTTTGTATTCCAGGCTGGATCCCGACTGACATACTCAGCTATGATTTAATAAATTCTTGCAAAAAATCATGCAGGACTTGTAGATTTTTTAAAAAGTTTGTGTGTTATTTTGCAAAGTTACAGGCAAGATATGACCCTTCCTGACACACATGAACCCTTAAACAATCAAATATACATTTTCAGCTACAACTCGTTACCTTTAAGCTTGCTCTTCTAACAATGGAATGTATACAACCCCGAGACCCAAATATTGCGCTGGTTTTCATTTGTCTGCCTGAAGAATCAGACCTATATCTTGTATTCAGTGCAATAACTAGCTCAGCCCAAATGCATTGCCTGTCAGCTTTTGTTTGTAAAACTGAGTGCACAGGCTGAGAGCTGGTGGCTCACATCTGTAATAAAGGTATAAAGTTTAGTGTTCAAACCCACCTCAGGCAGCAAAATCCATGAGACTTAACTCTAACTAATCACCCAAAACAGCTGGAGGTGGGGCTATGGCTCAAGTGGTAGAACACTAGCCTTGAGCTGAAAAAGCTCAGGGCTGGCACTCAGGCCCTGAATTTAAGACCTCAGGACTAGGTGTCCTTCACTTAAAAAAAATTGAGTGCTGGTAAACTTAACTCACACCTATAATCCTAGCTATTCAGGAAGCTGAGATTTAGGGATCACAGTTCAAATTTGGCCTGGGCAGGAGGCCCTTATCTCCAACTAACCACTAAAAAGCCAGAGCTGTGACTCAAGAGGTAGCACCTTGAATGGAAAGAGCTCAGGGACAGCACTCAGTCCCTGAATTCAAGCCCTAGGACCAGAACATACACATAGACACACAGACACTCACATACACATTGAGTGTACCCTTGGGGAGTTTTTTCTTCTTCTTTCTCCTCCCCCTCATTCTCTTCCTTTTCTCTTTCTCCTCTACTTCCTTTTTTTTTTTAACTTCTAATGATACTTTTGTCTCTCCAGTGGCTTTCTTTGGCGCCTCATTTCAAGATTGCTTTTCTTTGTGCTGTGTAATCATTTCTTTGAACTTTCCTGTAACTTTCAGCTATTTTTTTAAACAAATTTTGTACTTAGGGGACATATTTAAAATTATGAAGAGCACATCCGCTGTTCCCTGATGTAATCCAATTCTCAATGCATGATCCTTGGTCCTGACCTCTATTACATCTTACAAGGATAGGTCTTGGTCTGTTTTTTTTTGTTTTTGTTTTGTCAGTCATGGGGCTTGAACTCGTGGCCTGGGCGCTGTCCCTGAGCTTTTTGGCTCAGGGTAGTGCTCTTCCACTTTGAGCCATAGCTCCACTTTTGGTTTTCTGATGGTTCATTGGAGATAAGAGTCTCACACATTTTCCTGGGCTTGGTTTTAAACCCAGATCCTCAGATGTCAGCCTCCTGAGTAGCTAGGATTACAGGCGTGAGCCACTGAAGCCCGGCTTTGGTCTATCTTGTGACTCTTTTACTATCAGAGTCTAGCCTATTTTGTGACTGTCTTACTATCAGAGTCTTAGGAGAATGGGGGAAGGAATATTGATATTAGGTTTATGCCCTGAATACTTCTACGTGGAATCTCTTACATCTTTAGCCTTAAGAGCATACACTTTCCTCCGTAGTTTGTAGTAATGGGTTTGGAATAGCTCCCAGTAAACGCTTTGAAGCCCATGCATGAAAGGCAATCCTTGGCCTAAGCCATAAAATGGTCTGCAGGTAAGGCTTCTTCCTGGGCCCCACCTGCTATAGTACAGACTAGATAGCTATATTAGATGTCCAGGATCTGCTTTCATACTTAGCTCTGCTCTGAGATCCCATCACTCTAACCAAACTGTCCTTATATTTGTGTTATACAGTTATGACCCTTTCTTCAGGGGAACTTCGATCCTGCCTGAGGTCAAAGGACATATGTATTGGTTCTAGACACTCTCCTTCACCATAATTCCAATTTCATAGTCTTTGGTAGGGTTTCACATACTTTGAGGTTACGGCTTGTTTCATTGTTTTACTGAAGATTGTTTCTTTTCTTCCCATTCCCCCCCCTTTTTTTTGGTGCTCTGGAAGGAACTAGAGTAAAAATGACTTTATTTTGCTAACTTTAATTAGAAATGACAATTTTAAAGATCAGAAGGAACTCTGGGACTCAAGGTTTTGGAGCCTGAAGTTTTGTAGTCCTATAACAATGTATATAGAGTGTGTACATGTTAACATTGTAGCAATGGCCGTACCAGACCATTTCACTTACTTTAATCAGAGCGTTGATCTCAAACACTCATGGTTCATGCAGCAACACCAGACTGGGTTATATGGAAACAATGCAAACTATGCTGTGACATAGAAACACTACGTAAACAACAGCATCCTTCTCTGATGTCTCATACACAAAACATGGGAAGGGAAAAAGTGTCTGGTATGTAAGAAGTGCATGACATTGAAGCTTTCTTCTTTTTTGCACTTAGCATGCATATACCAGATTAGAGGAAATGATAGAATTATCTGTTGCCAAGGTGACCCACTGGAAACTAATAATAAGAGAATGCTTTCTGCTTGTAATAAGATCAGAGCCAAACTGCATTTATTTTCCTGCCAGGTACTTTGATCGTCCCAAGCTTACAAATCTTGTAATAAACTTGCTAACTCTATGCCGCTACTCTGTCTTCCAAACAAAAGTTTGAAAAAAAAAAACCCAACCCTGTTACTATCCCTCTGTTGGTCCAGTGGGATATAATTTTGGAACATTAATTGCAATCCGAATCTTCTTGTGACCCATTCATACTGCTACATGAGGCTACCCGGGCTTTGGCCAGGTGTTAAGAAACGTAATCACGCAACAAAACTGTTGTTGCTGCCACAAATTAACTAAAAACAAAAAATAAAATAAAATGGGAGAAAAGCTTTCTAACCCAGTTTCTTTGCTTTAAGGTCTATTTGTCTTTGACTGTCGTATCCTCTCTGCAGTCACGCTGCAATCAGCTTGGGTTCCAGAAAGGACAGTGTGATGGATAACATCTTTATGACAAGGAACTAAAATTACCCATACAAGAAGGGCAGAGACTCGCAGGAAAGACCAACCTCAAAATGGAGACCACTGCCTGGAAAGATCAGGCCAGATCCCAGGGCCAGAGGAATCATCTTACTGGAACCAGAGCACTGCCTTCACTTGATGCCAGGGAAAACTAGCTCTCCAGCATCCAGGAGAACCAGAACTGCGATAAAGATGACCAGGCCACACCTAACGCTGGCACTGTTTACGCATACCTTTGCTCTTTGCCCTAATTCTTAGATTAGATTTCTATTTAAGTCTAATGCTTGGGTCTATACCTCAAAGATAGTTGGAGATGCACTGAAGTACCATCTTCCCTTGGCAGCGTGCTATGCAAGAAATCTCCTTTCTCTGCCCTTCTTCGTGTCTCTTTCTTTGACGTATAGTGGCCAGATATGCCATCCCCTCCCCATTGCTTTCTCTACATCTTGTGACTTGCCTGAATTCTTGTTTCACCAGGTGCAAGGACCGAGGCAGGCAGCTGTCCTGATTCTCTGGGTAACATTCTTCTGTGAGCTATTGCATCTCAAAGCATGATATCAGACATAGAAGACATGAAATACTGGACTATGTTTAAGAAAACAAAAGTAATAGAACCAAAAGAGAAAGTATTTGCTAAATACAAGACAAAAACAAAAGGTGATTTTTATTTTTATTTTTTTTTCACTGACCAGCACCTGTGGATGACATTGTTTCTAGATTTGATAGAAATGTGGAAAGCAAGGCCACATTCTGCCCATCATTGAGGACACATCTACCAGGCCTACCCGAACATGCAAGAGAAAAGCAGGCAGAAGAATGAATGAGGGCAGAAATACAAAGGTCAATAAAGAGATGAAAGAATTTGGTAATAAAAATGCAATGAGAGCAGGATTTTCTTCATTTCTTTTTTTTCCTTCCAAATTGGAAGAACTGTCAAGTTTTGTGGAGGAGACCATGAGTTGCATCTGGCTTTGGTGATGGTAAGCCCCAGGCTCTCCTAAGTTGGATATGCTCTCAAGATGCTAAAATGGCTGTAATCCTAGCTATTTCAGGAGGCTTAGATCTGAGGATAGGTGTTTGAAGCCAGCCTGGGCAGGAAAGTTTGTGAGATCTTTATTTCCTATTAACCAGCAAAAAGCCAGAAAGAAGGTGTAGCTCAAGCGGTAGAGCACCAGTCTTGGGTGGAGACACAGTCAGCACTCAGAGCCTGAGTTCAAGCTCGGGATCCACACCCACACAAAAACCAAACAAACAAACAAAATGCTAAAATGCATACTCTTAAGCTCCACACTAGAGACTCTGACTCCATCTATCAGAAAGTTCATACAACTCTCACAGGGAAGTTCAATGCAGAGGCCATTGACCAGGGGTGAGGCTAGACTTCAAGAGGGGCAAATGCAAATGATCCTGGGACCACCCACCCACCCACCTGCCAGTCACTCTCCAAATATCTCCTTCCATTGGATTAGAGTAATTGATAGAATGATTTCCCATGGGAGACACGCAGGTATCAAGTCATACTGGCTATTGATGGGCTTTGAGTTGGGGTCACACACAGTTCAACTTGTATAATATTTATACTCTCTGGCCCAGCAATCCAACTTTTTTTTTTAAAGTTTTATCCTAAGGGCACAATCTGGTTTGAGTCAAAAGATTGGTAGGATTGCAGAAATTATCTGAGAGTTCTGAATAAATAAGAAGAGGATGAAGTTGCTCTTAATAACTTTTCCTTAAGATGCTGGCCATGGGTAGAGAGCAGGAGAGGAAAGCACTCCACTCTGTGGCCCACATAGTCAGACTTTGTTTTGCAAATGTTTGCTGGTTACCATGACAACCTCTGGACTTCTCTGTAAATGGGAAACTGGGAATTTTTTTTTCCTGTTTTTGTTATTTTTCCCAAAACATGTTTAGTGTGTTCCTTTTATCCTGGTAAGCTCCTTCTGTGCTGACAAATTACATTTTGACAGCTAGGTTGTAATCCAAAACATGCTTTCTTTTAAGTATGTGAATAATAAAGAAGAATTTCCAGGAGGTGACAGTTATAATTTTATGCATGTGCGTTTACTTTCACTGTATCCAAGAGATAAACAGAAGTGCTAAATACTTGGAATACTTTGAAAATAATTTGGAAAACACAGCCTCATTTGAAATACTCGACAAATGTCAGTTTGATTAATGTACTCATGGTATAAAGAACGGACATAAAGTTCTGAATCAGTTGGTCGTGGGACAGCACTGTTGGCTATAGAGTTAGGGCAAGAAGCCCAGCTCTTTCTGCCCGTTTCCACCAATAAAGTAGAATCAGGAAGTGGCCAGGCGCCGGTGGCTCATGCCTGTAATCCTAACTACTCAGGCAGCTGAGATCTGAGGATTGCAATTCAAAGCCAGCCTGGGCAAGAAAGTTGGTGAGACTCTTATCTCCAATTAACCACCAGAGAAATGGAAGTGGCATTGTGGTTCAAGTGGTAGAGTGCTTGCTTTGAAATGAAGAGCTCAGGGACAGCGAGTGGCCAGGCCTAGAGTTTAAGCCCCATGACCCACCAAAAAAAAAAAAAAAAAAAAAAAAAAAAAAACAGGAAGTGTGTGTGTGTGTGTGTATGTGTGCGCACACGTGCATATGTATATATAAGCATCTGTATGTATACATCACATATATAACATATGATTATATATGTGTGTGATATTATATTCTATGTGATATGTGTATATGCACATATATGCATACATGTATGATATAAACAATTCCAAGTCTATTGAGTAGGCTCTCAGTGCAGTATGGAACCTATTGGTACCAAATTAAAAAAAAAGTAAAAGCAGAAACAAAAATATCCAAAACCTGCCAGACTTGGTTTAAAAATAACCAAGCTTCACATAGGAAAAAAATGAATAAGTTAAACAAAAGTTAATGCATTAACTGGCACTATTAGTTGGACTTCTTCAAGTTTCAGTTTTTTAGGACACTATTATTAGACACATTCATCAGTAATAGGAAAAGACTTAGAATTGCAAGTGGAAAATATGACAGGTGAGGTTCACAAAGGCAGTTTCTCAGAACTTTACACAACAGCCTGAAATACTGCACGGAGTCAGCTGAATTTAATGTGTACTTCTGCAACAGCAAATGGCCAAGCTTTGAAACTACTAGAGATCACAGAGAGACAAGGCCAGGAGCCTTCTACAGGCCACTGAAGTTGAGGGCTGAGACAGGCAAGATTGTGGCCTCTTCTCCAGGGGCAGTCACTTCTGGAGGAAGGTCAGAGTCAGGGCAGGGAGTCGTTTTCCAATAACACTTGTGAATCTATGGTTTCTTCATATGGCAGATCTATAATCTGTTCTCGTTTTTGTTGGAAATGGAGTTTGAACTCAGGGCCTCACTCTGCTGCTTGAGTCACACTCTAGCCCCATATTCCATATCTCTTGGTTTGCAAATGAAAGAATGACAGGATTCTGCCTATGTTAAGCCTTTCATCATTTGTTTGTCCTCATTCTGTGTGTGTGTGTGTGTGTGTGTGTGTGTGTGTGTGTGTATCTGGGGGCTTGAACTTGGCCTGGGCACTGTCCCTGAGCTCAGAGGCTGGTGCTCTACTACTTGAGTCACAGTGCCAGTTCTGGCCTTACTTCCCTGCCCATGGTGGCTTTGAACTATGATCCTCAGAGCTCAGCCTCCTGAGTAGCCAGGATTAAGGCATGAGCCAATGGCACCTGACAGTTTGCCCTAATTCATAATGTGCTTTTATCTTTAACCGTCACCTACTATGACAAATAAGTGCATCAACGATCACACAGCAAGATATGGAAATCCTGAGCAAATAGAAAAATACAGCACAGCAAAATAAGACTTCTGAAATTTAAAAAGCCCATGTAAACATCTTTCAAATGAAAGATGCAATTTGACACTCCCTAATCTGTATTACATGTGGCACCCAAACCGGAGCTAGAGAAGTGGTCCAGTGTGTTGAAAAAGTATTAAGTTAATAAACAAGAACACAAAAGAAGGGTTTTGATGCAGTGACATGTCACCACCCAGCTTTCCATTCTGCACCCAAGGCAGTGTTACAGGGTGAGACAGGGAGGGTGAAGGTCATGCAAAGGAGGCTGGCCACAGACCACTTCCCCTCTGGGTATCCTAGTCTCTCATTCCACTTACTATCAGCCACATGGTGACATATATCTCCAGGAGCAGGCTATAAAAGAGAAATTGCAGCCTGGTGATGGTGACTCATACCTGTCATCCTAGCTACTCAGGAGATTGACATTTGAGGATCACAGTGCAAAGTCAGCCTGGGCAGGAAAGTCCGTGAGCTAACAATCTTCAATGAACCGCCAGAAAACTTGAAGTGGTGCTATGGCTCGAAGTGGTAGAGCACTAGCTTGAGTGGAAAAGCTTAGGGACAGTGCCCGGGCCCTGAATTCGAGCCCCATGACCGACAAGGGAGGGAGGGAGGGAAAGAGGGAGACAGAGAGAGACAGAGAGACAGAGACAGAGAGACAGAGAGAAATTGCCAGTGATGACCAGAATCTCTCCACTGGGGTCCTGATCTCAGACCTCTCACCATCAACACCACTCCCCCCATTCCTTTCCCCTCAGAGTGGCTGGAGGAAAACTTCATGACACTGCACCTCTGGTCAGCAGATCGTTAAGGTTTGGGCCAATCCCAGCTCCTGCCTCTCCTTCCTAGATCAAATGAAGGAACTCAGTTAAATGTGACTGTCAGACAAAAAATGGATGATTTTTGGCATAGCCAGATACTGCAGTAATACACACTTGTGTCATCTGTAAACACACAGAGCTTGTCCTGCGTTCTGAGTGTTGTTCTGAATTCCTTACAAATATCAATGCACCAATGATTGAAAATGAAAATATGTGGGCATGCCGATATGCGACTGGTCTGGGGTTAGGAAGAATGAATTGTGTATTTTTTAAATTTCAAAGGTTGTGCAAGACTTTTGTTACAATGAGGATACATTATGGGTTGCCACTGATTAGCTGCAAGGCAATTTGTATTCAACTGAAAAGGAAAACTAAAAGGCAGAAGACGGAATAAAGTAGAAAGAGCAGTAGGCTGAGAATCCTGAGGTCTAGATTTCAGTCACTGTGTACTAATTACATGACTTTATAGGAAAGCGTCCTGACTTCTGAGTCTAAGCTTTCTTGTCTGCATCAGGAGGTCTGAAAAAATGTTTTCCTTCCTTCCTTCCTTCCTTTCCTTTCTTTCCTTTGAGATAGAGTCTTGTTATGTAACCTGCGCTGGCTGGAACTTACCATTTTCCTGCCTCAGCCTTCCAAGGACTGAGACTCCAGGTGTGTGCCCCAACACTCAGCCCTAGATGAGCTCACTTGTGAGGTCCCCACTGCCTTCAAGATTCTATCCAGCGTCATGAGGTTAGCAACTAGAGAAGCATTTTTCTCTCATGGAGAGAAATTCCTTACCTCTGCAATCATTCTGTTGGTGTCCCCCAAGAAGAGCAAATTCAGAGCTTCTTCCTCGGTAGTTGCCTGGTGGAGTGACAGGTTTTTCAGGTGGATGTTCTGGTCTGGGTCTTCCAAGATTGTTACTTTCCTAGGGACATGGGAAGCAATCAGACAAGGAACTGTTGAGAAGATAAAGAACTTCAGGGTTTCTTACAGGTCAATTTTTATTTTTTTTTAAATGACATTGTAAGATGTCTTGAGCGTGTAAAATGGAATACCACACAAGATACCAGCAGCCCTGGATTAAGATCAAACACAGATGTTCCCTAGAGAGTATTACCAACTAGCCTTGAGGCTGAAAACACATCACACGCTTCTGAGTTAAAGCCACCTGCCACCGTAGATCACTGCCACTGTCAGATCATCAGGCTGCCTTAACATGCATATTTCTTACTGAGTTAAAGATGCAGATGGTACTTCCCTATCTAGATATCAGGAAATGGATTGTAGTGGGGTTTTGTCATAATTCGGTTTCGTACATGGGTTATACACTGATCCTTGTGTTGCATTTCTTATCACTTTTAATTGGCTGGACACTTCAAAGCTCATCAGCTTAGACAAGATGAGAAGTGGGGCCTCTGCCATGCCTTTAGGAGTTTTTTATTTTTTTCTCCTGTGTAGTTTTATCATGAATGTAAGTAAAACAACAACAAAAACAAAAAACCCAAAACCCCAAAAACACAACTCTTGCAAAGACTAATGCTGTTGTTTTCATTCCTGTCAGATCTGTTTCTCGAGCCTTTTCCCTTTTCCTGCTGTTCCATCCTTCCAGTCGGAGAGGTAGATCTGGAATTGTACTCATCTGCTACAGTGTTTACCTTAATGGACATTCTGGGGCCAGCAACATTTCCTCCCAGGTGGGTCCTAAGCCTGTTTCCTGAGCTGGCTGTGTTGGTGTTCTCCTTGCAGTCCTTTTAGGACATCCTGAAACCACACAGAATTCAGCCGGCATTGCCAGGCTCTGCTCCACAGGCCTCCAGATGGCAGCCCTGACGTCACCACACTTTCCTTCTTGAGTGTTTGACTTCTTAATTTTCAAAGAACTGTTACAGAAGGGAAGGTTTTTTGTTTTGTTTTGTTGTTTTGTTTTTTGTTCACCGATATTGCCCAAGAGTATCGCTTGCTTAAGTAAAACATTTGGAGTCGACAGCGATTAGAAAAGGTGGGCATCAACCAGCACAACTTCAGAAGAAAAGTAAATGGACATGTGTTAGTTTTGTCCTTAGAAAAACTTAGTTAGAATAGCTTCACAATGAAGATTCCCACCCCCCCATACTCTAATGTTGGCATCCTTCTGTTTTGCAAGGAGTTACCTAGCCTTTCATCTGTAATTTGTGAGCACTTAAAACACTAATTGCTGTAAGAAAATCTTGCTCTTGCAGCCCAGCTGTGATCAATGTGTCACTAATAATGACACATTTGCTGAATACCGGGCTCCTTTTTGTCTCCTTCAACAATGCTCACAAAGATGGAAAAAGATCTGTTCCCTTAATGAAAACAAGTGCAATTTATTTATTTTTAAAGAAGACTCATAAGTGAGCTTATTTAAAATGCTTAAGAGTTCAGAAAAAATGCTTGGAAAATATGAAGGCATTTTTAATTGAAATGGATGAGTTAGGTTCTATTTTTAGGAAACTCCTTTATTTCTTTAAAAGTCATTTCCATCCTAATCCTTCTGAAGTGTCCAAAAAAACGTTTGGCTCAATGAAATCCCCGGGCACATAGAAGTCTGAATCCTTTCTCAATCCACAAATTGAGGGTCTGAATATTTTCCCCTGTGAATGGTAAAAGACATCAAGTGCTATTGGATGATAAAAAAAAAACACGAGATAAATGATACAGTGAGGACACTAAACGTGACAAAGGAAGAGAGTTCTGTCTTTTTTTTTAGCATGAAGTCAAAGAATTCTCAACTCTGGAGCAAAGTCAGCTATGGTACATGTTGGGAGAACCAGACAGACGTAATAGCTTCTCTCATGCAAGTTCAGAGCAGGGAGGGGGCTCAGCAGGAACTAATCTCAGCCCCAACCTGAAGCTGAGCCCTAAGAAAAGAGGCTGGTGCTCAGCCACTGGGCATCGGATGTAGCTGGCTACATTTGAAAACTGTATTGTCTCATGTTGTCCATGTTCCATAGGCACTACCTTAACACACACACACACACACACACACACACACACACACACACACACACACACACACACACACACTCCCTAAGACTTGACTGGCCTGTGGCACTGTCTAGGTGTCAGATTTTGTGATTCTGGCTTGTCACCAAGTCTTAGGGATACTTTCTTCATCTTTAATGACTATGAAGGTAGACACCTAGGGAGGAGGTTTCTGGTTTCTTTGTCTTCCTTTCTTCCCATCTCATCTCAGACCTGGAGGAAGAAGTTACTAATGTCACTGGTCAGGGGTGAAGGCGCAGAGGAGCTGCACCTGTGGAGAACAAAGGTACTGAACTATGAGATGCCCGTCTTTCTGCAGGAAGCTCACCTCTCATTGACTGTGCTGCTGGCTGGTGGGCCCATAGCTAGGGACTTAGGATCTAACTAAACCCCCACGAGGTTCCATGGGGTTTTATATAATTGCAAGATTAAAACAATGCTTGTAACAGGAAGGACCTGTCATATTTCTAGCTACTGCCTTACTGAACATAGAAAGAGGAGAAACTGAGCAAAAATGGAACGCTAACTATGTGATCAATTATTGGTCAACCTAAGCAGGTAACTGATCAAGGATGGTATTAACGTAGAATACTTACAGGCATAGGTGGAACACGCTTGCTACACAGCACCAACAGCTTTTGGTGAGCCTACTTTTTTTTTTCTCCTACAGCTATGGCTGCTGCAGAACACATTTGCATCTAGGTATTTGCCCAGCTGTGTCATTTAGATCAAAATACAATTTTTTTTATTCACATGCACCTAGCTTTTCTTCATGTAACTTTTAACTGTCTTTGGTAACCCAACTGTATGAATTTGTAATCCATGTTTTTCTCACTATTATCTGATTTCTTGTCTATGGAGGTTTTAGACAAGTAAATAAAGTGGGGGTGGGGTGGGGAGGGAATTACGTTTAAACGTGTCTGCCTTCTCTGATATGTGTTTTTCTGCTACATGCTCATTGTGGACACCCTGGGCCCATTGGAATGTTGGGGAGCCCGTGTTCAGGGTGGGGAGGGCTCTTTCATTGTTGGCTTCCATTAATTGAGAGTAAGAACTTGGCTATTGTTCTTCCTATGTCTTCCAGTAAGCTAAAAAGAGCCTACAAATTCCTACCACGTAGCCAAATGGAAAAGATTCTCTGTTTACAGAGAAAATACAAAGCTTGTTTCTTCCCCATCATTAAGCAGGCTGGGTATACTTAACAGAACTTTTCCACTTACATATCCAAGTCAGAGCTATCAGTGATTTTTTTTTTTGCTTGAAATCTAAACATTTTAGAAACATTTTGTAGGGAAAACTATTCACAGGCCCATTCAAAAAGAATCAAATAAATAGTTTGGTGGGTTTCCATCTTGGAAGTAGGATGTTTATATAAGAAACGCTAATAAAGCTTTCTTTCAAGCCCATAAAAATTATAGTCAGAACCAAGTGGTGGACTCAGAACTCAGGAAATAGTTACTGATGTGCTAGAGGGAGAGGGAGAGAAGGGGCCAAGGAAGAAAGCAACTTGAGGAGAGAGACTTTTACGGATGGTTCTTACTTTCTCCAGCTTTGAAACAAACAAAAAAAATGATCCCATTGGTAACAGAGCTTGAAACACTCTCACTGTAAGAAGCTAGGGCACGGCTCAGACGCAGCTTCTAGAGCAAAATGCAAAAATGCGAAAATGCGAGGGCCGGGCAGACACATGGCTGTAAGATTTTGTGCAAAGGGGAAACCCACGGCCTGGCAGAACCCTAGCCAAGTTCACTACCACTTGAGACACAGCTCTAGTCCTTCTGCTTCTTAGCTTTTTTTTGTTTGTTTGTTTCCACACAGGGTCTGGATCAGTCTCAGACCATGATCCTCCTACTTAGACCTCCTTAGTAACTAGGATTATAGGCATGATTCAACATGCCCAGCACTAAATTTTGAAATATTAAGCACAGAATGTATGAGCCAAACAAAGCAAGCTTGGGTCTAATGCCAAAAAAGAAAAAAAGCTCTAAAATTTAGCTGGAAGGTGTACTCAAATACATCTGCATTTTCCAGAGGTGGAGACTATTATTTTGCATGTTGAGCAATTTCCCCAGGTTCCCAGGTGGATTTTGTACTCCATAGTTAATTTACCTTTTTTTTTTTTTTTGTCAGTCGTGGGGCTTGAACTGGGCCTGGGCGCTGTCCCTCAGCTCTTCAGCTCAAGGCTAGTGCTCTACCACTTGAGCCACAGAGCCACCTCCGGCTTTTTCTGCATATGTGGTGCTGAGGAAGTGAACCCAGGGCCTCAGGCATGCAAGGCAAGCACTCTACCACTGAGCCACCTTCCCAGCCCTCCACGGTTCATTTTAAGCCACTCCATTATGGTATCTTCAAACTTTGATTTCCTTTTTTATTTTTCCTAATCTCTGGGACTTGTTCTGGATCTTCTTTTCACTTGAGTCTAATGATCTTATCAGGTGAGCCACAGCATCACTTCTGGCCTTTTCTGAGTGGTTTACTGGAGATAAGAGTCTCATGGACTTTCCTGCCCAGACTGGCTTTGACCTTGGTCCTCAGTCCTCAGCTTCCTGTGTAGCTAGGATTGCAAGGGTGAGCCATGGGCACTTGGCTTTCGCCTTCCTTTTTTTGTTGTTGTTGTTGGTCATGGGGCTTGAAATCTGGGCTTGGGCATTTGCTCAGCTCTTCAGCTCAAGGCAAGTGCTCTACCACTTGAGCCACAGCGCCACTTCCAGTTTTCTAGTGGTTCATTGGAGATAAGAGTCTCACGGACTTTCCTGCTAGGGCTGGCTTTGAACCGTGTTCCTTCCTCAGATCTCAGCCTCCTGAGTAGCTAGGATGACAGGCGTGAGCCACCGGTGCCTGGCTTTGCCTTCCTTTTTTAACTCCCATTGTCACCAGATGCCCTTCATACTTCCACAGTTTTCTAGCTCCTGTCCATCTATGCCAGTTCCAGAGTGGCCATGCCATTCACGCATGACTCTGAATAAAGATCTCCAGAGGCTGCACCTGGGCCTTCACGTCCTTGCCTTCACACTATTTCCGCTTTGCTGCTCATACCTGTTCCCACTCAGGGCTCCAGACAGGTCTATGAACTATCACGGAACAAGCTCCAAGCTCTTCCGTTTCCCTGTCTTTGTCTCCACACAAATGCCACGCTGCCCTGCTCCACGTCCTGCCCCTTCACCAAAGGACTATGCCACGTGCCATCTCTTCTGTAGGTGTTTTCCGATCCCCTGCACTCTTGTAATTCCTTTCCTCTTCGAGTCCTTGCTATTCGTTGTCAGTTTTGTAAAATGCAGTTTTTCGTATTCTACCTGGTACAGTCTTATACGAGTTTTAACGACTCCACCCTGAGTTCCAAGAAGAGCAGAGACTCAGTTAGGACATTAGGTGCCTAGCATGATACCTGGAACAGAGCTGGGGCTCGGTGAATGCTGACCCTGTGGGTGAATTCATGTGACTAGATTGTAAGCCATAGGGACAGAGCCTACGCATCCATCTTTCCTGTAATTTCCACAACCCGTTAGCCACACTTTCTGTACTGATTTAAACTCAGCATCTGGCGATTTTTTTTTCCTTTGGGATGACAAATGATCAAAAGCAAAACCAAAAACAAGAACAAAAACAGGAACAGCCCACAACACAGCCAGGATTCCAATACTGGATGCTAGAGCTCACTTATTCTTTTACAGTAATAGCTACGACAGTCATTGGGATCGTCAATGGGAGATGCTTCCTTATTTAGAAATACTAAAATTGTACTGAAGTAGGGTGACTATTTTCTCTAGAGTGAAGACCAACAGTTAGACTGTTTTTCTTATGGCACGTGACATAAGACACTTTCAAAAGTAGAGGTTCTGTTTTTATTTTAAAGTACTAAATGTAGAATGGATTTAATATACACGTGTGTCTATGTCTCTCTATATAAACCTTATTTTAATATATAATTATGGATTATAGCAGTAGGAAATAATGTAGAAAAACCCTGTCTCCACTGTCCAGTTTTTCTCAACAAGAGCTCTACTAGCCGCAAGGACCCTGGCAGTGAGATTTCCCATTTATTGCCATTCTCTAGTGACAGATAATGTTGGCTTACTCTGCATAGATGTATTTTCCAATCTGTATGTTGGTTCTAATGAAATGTCTATTGGCGGATTTTGCCCAGCGTTAAACTGAATTGTTTTCTCGTGGTTGTGTTCTAAGGATTCTTTGTATAGTTTGGTTATAAATCCTTCATCAGAGGTCTCTGATAGTTAATTCCTCTCAGCTTGTCACTTAACTTTTTAGTCTCTTAACAGTGTCTTCACAGTACAGAAAAACTTACGTTCAATACAGTACAGTGTATCCTTTTCTTTTTCTTTCATGGATCATGCTTTTGGTGTTAAATTTAAAAATTTATTGTCAAATTCAAGGTCACCTAGATTATCTCCCATGCTGTTGTTCATAAGGTTTATATATATTGTACATTCACAGCTATGGGGCTAGGATGTAGCTCAGTCGCAAAGTACTTGCCTAGCAACCGCAACACCCTGGGTTTGATCCCCAGAAGCAGAAAAAGAAAAGACAAAAAGAAACAACCCATATTTTTTATATCTATGTCTTATTTCAAGTTTAGTTTTCTAAAGGTAGAAGGTCTGTGTTTATACTCATTTTTTCACATGTATGCACATATTGCACAAAGTATCTACTATCTGTGGAAAATACAGTCTCCTTTCCATTGAAGTGCTAGCACCCCTTTGTCAAAGACCAGATGGGGTTTGTATGGGTCTACTTCTAGGCCCATTGCTCTGTTCCACAGATGTATTTGTCAGTTCTCTTGCTAATATCACACTGTTCCAATCCATTGTACCTCTACAGTATGTAGCTTCTTGCCATTAAGCATGATGCTAATGATATGTGTTTTGTAGATATTCTTTATTGGGTAGAGAAAAATCTCCCTCTCTTCCTAGTTTGCTGAGAGTATTTATCACGAATGGATGCTGGATTCTGTCTAGTGTGGTTTTTTTTCATCTTATTGATAGGGTCTTATGAGTTTTCTTCTTTAGTATATTGGACAACAGATTACAGTAATTGGTTTTTGAATGCTGAATCATTCCTACATCTGTGCAATAAATCCCACTTGGTTATAGTACAAAATTCTTTTAATCACGGTTGGATTTGATTTATGGATACTTCGCTGAGGAGTTTCAAATCACATTAACACTGTAATGGACTCTAGTGGTCTTTTTCTTCTAGTATGTTAACTGCTTTCTGTGATTTGGATAATGATGGTCTTGCTGAATGAGATGGAAAGTATTCCTTCTGCTTCTTTTTTTCAGAAAAGAATGTACATGCATTAGACTATTCTATGCAGATTATATCATTTGCATAGAGGTATGGCTTTCTTTTTTTAACTTGGCACCATTGTTTTCTTAGCTTCTCAATCATCATCTGGAAAGAAACATTCTTAAGTAACATCACTAAAAAAACAGCTCTGATAAAGCAATCACGACTATATATCATAAAGCAGATACACAGTATTTTACACTCACAAATGTATGAAACAGTACAGTCCCACATCTATAACACGGGAGGATACAATTAAAAAGGCATTATTGAGACTTAATTCTACTTTTCCAGCAGAGGACCCAAAGGAGGGTATGTAAAACAATGTGCTTTCTCAGATAGGGTTTCCTCCCATAAGTGGAACAATTTTTCCCCCCGTTGGTTGTGGGGGCTGAACTCTGGGCCTGGGCACTGTGTTCAGCTCTTCAGCTCAAGGCTAGTGCCCTACCACTTGAGCCACAGTGCCACTTCCTGATTTTTTTCTGCTTATATGGTGCTGAGGAATCGAACCCAGGGCCTTATGCATGCAAGACAAGCACTCTACCACTGAACCAACTTCCCAGCCCGAGTGACACAGTTCTAAGTCCTTACTCTCTTAATGAACATCAGCTATACACCTTTACAAATAGGGGAGGGGGAACAGGAAGGAAAAAAAACCCCAAACAACAAAACAAAAACCATACTCTGCCTCCACTGCAGTCATACAACGATGATTGAAGGAAGGCAAGCAAGACTCAACCTAACAGTATTTGACTGTGTCTGTTAAGTCTGAATGGTGAGCACTCCATAGAAGGAGATGTCAAAGTAGCCAGGCACTGCACATTGGGACACATTCAAGGATACTGACATCTATATTTAATCATCTGTTCGAGGATAACTGGTGCTGGCCACACACAAACACACACACAGGAAGCTTGCTATTTTTATGACACAGTAATTGGATTGAACACAATCAAAGTTCAGTGGTAACTGATCTTCCCTTCCTGGGTGAGTGAGCAGGTGGTTTTCCTTCTTTCATCCTGACATATATGCCTTATTTCCTGTTCTTACTTTATTGCAATGGCAAGTATTTCCAGTCTCTGTTGAATAGGAATGGCACAAGTGGACATTCTTGCCTTGCTCCTGCTCTTAGCGACACAGTTACATGGGACATCAGCAGTACACGTTTGCAGATGCTCTTTAACAAGTTGAGACCATGCTCCTCTATCCTCATTGAGGTTTCTATCATGAATGAATGTCAACTCCTCTTTCCCCAAACTTAATACAATTTTCTTCTTGGGCCTGTAGACGTAGAGACGACACTGATGGATTTTTTTAAATATTGACTTAGCTTTGCAATCTGTAATAAGTCCAATTTGGTTGTGATATATACTTGATTTTTGCATTTTTGTATCCAACTGGCAATGTCTGCTAAAAATGTGTGCACATATGCATTTGAACTCATGCTCTTGCTGGTGCTCTACCACTTGAGCCATACCTCCAGTCAAGCTTTTGGCTAGCTAACTGGAGATAGTCTTCAGGACTTTTCTTCTGGGATTAGCCAAAGCACTATCCTCAGGTCTCAGTCTCTTGAGTAGTTAGGATTACGGATGTCTGGCCTTTTTGAGAATGTATGGGCCTACTATTAGTCTGTAGTACATTTGTTGTTACTGTCTTAGATACATTTGGGGTACTTTTGGTCTGGTTTTGGTATCAGGGCTATGCTATCTTCATAGAATGACTTACTAAGTATTTTCTTTTCTATTTCTTGAAAAAGATCATGTAAAACAGTTTGCAAAGGTCTGGTAGAATTCTCTTAAACTATCCTGGCCTGGAAATTTTTTCTTGGAGAGCTTTTAAATTATGAATTCAGTTTCTGTAATAGCTATAAGATAATTCAATTATACATTTCATCTTGGCAGGATTTGGGCTAATTATTTTGATTGCTAATTTCTACATCAGTATTTCCCACATTTACTCAATGATACAGCAACATTTGCAAAGAAGCAATGGACTTTAGTCTGACCTTATATATACAACATCCATATGCAGTGTATGAACAAAACATCTAAAACAAGAGAAAGGGAAAAACCCATTAAGATGGAAGAGAAAAAGAAAAGACAAAATGTCCTGAAGGTAATATTTGAGGAAGCTACATCAAACAATGGAAAAGAAGCTGTTGCTGATGACTGTTACCATCCAACACTGAAATGACCTTGCACTTAATTTTATACAACTAGGTCCAGTATAAGAATACTGCAATTTCCCACTGTTAAACTGTTATTGAAATGCAAAAGGAATCAAATGTGTATACTGCTGTTATCCCTTTAATGAATGGTTGCTAGGGAAGAGAAGCCAAAAGATACTTTGTCAACTATTTTTGCAAAGCATTCAGAGGGTTTGGGACACTCTAGCTCCTAACAATGAAATCAATGAACTAGCGAGATAGGATTTTGGAGTTAGAGCTTGTCCCAGATCTAGACTGTGTGAAATCAGATTAACAGAGCATGCTCTTAATCCAATCCGGGAACAGCAAAAGTCACATTTCATTTCATTCTTTATCATCTTAGTAAAAGGAAAATCATTCTACCCACTCCCTAAAACCTAGCAGACTCAACAGCAGTCAAATCCCATTTTCCCCAGACCAGAGGACTCTACAAGTTTTGAGATGCTCTGGGATTTCAAAGTGTAAAATATATCTGAAGTAAATTAGTGATAGTCATAGATGTGAGAATCCCATTTATTAATATATTTTTATTTTAATGGGATTGCCTATCATGGAATTACAGTTCAAAATATAAGAACATCCATGGGGGTAGGAGGGTTGAGTGGGGAGGCGGGGGGAGGATGGGATGGGAAGGGGAAACAAAGGAGAAGGCTACAATGCTTGATAAGAAATGTACTCATTATCTTGCCCATGTAATTGTAACTCCTCTATACAGTATTTTCACAATAAAAAAAGAATATCCATCAGACAGTGTGTGTGTGTGTGTGTGTGTGTGTGTGTGTGTGTGTGTGTGTGTGTGTTGTGCGGTGTGAGAAGAAAAGCTAGTCACATTTTTAGAGATGAACACCAAGAATATCTACTAAGTAGCAAGCACGCTGAGAACACAGAGTGAATTAAGGCGCTGTCCCTGTTCTTTTCCAAGAGTGGAACGTCAGGAAGTATCTGAATTCCTTCTGATTTTCATTTTTTAAGCAAAGAAAAGTCACCAAATAAGTCTTTCCCTGTGAAGATCACTAATACTTTTAACTCCAGACGTTGGAGGCTGGAAGGCCACTAAGTATTATTTAATCCAATGCTTGTCTTTTATAGACAGAGAAAAACACAGAGAAATGAAAGCATTTATCAAAGATTATAGCCGAGACTGGAATCTAAATTTCCTGACTATCAATCAAGTACTCTTTATGTTACAAGTCCAATGGCTTTTTTCCTCCTCCCTTCTGCCCATAGTTATGCAGGATCTAATCATGCCAGTTAGATTCAGATGAATAGAACTCAGCCCCTGTTCTTCTCCCTCTCCTCTCTCATTTTCTTTTCTTTTCTTTTTTTTGGGGGGGGGGGAGGTCCGGTCGTGGGGCCTGAACTCTGGGCCTGGGCGCTGTCTCTCAGCTCTTCAGCTCAAGGCTAGCGCTCTACCACTTGAGCCACAGCGCCACTTCCAGCTTTTTTCTTTTTGCTTATGTGGTGCTGAGGAATCGAACCCAGGCACTCAGGCATGCAAGGCAAGCGGTCTACCACTGAGCCACCTTCCCAGCCTGTCCTCTCTCATTTTCAAAGCATCAGTTTAATAGATAATTTTAAAAATTATTAAAGATTTACCCTGAAATAGGCAATGGGGTCATTACCAAACTGTGTAATTGTACCTCTGAGAAATTTAGTATCCATATAAACATCAGCATGATGTTCATAGGCACCGAAGTTATATGCAAGTCGTCATCATCATCATCATCATCATCATCATCATCACCACCATCATCATCACCATCATCATCGTCATCCACTCAAGGTTTCTGACCTTTTAAACTAACTTCTTAATATTCACAGCCTCAGTGTAAAAATTGTGACGTCTCTTTTGCTGTGCTAACATAGAAGTGCAAATATAGAGATTTTAATGCTTACTCTACTGCTAACCAATTAGTTGTGCAACTCTGGGAAAGTCTCCTCAATCAGCACAGTGAGGAGAATCCCATCTTCCCCGATTCAGCTTTCTTTTCAAATTCAACCAAATCCAAGGTTTGCTTCTTTCCATATTTCTTGGGTTCTTTTCTCCCTCTCCATGCTAGTCTGAGCCAAACTCTTCTACCTGGGTTAGAGTTAGTCTTCAGGCTGTTGAGTTTAGGAGGGACTCACAGAAAGCAATTACAAACAAGATTTAGTCTAGAGATATGTAGGACAGATTGGAGCTAGAAAGCTAATTAAGAAGTAGTTAGAATAAAGACCAATCTCACACAAAAAGTCTGTCATTCAAGTCCTTCCAGAAAAGGCCTCCATTGGGTTTTTCCAATGAGCCTTGTTTCAGGCCAGTGGGCTGTAACAAAATATAACCTTGGCGTGTGATTAAACAAACAAACAAAAGGCTAGAAATGTGTCTCTCATACGCTCTTGAAGCTGGCAAGATCAGGGCACCAGTACAGCCAGGTCAGATCTGTGACAGCCACCTTTCAGATTGCAGACTCTGATTTCTCCTGGCATCCTCTACGTGATGGAAGGCACAAACGAATTCCCTTGGGCACTGACTCTACTTAGGGAGGCTCCACCTTCATGAGCCAATCACATTTCACATCCCACGGGCCCCAGCTCCTGATAGGTCACATTGGTGACGAGGTCTCCACACGGGCATTGCAGTGGGATATTGGGACTACAGCATCCTCAACACACAGCCTTCTCAGGCACATACCCGTGTCTCATATCACATCCTTCTTGTGGAAGAACTTTTTCCATCCTCCATAATGTTTATTCTAACAGGTTTTAAAGTCATTATCTTCCCTGGGAGCCCTTTCCTTCCTCTTTATTCTTCTGCAAGTATTTAGAATCCAAAATAACAATTTCATTTCCCAACTTGCTCTCACAAATGTTGTAAGCATAAAAGAAATGATATGCAAAAACTCAGCCAACACTAATGGGAAAAATATAGAGTACAAAGATTAGAAATTATTTCTTCTTATCTTTTGCAAATTAAAATAACTGGTTGTTGATCTTTCTTTTTATTGTTGACCTTTCTTACAGAGGATTGATATAATTTTTTTCTCAATGATTGCAGAATAGTTAATAAGGATATTAAAAAACCTTTTTTTTCTTGGCCATAGGCAACTTTTGATATATGAAGATCTTACCAATTAATATGTCTAATTGAGGCAGATACAAAAACAAGCAGTGAGAAATGTTAATAAATGAGGGCAGAGTGGCTTACTCCCTTAGAAGATAAGCTTTGAGGACTACTTCTATTTCAGTGTCAATCTAACTGATTAATAACAATCCAGCTGAGTGATAATCGGAAATGATTATGAGTGTTGATGCTAATGACAGAAGGGAAGGATTTGGGCAAATTTTCAATTTCTCTCCTCATTCATATTCTCAAACTCTAATTGACATACTTTTCTCCAGAGAAAGGCCACAATTAGAGGAATTCCTGGGGTTTGTGAAGAGGGGTAGAGTAACAGTGTCCTATCTCATCAATGGTCAATGTACTCAGAATGTTCTCAGAGTCCTCTTGCTGTACTTATGCCAACTCCAAAGGACATTTTCCCCCAAGAAAGGGGTTCAAAAAAATTTTAGTTTCTCTCACTACTGTCCATTTGACATAACAGAAAAAAATAACCACTATATTTTACAGAGAAATTCTGTTATCCAGGATTTTGCTAATTATGATTGAGAACAGAAACATACAGTGTTTCAGAGAAAACAATTGAAGGGGAAACATCTGAAAGCAATTTCCCCCCATTCTTTGTTGTGGGGCTACTCACGGCAGGTCTTCCAATCTGGAGGCTTCATGTCTTGGATCCAATAGATCGTAACCACACTCATTGTAGATTTCCAAGTAGGAAATGTGTGTTGTGTATATTTTGCTGCTGTCCTGATTAGAAAAGAGAGAGAGAGAGATTATTTAATGACTATAAATAACAATTCTGCTTTTAGAGAAAGACGAACACGCTTATCCATGCAATGTCTTCATAGATTCTCTCCTTTCCTCTTGACTTTTATATGGTTTACATTTTCAGTTCGTGACACTTTCAAGTTGCCATTACCATATGCATGAAGCTTTTTTTTTTAATGGCCAACACCCACGATTACAAGTAACTTCAGTCTGTTATTTTTTTTATTGGTTCCACATTATACATAAAATGTCAATAGACACTTACAATGAGCCAACTTGGTTGCAGAACTGTATAACACACCATCTTTTACTTTCCAGACCCCCCCAAAAAAAGTTAGAGAAAAACAAACTTACATTCTGTGAATAGAGTATTTGTAAAAGAAAGTAGATCATTACTTTGGTTCCAAAATTTCAGTAGCAAAATAGTTTCCATCTTCAATCATAATTCCTTTTTTTACTTTTCTAATAAAAAATACTTTTCTGATGACATAAATAGAAAATAATGAAAGTAAGTTCCAAGAGACAAAAAAATTGGCTTTGCTCCATCAGACAAGAGTTCACTGCCTATCTTTTGTTTACTCTTTTATTTATTTATTTTTACTTTGGTTTTGTCCCAAGGGGGAGAGTCAGGGAATACTCAGCTCCTGGTTAGATAAAAGGTATATGCTCTTCTCAAGGCTGAGATGAGATGGGCTTCAAGCAGATGAGTCTAAAAGTCAAAGTTATCATTCTTACTCTCACTTCTGCTAACAGACAAAAGGGACCTGATCTCTGCAAGGTGCAACATAGCAGGTATTCTCTTTCAGCTCTTCAGAAAGCTCCAAGTTCAGTTTTCTACACAAAACATCCTATAATAGTGTCTTTTTGTTCCTACCCAAATACCACCACTTCTATTTCTGAAAATGTTATCATGCTATGCACAAAGGCAGAACACATTCAAGTCTTCCGGCCAGAAGGCTGGCAGGCATGGGAGGAGATAATGACCGCGAACAGTCCTTACTGACCTCCACTCACAGACAACACAATCCATTTAGAAGGAGAGAGGACCAAGTCATGGAAACCAGGAAGAGGAGGGTGGCTTGAAAATCAAAAGCTAAAATCCAGCAGGAAGTATGATTCAGGAGTCTAGAGCATCTTCCTGGCAAGCATAATGCTATGAGTTCAAACCCCAGAACTTCCAAAAACTAAACACCTTGTCCAGTCGAGGCCTAGTTTTCATGCTTAGGCCTCAGTTTTCATACCCATTAAAGTAAGAAATGAATAAACTCCTATGTCTTTTTAGTTGAAAATGAATTATTCTTTGGTCCTCAAATGGCTCAGACTATACCAATACAGATGACAGTGCCTTCATAAAAACAATGTGGAATGAAAATGGAGGCAATTCTTTGCTCACATGTGACTACCCTGAGCATTCAAGCTGTGGCTGAACCTCCATGTGGTGGTGTTCTGTGAAGATGAGCACAGATGCTCAGCCCAGCCCTGGAAATGCTACTGCTGGGAGGGCTCTTCGTGATTTCATCAGATCTACACGGCTCTGGCTTGCAGCTCGCTTTAGTACAGGTATCAGAGACAGTGAACACAGGACAGATTCTGTGTGGCTGTTGGTATAATTCAGTGTCTCCCCCACACACACGCCACGGAACATTCCAGGGAAATCTGTGCCGTGGTTGATGACCACACTCCACTCTTCCCTGAAAGCTTTCGGGGCTCAAGAATCTCAGGTTCCCTTCCCTAGGACTCTATGTCCTGAAGCCCATGTAGTTCTAACAGTTACCTGAACATATCTGAACTAGTCCCCAGAAATTACGGTTTGCCACTTCAGCAAACAGTTTCTGAGCTCTTCTTAGCATCAGACAAACTTGTGTTTGGACACTGAATATTTCTACTGTGTGGTCCAGCACATGATCTTCATTCAGTTCTTCACTGTGAGCACACACCAGGGAGTAATAATCCAGATCTCGCAGAATTACTGTGACAGAGAAATGAGGCCCTGCATTTGAAATCTTACCCGAGGTGTGTGGCCTACAACAGGTGCCAGTGAGCCACTGTTGCTCCTGCTGCTATTATTATTGCTGTTGGTGGTGTTTTTAATTACTAAGTCTACAAGACTCCAAGTGGAGGATGAAGTATGCGAACCCCAAAGGACAGAAAGAGAACAACAGAAAGAGCAGCCAACTTATATGTCAGTCTGCAGTCGAGTAACCTTCTTCCAGGAACTAGAATAAACTACAAGGAGTGGAGAAAACATCAGGTCTTCTTCTTGAGATGAGAGGGGTAAGGCCTCTGGCTCCTCTAGCCTGGGTTTTTCTGGACTTTTACTGGCATACACATTCAAAATCCACAGAACAAAGCTACCTTTCCTTGCTTGCCAGACTGTAATGTAACACACATGTTTCCTGCAGACATTTTTCTCTTTTGCTCCCCAAGCAAGTGTGAACCTCACAATACTCAAAAAATAATGAGCAGTGACTTCTAAAATGAATGTGATCAATTCTCTTCTCTTAAGAAAGCAGTGACAATTTGCTCTTCTCGCCCTCACAGGCATTTCAGGACCCATCGGCACTGGGCTCTTAATTTACCTTGAATTAAAGGCTTTGCACAAGTCAAATGTTGTCTTGAAGAGAGCTCCAGTGACTGTCCAATGCAGTTAAAATAAGCAGGCTGGCTGGGCACTGGTGGCTCATGCCTGTAATCTCAGCCACTCAGGAGAAAAGTGGAAGTAGCTCTGTAGCTCAAAGTGGTAGAGCGCTAGCCTTGAGTGAAAAAGCTCATGACTGACAATAAGTCTGTAAATACACTGTGTTCTAGGATGTTCTAGGTCCTTTCACAGGTTACTTCAGCTGTACATTGCCAATCATTTTTCTCCAGGGGGTTACTTGGGACTACTCCATATGGGAAATCTAACAATGAACCTCATGGGTGAGAAGTTCTTGGGAGATATTTCCATGTCCAGAGCTCTACGTTAAGAAGTTCAACTGAATTAGAGAAGTTGGCTTCATTTGTTCTGAGAGTTTCAAAGGCTTATCTGAAAGTGGTCGGGGATCACTTTGGCACATGCACGTGTATGAGTACACACGGCTGTGGTAATAACAGTCATGCACTGTCGTGCACTGTGCATCTGCCCCTTCTGGCCTCTCCCAGCACATCCAGAAGATGCAGGCCAGGTCAGTCTACACCAACTCCATTGATAGTCCCAAGACCACAGGCTTTCCTAGTAGGCCACAGCAATAAAAACTACCCCAAATTATATTCCGACTTTGTGAAATGTGAGAGTCGAACAGGTAACGTCAGAAATAAATGAGCAACTGAAAAGAAGAGCTTTGGCCACGGACCCTCCGTCATCCGCGCCCCTTTCCCTTCCACATTCTCTGGCTTGCAGAGCTGGCACGCTTGAGCTGGCGAGAGATGAGCTGAACTAATGGATAATTGCTACTTTATGGATGGCAATTAGAATTATGCAGATCTCAGCGATTTCTTCTCATCTTTGCAACTCAAAATGCAAATAACCTACAGAAAGAGGACTTTTTGGAGTGACTTTTTTCGTTAAATGACCTAGTTAGGACATTTGTTATAAAGAATATGTGCAACCCAGGAATTGCTGGAGCTAGAAGAGATGCTGAAAAGTCCCTGCTTCCACAAGGTCAAGTGCCTCATCTGAGAGCATTTGTTTAAAGACAACCAAGAAAATAGAGCGAGCCTGAGCTGTCAAGACAGTACATGAGTATGGCAACATGCGCTGGGTTTGGTTTGACAGACCAGCTCAATCCCAGGACTGAGCGACAGATGCACTGTTTTTTTATGGACCTAAAAGGCAATCTTTAACCAGAGGCTCAGCTTTCCAAACTATAGAATAGGATACTGACTTTGTTGGTTGTGTTATGTGTTAGATAGTGATAAAACACTGGGCATATAGAAACCCTTGAGAAATGGCAGATCTAATGCAGCTGGAGAACTCCTCTTTATAATAATCATGTTCATCATAGCAAGGTTTGTTCTTTGATAAACTCCTCTGGCTTCTTAAAAGCTACCACAAAATCCTTTCTAAATGCTTTAATGGCTACAAGAAAGGCCTGGTGTGGTAAAAGGCTCTGCCACAGTTTCTTGTTGAGAAACTCCAGCTATTAATAAGGTCTGAGCTGGTAAAAAGGTGTCATCTGCTCTTTTAAGCTCCATGGGTGTGTATGATATGGAACCGGAGCCTTTGCTGAAGTAGCAGCAGCCTTTTAGTGAATAGGAAGAACCTTAATTTCTACTTCTCCAGCAAAATCCTAACCTTTCCTTAAATGTAAAGGCCAGAGTTATTAGGCAGTGATACTTTTTCATGTAGTTACAATATGATATAATGTCCTAGCACATTTCCTGGCCACAGTAAATGTGTGCTGAATATATCAAATGCAAAACGAGCTTCACTCTGTACCTTCTGTAATTGCTCAAAGATGTAGGATAGCGTCCTTGGGATGATGCCTCTGTCGCTGTAGCGCTCGGCCCCACCCGTGATGGTGAATGTCTTACCACTGCCCGTCTGTCCGTATGCAAAGATGGTACTGTTGTAGCCTGCCAACACACTGGAGGAAGAGAGAGAACAATCTGAATGTCAACATGGTGACCTGCATCCATATGAGATGACTCGTACGGTAGTGATCTTACCAACACTGCAGAGATGGTACAATTGAAATACTTCATGATGCAAGTATCTAGCTAGTATTTACCTTTTAATCTAGGAATCTCAGCTCGTTGGTATGACAAGATAACTGTAAAAGAATTCGATCATCTTTAATATTTTCTTCCTATTTTATTACACTAAAAGTGAGTCAAGGTATATGTTCATAAAGAAGGTCTGGGTATGCCGCACCTGCAATCTGGCAAGCCGTCTACCTGGCATCTGGTACCTCAGATGATGAGAAACCATCCCTTGAACACCAGGTGTACACTCCATGTGCTGCTATAGAGCACCAGGTATGTACTCTGAGCACTACTATACAACACCAGATACACACTCCGTGTCTTCTACATATCTTGTGTAATTCCCCAGCTAATGTTGAGTACCCACTGAAAATCCTCTAGGACTCTCCTCCCATTTCTTTCTTGGAATGTCTTTGTGCTCGAAGATTACTGGTTCCCATGTGTTCTTCAGGCCTGCCTGGCAGCCCAGAATCTGCTGGTGGTCTGAAGAGCCCTGGACCTTCTCAGCCTTTACAAACCACCACCTGTAACATAGGCCTTTAAAGATGCACATGACATGATGCAGGCTTTGAACACTGAGTCTTTCATCTCTGCTACAGAGAACAGTAAACTCTTGGTGCTTCACTGTCTCTCTTGTTACAAGGGACTCCTTCATCTTCAACATGTTTTCATGGAACCAGCTACGATGATGTCAGCTAATGGCACCCATATTGTGAGTTTTTTTTTCTTTGTAAATAGTTTGGCTCCTCCGAGATCTTTCTTCATGGTCCATGCTGAGATCCTTTCTCTTCTACTGCTATGGAGAGCCTGTGAACCACTCTCTCATGCCTGCATGCTGAATGACCTGTTCTTACAATGTCCAGTCAAAACACACTGTGGGGCACAGAGCTCATTATCAAGTGGTCAGTTATATCCTTGGAATCTTACATAAGAGCAAACTAACAGTAACATCTTCAGCAACAAATCAATGCATGTTTTTTTTTCCTCTGCAAGTAGGTATGCAAAATTACAGGGCTTAATACAGGGAGGAGGCAAAAAGTATCAAGGCTGTGATTCAACTTCGACTTTTGAGAAGCGTGGTGATTTTTCTTCATGTATTTTGGCATGGAGACAACATACTGTTGAAATTTCTCAGCCTGCAAGACACTGGACTCACCAAGATGCATTTAGGTGGATGATGACAGAATCTTTTTCCTCCACAGAATGTTTCATCAATAAAACAGAAATGTCTCATTGGCAATGTCATTAGAATATAGGGTGTTTCTTAGCCATAACTGTTCTAGGTAAATGAAGTCTATAACTTTAAAAAGTAGACCTTAAACCTTTTCATTCTTTATGTGAAATTTTCTAAAACACATTAGGCATTATCTGTCTTGGAAAGCAAAAGAACACGAGCTCATGAACACTTTCATTTTAAAAGACAGAGCTAGCAAAGGGAGTCCAGGAGCATGTTCCACTGGCACCCACTAGTCATTACGTCTGCTTTTTTTTAAATGTGTGAATCTTTCTTTATGCTGAGGGATGTCTCTGCATATCTGCCCCTAATATGAGCACCCCCTACTGTCATTGGCTATAAATGGAAAACCAGATGAACAGCCTCCCAGAAAACTGTGTTACATAAAAGGAAAGTGGGCTACACACACACACACAACCGAAACAAAAGAAAACACAAACTGCACAGGGATGTGGACAAGCAATTGTCTCCAGCTCCTTTCTCTGGAGGTCTTTCTTGCATTTGCTGTTCACCAGGCCCCAGGCAAACTGAAAGTAAAGGAAGAGGAATGGCGGTGGAAATCCTTTGCTTCATAAGAACAGTGGCATTAATGACAAAAAAAAATCATCAAAATTACCTTTTCCAAAGCACCCTAAGACTTACCCAAAGGTGTCCAACAATCCAAGAGCTACTTATTTAAGAAAATCACCCTAAGACTTACCCAAAGGTGCCCAACAATCCAAGAGCTGCTTATTTAAGAAAATCACCCTAAGACTTACCCAAAGGTGTCCAACAATCCAAGAGCTGCTTATTTAAGAAAATCAGCTGAAATTCAATGTGAACAGTGTCCTGGTATTTCCACGTGCACATGCCCAGCCCCCTTCCCCAGCTCCATGGTGGCCTTGAAACACGGTAGGCCACAGGAGCTGTGGAAACCCGCGGCCTAGCCATCTTAAGATGGGTGAGTACATGTTTGGAGCTCCTCAAATGTCCCTGGTCCCAAGGCATTGTCCTTCTCTGACCTTTCTGGAATCCCTGTGGAACAGCTCCACCTAGGGTGCCTAATTGTGGCCTAACTCAATGCCCACTCTGTGTGGGGCATCCTATCCTCTGGGTGTTTGTGGCAAACAATCAGAGGCAAGTGCTCAACCTCAGAGCTGCCTGGGCTGTAATGCCAGTGAGTCAGGCAAGAAGATGGCCAAAACCTACAAGAGAGATCTGTGGAATCAGCTGTGAGAGACATTGGGAAGCTCTTAGTGAGGGAAGCTTCCGGGGTAAGATGGAGGCTTGGAAGCATTTCCTGTGAAACTCCTCTGTACATGAGAAGAGTTGGGGTAGCAGAGGAGAGAATATAGTCTGAAGAGAGGAGGCAGGTGAGGGGGGGATTTGCGGTCATAAAAGAGGTGTCAGGACAGCCGATGAAACTGTGTACTTTAAAAGGTAAAATTTGGGGTGTGGGAATTATATCACAACAAAACTGCTCTAATAAAAAAAATGGAAAAGGAAGAATCTATACCAAATGGTTAGTAACGATTGTTTACTGCCTTTTGTGTAGTGTTTTTAAAAGACAGAAAAGGGGAATCGTAACAAATGAAAGAAATAAGAAGTGAGTGATAAACTTCATTTTGGTGAGAAATATTTCTGGATTTCCTACCATGAACAATGCAGGCTACTATTTAATCCATCACAGCTAGAGACAGTCCTGATATGTAAATAAATCAACCTTTATAAACTCAGAGGTTTGATGATTACATTGTATATCTATTGTGGAAATCCTCTCCTTTTTGGGAAAAAAGTCTTTTCTCTGGGAATTTAAATTGTAAAGCGAAGGTATTTTGTCAGTTCTTATCATTTAATATCTGCATGAATAAAACAAGAATAAAGCTTATACCCTTGGGGAGATTATAAAACGATACATACTTACCACATCTCATTTCCTCCTAGAAAAATACAAATAATTTTTAAGTGAATATTATTCTTTGTTTAACCAGGCCCAAAGTAGAAGATTATCTAGACATATCTGCATAATGTGAGACTTCATTTTCTTTACCCTAAGTGAAAAGGCTTTACATATCTTCTTACAGAGAGTCTAAGTCAGAGTAACCCAGAAAATTATTATTTTGATGATAATTTAGTGCACTAAAACAAAAGGCTAAATTCTAGCCCCTGAAATTTAAAGGGATGATACTACAGTTAGGAAAACAAAAAAGGAAACAAACTAGTAGAATGCTGGATTTGGTCACTGGTGCCACTGGAGACCTTCCACCTACCTTCCAGTCAGCAGAATTCCCACTAAGGTATTTCTGAGAAACAGAGAAACCATGGTCAAACAGCTGTTGAACTCAAGACCAGCCTGAATTCAGAGACTCATGCAGAACTGGCTTCATTTGTGGGCATGGGACAGGTGAGGCGGAACCCCAACCCTTAGCTTAGTCTAAAATCTTAGCCTTGGGAAAATTAAGAACCAAAGGAAAAATGTATATTTATATTTTGCATGTTGCTGAAAGGAACAAAATGAATTAAATTCATTCAGAAAACACAGTCCAATTAGTACTAAGATAAATTTTGCTTAAGACAATGTGTGCTGTATTTATGTTCAACATGAATTTTAAAAAATCATTGCTTGATATCAGGAAGACAAATCTGGGACCAGAGTGAAAATAAAAATTTCCTGTTTTAAATATACAGTTAACTCCTTTACCCTCAGATTGTCTTCACAGTTCTGAGAGCTGAGAAGCTGAAACTCCCTTATATTGAAGTGATTAGGACAGTTCTTTTCAGCCCACAGTTGCCTTCCTTTTACAGCCCTATGAGCAGGGTGTGTGTGTGTGTGTGTGTGTGTGTGTGTGTGTGTGTGTGTGTGTGTGTGTG